>NC_054474.1:170388858-170763858 GCF_017639515.1 Carcharodon carcharias | reverse complement strand
CCCAATCCACAAACATTCGCTCCCTCCACCATCGACGCACAGTAGCAGCAGTGTGTGTACCATCTACAAAATGCATTGCAGGATTTCACCAAGGCTCCTTCGACAGCACCTTCCAAACCCACAACCACTACCATCTAGCACAAAGGCAGCAGACAGATGGGAACACTACCACCTGAAAGTTCCCCTCCAAGTCACTCACCCTCCTGATTTGGAAATAAATTGCCATTCCTTCACTGTCGCTGGGTCAAATCCTGGAACTCCCTTCCTAACAGTACTGTGGGTTTACCTATACCACATGGACTACAGCGGTTCAAGAAGGCAGTTCACCGCCACTTTCTCAAGGGCAACTAGGGATGGGCAATAAATGCTGGCCTAGCCAGTGAAGCCCACATAAGACCATAAGACATAGGAGCAGAAATTAGGCCATTCGGCCCATCGAGTCTACTCCGCCATTCAATCATGGCTGGTAAGTTTCTCAACCCCATTCTCCCACCTTCTCCCTGTAACCTTTGATCCCCTTACCAATCAAGAACCTATCTATCTCTGTCTTAAATACACTCAATGACCTGGCCTCCACAGCCTTCTGTGGCAATGAATTCCATAGATTCACCACTCTCTGGCTAAAGAAGTTTCTCCTCATCTCTGTTCTAAAAGGTCTTCCCTTTACTCTGAGGCTGTGCCCTCAAGTCCTAGTCTCTCCTACTAACGGAAACATCTTCCCCACATCCACTCTATCCAGGCCTTTCAGTATTCTGTAAGTTTCAATCAGATACCCCCTCATCCTTCTAAACTCCATCGGGTATAGACCCAGAGTCCTCAAACGTTCCTCATATGTTAAGCCTTTCATGCCTGGGATCGTTCTTGTGAACCTCCTCTGTACCCTCTCCAGGGCCAGCACATCCTTCCTGAGATACGGGACCCAAAATTGCTCACAATATTTTAAATGTGGTCTGACCAGAGCCTTATAAAACCTCAGCAGCACATCCCTGCTTTTATATTCTCGTCCTCTCGAAATAAATGGCAACATTGCATTTGCCTTCCTAACTACCGACTCAACCTGCAAGTTAGCCTTAAGAGAATCCTGGACTAGGACTCCCAAGTCCCTTTGCACTCCAGATTTCTGAATTCTGTCCCCATTTAGAAAATAGTCTATGCCTCTATTCTTCCTACCAAAGTGCATGACCTCACACTTCCCCACATTGTATTCCATCTGCCACTTCTTTGCCCATTCTCCTAACCTGTCCAAATCCTTCTGCAGCCTCCCCGCCTCCTCAATCCTACCTGTCCCTCCACCTATCTTTGTATCATCTGCAGACTTAGCCAGGATGCCTTCAGTTCCTCCATCTAGATCATTAATGTATAAAGTGAAAAGTTGTGGTCCCAACACTAACTCCTGCGGAACTCCACTAGTCACCGGCCGCTATCCTGAGAAGGACCCCCTTATCCCCACTCTCTGCCTCCTACCAGACAGCCAATCTTCTATCCATGCTACTACCTTGCCTCTAACACCATGGGCTCTTACCTTACTGAGCAGCCTCCTGTGCGGCACCTTGTCAAAGGCCTTCTGGAAGTCCAAATAGATAACATCCATTGGCTCTCCTTGGTCTAATCTACTCGTTACCTCCTCAAAGAATTCTAACAGATTTGTCAGTCATGACGTCTTCTTGATGAAACCATGCTGATTTTGCCCTATTTTACCATGCACTTCCAAATATTCTGAAATCTTGTCTTTAATAATGGACTCTAAAATCTTACCAACAACCGAGGTCAGGCTAATCGGCCTGTAATTTCCCATCTTTTGCCTCACTCCCTTCTTAAACAGGGGGGTTACATTAGCGATTTTCCAGTCTTCTGGGACCCTCCCTGATCCAGTGATTCCTGAAAGATCACCACTAATGCCTTCACTATCTCTTCAGCTATCTCCTTCAGAACTCTGGGGTATAATCCATCTGGTCTAGGTGATTTATCCACCTTCAGACCTTTCAGTTTTCCTAGCACCTTCTCCTTGGTAATGGCCACCATACTCACCTCTGCCCCCCGACTCTCTTGAACTTTGGGGATGTCACTCGTGTCTTTCACTGTGAAGACTGACGCAAAATACCTATTCAGTTCCTCTGCCACTTTTTTGTTCCCCACTACTACTTCTCCAGCGTCATTTTCCAGCAGCCCAATATCCACTTTTGCCTCTCTCTTACCCTTTATATATCTAAAAAACTCTTGCAATCTTCTTTTATATTACTGGCTAGTTTACCCTCATATTTAATCTTCTCCCTCCTTATTTCTTTTTTAGTTGTCCTCTGTTGGTCTTTGTAGGCTTCCCAATCCCCCGGTTTCCCAGTGATCTTCGCCGCATTGTATGCTTTCTCTTTAGCTTTTATGCTGTCCCTGACTTCCCTTGACAGCCATGGTTGCCTCGTCTTCCCTTTAATATGCTTCTTCTTCCTAGGGATGAATTTTTGCTGTGTCTCCCAAATTACTCCCAGAAACTCCTGCCATTGCTGTTCCACTGTCTTTCCTGCTAGGCTCATCTCCCAGTCAATTCTAGCCAGCTCCTCCCTCATGTCTCTGTAGTTGCCTTTATTCAACTGTAATACCGTTACCTCTGATTCCAGCTTTTTCCTCTCAAATTGCAGGGTAAATTCTATCATATTATGGTCACTTCCCCCTAAGGGTTCCTTCACCTTAAGCTCCCTTATCAAATCTGCCTCATTGCACATCACTAAATCTGGAATTGCCTGTTCCCTAGTGGCTCCACCACAAGCTGCTCCAAAAAGCCATCTCGTAGACATTCCACAAATTCCTTTTCTTGGGATCCACTACCAACCTGATTTTCCCAGTCTACCTGCATATTGAAATCCCCCATGATCACTGTAACCTTGCCTTTCTTACACGCCTTTTCTATCTCCTGGTGTATCTTGTGCCCCACATCCTGACTACTGTTCGGAGGCCTGTACATAACTCCCATTATGGTTTTTTTACCTTTGCGGTTCCTCAACTCTACCCACACAGATTCTACATCATCTGACCCGACATCATTTCTTGCTATCGATTTAATTTCATTTCTTCCTAACAAAGCAACCCCACCCCCTCTGCCAACCTGCCTATCTTTTCGATAGGATGTATATCCTTGGATATTTAGCTCCCAGTCCTGACCCCCTTGCAGCCATGTCTCCGTGATGCCCACATCATAACTGCCAATTTCAATCTGCGCCACAAGCTCATTTACCTTATTTCGTATACTGCGTGCATTCAGATACAACACCTTCAGTCCTGTATTTCCCGTCCCTTTCTCATTGTCGTCCCTTTATCTGATGTGCTTGAAGTTAGATTCCTAGCCCTTTCCAAACACTCTGTCCTATTTTGTGTTCTGGAGACTTTAATAGCCTCTCCTGGGCTCTCCTTACTTTTCAGTTTTTTCATAATTTTCCATGAAGTTGAATCCACCCCCCCACACGCTAACCTGCTGCTTTGTTTCCCATTAGTCATACTTCTTGGAGTTTTACCCTTCCCTTCCCCCACTTTCTAGTTTAAAGTCCTGTTGACCATCCTATTTACCCTTGAATGATTCACATCACATGAATGAATAAAAAAAAAGATTCAGGCCACCTTGCTGCACTGATACCAACTGACCACTTGCTTAATCGAGGTTATTGTGACGAATTAATTTGAGAAATTTGTACAGCACCTTTCATGACCTCAGAACCTCATAAAAATGCTTTGAAGTCAATGATATACTTTTGAAGTGTAGTCAGTGTTGTAACATAGGAAACATAGGAGCAGGATGAGGCAGGGGAGAAGTTCGGCAACAAGGGCAAGAGAGGTGGCTTTCAAAGGGCCGCCTCTTCCAGATGCAGGGTCATCGATCAGGCACTGAGTGCTTTTGATAGAGGGACACCCCTCTGGGCAAATACCAATGGCAGTGGGATGAGGTCCTTAAGTGGACATTAATTGCCCACTTAAGGAACTGAATTGGCAGTAGGGCAGGAATGGCCTTCATGGGTCTTCCTATTATGGACTTAGTTGGCATGGATGCGGAAAGGTGGCGAGCTCCACACGTGCCACCCCCCCAACCTGATTAATTGCCCTCCTCCCCCCCCCGCCCCCTCCACCACCAAAGTCACCACAGGGGAGAGCACAAGATACCACCCAACAATTCCGAGTTGTCAAAATTACCTCCTGTATTGACCCTATAGCTGGGCACTAACCTGCACCAGACTGGTTGGGTTCGGCAGTTTGAAGATGGCCTTTTGGCTCTCCCAGCCTATTAACAAGCTTAGTAATTGGGAGACGAGCAGGTTCCTGACTCCTCGCTGGAGGGATCAGGGAGTGTTATTTTTGAAGTGCACTTGCTCCTCTTCCCTCCTCCACAGCCAGTTAAAAATCCTGGCCCAAGTCTCTGGAATGAACCTTCAACACACAATTTTCTGACTAAGAGGCAAGTGTGCTACCAATTAATCCATGGTCAATACTGTATCAAATTAATAAAACCTGCTCAATTACCTAACCCCTCTGTTATAAATATAAGGTCATCCCATAAGTTCTCGTCATTTTCATCCCATCCTGTGCATTTCTAATTACAATGGAATGAGGGCAGAGTTGGCTGGAGTGGACTAGGATAGGATTTTAGCAGATAAAACAGTTGATGAACAATGGCAGATGTTTAAGAAAATAGTTCATGACTCACAACAAAGATATATCCCAGTGAGGAAGAAGGATTCAAGGTAGGGGAGAAACCAACCATGGTTAACCAAAGAAGTTAAGGATAGTATCAAATTAAAAGGAAAGCCATATAATATGGCAAAGATTAGTGCTAAGCCAGAGGATTGGAAAAGTTTTAAAAACCAACAAAAGATGACCAAACAGAAAGGAGGGAGGAAATAAACTTTGAGGGTAAACTAGCAGTTAATATAAAAATGGACAGTAAGACCGTCTTTAAATATATAAAAAGAGAGAGACCAAAGTGGTCCCCTTACAGAATGAGGCTGGAAAAATAATGGGGAACCAGGAAATGGCAGAAGAATTGAATAAATACTTTGCTTTAGTCTTCATGGTAGAGGACATTAATAGCATTACAATAAATAATCAAGGGGCAAAAGAGGGGTAGGAAATAAATACAATAACCATCACTGGAGTAAAAGTACTAGGGAACCTAATATTATGACACAGCCGATGGTAAAGGTTGAGTTGCGCAAATCCCAAAGGGAAACTTGAAACAACTGTCATAACCCATTTTTTTCAATTTCTATGTTTCAAGATGCAGGCTTTGAATTCAGTAGTAATAAGACCACCGAGTCTCATGGTTTTTATATAAAACTAAATTAAACATTTATTAATTTAACAAAAAATTAAACACGTACACATGACTACAAATTACTACTATAACAACTTTAACAAATCGGCAAATTAATCACCCCCAGGTAAATCACCACTTAAGGTAATAATAACTCATAGACTTTAAACAGACACCAGGCAAAGCACATTTGACCTTACAAATTCCAAATGAGGTTCCTTTGCAAGTTGTTTGGAGGCATACAGGCTGGTTAGGTCTTAAATGCCTCTACCTTACACACACGCACACACACAAGCTCCTTTCTCTATGTACCTTGCTTTCCCCTTGAATGTAAATTTTCCATTGTATCACTAGGTCTTTTGAACATTAGCCCTTCTAACAATAAAACCCCTTTCATAGCACCAATTTTATTAGTAAGCTGAAAAAATAAACACATTGTTTGGCTTCTGCTAGCTAGGTGCAAGATTTTACCCTCAGTCTTGAATGGCCTATTCAACAAATGCAAATGAACACTTTACCTTACTGTTCTCCTTACTGTTCACCCAATTAACATCTCAAAACTAAGATACATCAAAGCACCCAGCCTAGCTGGATTTAATCCAATTAAGGCACACACCTAGACACAGGACCCTACTAGAATTCTATTTAAAAAAATAATTTCCAATAATATTATACATATTAATATCTCTTCATGATCGGCTAAAGGCTGAAAAGTGCCCTGGATCTGATGGGTTGTATCCTAGGATATTAAAGGATGTAGCTACAGAGATAGTGGATGCACTTCCAAGAAACCTTAGATTCTGGAAAAGTCCCAGAGGATTGGAAAACTGCCAATGTAACACCCTTATTCAAAAAGGGAGACAAAAAACAGGTAACTATAGGCCAGTTAGCTTAACATCTGTCATTGGGAAAATGTTAGAGTCTACTGTAAAGGATGTAATAGCAGAGCATTTAGAAATACATGAATCTAATCAAGTAGAGTCAGCATGGCTTCATGAAGGGGAAATCATGCTTGACAAATTTATTAGAATCCTTTGATGAGTAAACTAGCAGGATAGATTAAGGGGAACCAGTAGAGGTAATGTATTTGGATTTCCAAAAGGTACCACACATTGGGCTACTTAATATGATAAGAGCCCATGGTGTTGGGGGTAGTATGGATAGAGGATTGGCTAACTAATAGAAGACAGAGAGTTGGGATAAGGGGGGCATTTTCAGGATGGTAACCTGTAACTAATGGAGTGCCACAGGGATCAGTGCTGGGGCCTCAATTATTTACAATATAAATGATTTAGATGAGGGAAGTGAATGTACTATCACCTAATTTGCAGATGATGCAAAAATAGATGGGGAGGCAAATGGTCAGGATGACATGAGTCTGCAGAAGGATATAGACAGGAAAAGTGAGTGGGCAAAAAAGTGGCAGTGGAATATAATGTGGGAAAGTGTGAGGTTATGCACTTTGGCAGGAAGAATAGAGGAGCTGAATACTATTTAAATGGAGAAAGGCTGCAGAAAGCTGCAGCGCAGAGGGATCTGGGAGCCCTTGTGCATGAATCCCAAAAAGCTAAAATACAAGTTTAGCAGGTAATAGGGAAGGCAAATGGAAGGCAAGTGGAATGTTGGCCTTTATTTCAAATGGAATGGAATATAAAAATAGGGAAGTTCAGCTAAAGCTATACAAGGAACTGGTTAGACCACAGCTAGAATACTATGAACTGTTTTGGTCCCCTTGTCTAAGGAAAGATATACTGGCATTGGGGACAGTCCAGAGAAGGTTCACTAGGTTGATCCCGGGGATGAAGGGATTTACTTATGAGGAGAGGTTGTGTAGGTTGGGCCTGTACTCATTGGAGTTTAGAAGAATGAGAGGCGACTTCATTGAAACATATAAGATTCTTAGGGGGCTTAACAGGATGGATGCTGAGAGGTTGTTTCCCCCTGTGGGAGAGTCTAGGGTCAGAGGGCATAATCTCAGAGTAAGAGGTCGCCCATTTAAGACAGAGATGAGGAGGAATTTCTTCTGTCAGATGGTAGTCAATCTGTGGAATTCTTTACCACAGAGGGTTGTAGAGACTGGGTCGTTAAGTATATTCAAGGTGAAGATAGACAGATTTTTAATCAGTAAGGGAATCAAGGGTTATGGGGAAAAGGCAGGAAAGTGGAGTTGAGGATTATCAGATCAGCCATGACCTCATTGTATGGTGGAGCAGACTCGATGGGCTGAATGGCCTACTTCTGCTCCTACGTCTTAAGGCCTTATAGTCTTATTCAGAATTGATCTGAGTTCTTGCAACCACCTGTGCTATTTAGTCTTGGTTGGTCTAAGTGCCAAGAATTGAGGTTCAATCAATTTGGCTAGAATGTTCTTTTAGAGGAAATGCAGCCAGAGGTGGCTGCCTCTGTTAGCTTTCAGATTGACCTCTTCTCATCATATTAGCAGTTCAATGGCCATCCGAGCGTCTTTTGGTTCAATACCGTGTAACGTAGACCAAGATCCTGCAGGTTTACTCATGCTTTGATGAGTCACATGCATTCTGCAATTGTGCAAACATTTAAATTGTGTACTTTTTGTGCTTCCATGCAGTATAACTTGGATCATACCCCGTTTCGACTGTTCCTATCAGCAAACTAGTAGCATTCGCTGCTCCCCATCAGTGAACATTAACACAGCATTAGCATTAAAACAATTCATCAGTCAAGGCAATCATGGTTGACAAGCAGCCATGGGCAGCTGTAGGGGGCAACTATTTAATGGTGAATAGTAACAGCTCATAGTTTACAGCAACCTATTTCATGCTGTGCAAACGTTCATTCCTTGGCAAGAGCCAGTCCTATTCCAGATGTCTGCAGGATACCCAGCAGCAAATGGTGTACATTCTGGTGTGCAGCAGAGGTGGTGAAAGCACATCTCCTCTGACATGTCTTAAGTGTATGTCCATAAAAGCAGTGTCATTGGACCTGTGTTTATGGGCCCTTCACAGGTTCCTCTTTCTTCATCTTAATCTGACTTTGCAATGGAATATTCAAAGCAATAGCCATCATCAGTGGTGTTTACACTACAGTGTAAATGACAACAGCAATGGAGTACTGGCAAGAAGAAACAAAAAGGCAAAGATGGTGGATCACAAAATTGAAGTAAAAGAAAATTTACCACCAACGGAAAATTGTCATCTATCTTTAAGGCTTAGGCTGCCTAGGTTCCAAAATTCATGATGTTTAATTGTATGATCAGAACACTGTTGGCATTTTAATACCATCAAAGTGAGATCAACACATACTGGTAGCAAAGTCTTGTTAATTCTCTGCCATGTGCCAATTGGCTGGGCCTCAGAAATTTGAGTCACCAATATTTTCTTGAAATGTTTGCCAATATTACTACACTTATTTCATGGTTCACTTTATCCTGTATATAATATGTCAAAAGTTTTCTTAGCAATGTTTCCTTTGTTTACAGGGCAGCTATCAAGCCAGTGGTGATCCTTCTGCCAGTCTTGGGTCTGACCTGGTTTTGTGGGGTTTTGGTCCATCTCAATATTGCTCTTGCTTATATCTTTGTTGTGCTGAATTCCTTCCAGGTAAGTGTGCATGATAGATATTCCTTTCATCGGGAAAGATTGTGATGAAGACCTGTTATATTTTGTTTATCTTACACGAATGAAGAATTGTATCAGGGATCTTTAAATCAATTTCATAGCAAAGTCATGGTCATTGGTGGTTAACTGCCTGATTTGTTTAGAGTTATTTTGAGCTAAAGTGTGTTATGGATCCCAAATCAGGCCAGAACTTTCATTTATCTAACACTTTTCTCAACCTCAGGACATCCAAAGCGCTTTACAGCCAGTGAAGTATTTTTGAAGTACCATTACTGTTGTAGTAAACGCAACAACAAACTTGGCACACAGCAGTTAAATAAATTACAAAATCACCTGTTTTGGAATAAAAACAGAAAATGCTGGAAATAATCAGCAGATGTGACAACGCCTGTGGGGAGAGGATAGAGTTAACATTTCAGGACTATAACCTTTCATCAGTTCAGAGCATTTACAGCGTTTTCAGTTTCTATTTCAGAATTTTGCTTTTGCATTAGTGTCTGTTTTGGATTTTGGTCGAGGATAAATATTGACCTGAACATCAGAAGAACTCTCGTGCTGTCATTTGAAAGGTGCTGCAGGATGTTTATGTCCACTTGAGGAGGAAGATGGGATTTAACAGGTCACCTTAAATACAGCACTTCCAACAGTTCAGCATTCCCTCATTACTGCACTGAGGTGCCAGAATTGATACTGTGCTTATCTCTGGAGTGGTACTTGAACGCACAACCTATAGAGATTCAGTGGCATGGGAACTACTACTGAACTACAACAGACACAATGGGTGGAATTTCCCCAAATTTGCACTAAATGCCGCAATGGTGAGTTTTCACTCCGTATCGTCCCAAACCCGCCACATTATTTACGCATTCCCGGTAAACATGCCGTTTCTAGGGCAGGTGGGCTTTCGTTCGCCCACCCACCATTACCCCGCCGCTGCATCGCGCCGGGCGCCATGTTTAAAGTCCAGCCACAAGCGCACATCTCAGCGCTTCCAGCTCACCACTGCTGCACGGACAACATGGCCCTGAAACTGAAGAAGACTCCGGCCCCCAAGTTCAGCGAGGCTTCTCTCAAGCAACGTTTGGATGCTGTGGGGTCCCGCCGGGATGTCCTCTATGCCTGCTTTGGCCGCAGGATGGGCGGTAAGAGCACTAACCCGGCTTGGGAAAGGTGGCAGCGGTGGGCAGTGCCAACGCCCTGCGGAAGAGGACAGCCCCCCAGTGCCGCAAGAGGATGAATGATCTCCTCTGTTCCGTCAGGAGTAAGTCACTCATCTCATCACTCAACTCGCACACACTCAAACCCATCACACACCCACAGGGCCCTCACTCACTGCCGATTCAAGGGACCTCACCATTCACTCTGTCACACACACACCGTCATTGTCCTAATCCCGTCGATGGGACCACTCAACGCCCACACATGCCAGGCATACTTATCCTCTGGCCTGGCAGACGTCCTGCTTACACTCTCTCCATCTCTATTCGTGCAGGACAAGCTGGCGCACAGCAAGAGGAAGAGGTTGCAGACTGGTGGCCGAATGCCTAAAGTCAAGGTCCTCATGGACTTTGAAAATAGAGCCATCCAGCTGGCTGGCGATGACCGGGATCGGTCCTGTGCTGACGGTGATGTCAGTGCTGCTCTACCAAGTGAGGATCCAGCAGTGCAACATCCATCAGACAGCCAGGCTGTGAGTGATGTGTCCTGTTTCACAGGCCGCTGCCAGGCACTAATTTTCTCCCCTTGCTTTCGCAGGTACATCTGCCAAACAGCCCATAGCCCAGGATCTCCAATCAAACCCTGAAGAAAACTCTGAAGAGGAATCTGGAGACCCCAGCCCTGAAGCCCCGTCACCGCGCTCACCCACACCCTCCACCAGTCATCTCAGAGGCCGGGTTGCCCTTAACCACCACACAACCCCCACCCCCGCCACCACCAGTCACCTCAGAGGCAGGGCAGCACTTAGCCCTGACCCCCCACCCCCCCCGGCGCCCTTCAAGCCGGCAAAGCAACAGGCAACCCTGACGAGCTCTTCAACGTGGACGGACGATCCAGCAGGGGGTGCCAGAGCCCGGCGGGATGGGCCTGATAATGATACGCTGGTGTATTACGGTGAGGTTCCCCACCAGCGGTGGTGGGAAATGCGGCCAGCCGCCGGCCAGGCTGAGCGGACAATCGCAACCCTCCATCGTGAAACCGACCGCGCCATGTTGTCCACTCTCGCCAGCTATCAGGCCCACCACCAGCAGGCACAGAAAATCCCGCCCAATTAGTGCGACTTCTGATCGATTTGTCACAATCCAGATTTTTCTAGGTTTGTATCATTTTGGACGGTCTGTTTCAAACATTGTGCTGCAGTAAATTGTTACGCGGGAGACTAAATAAATCCAAAATCCATCACTTACCGAGCACTTGATTTAGTTCAAGCCACCAAAAGCCCTGACATAGATTACACATGATATCTGAAAAATGAAAGTCTCTTGATTTACAAATTAAATACAAACTATGTATAATTTTTACACTTATTTTTATCCTTTTAAAGAGTGTATACAAAATGGTGTTTGATACAGCATTGAATTGCAGACGATATGACAATCACTGTTTTAATGACAAGACTTCAATTGCTGGCATGACTTCCACTAGGTAGGAGGGTAATAGGGAATGAGGTCCACACCCTCGATTTGCAACAATTGATCGAGCAGCTGTTGCCTTGAGTCACCAAAAAACAAAACGAGGAACACCACAGATCAGATATGCTGACTCCCGAGTCCCGATGCTCCAGTCTACGTTCCTGCCAAGCGAGGATCTGTATCGGCAGCAGAATCTGGTCATTTTGAGGCTGTGTACCTTGGAACTATAAAACAGCATGATCACATCTCTAAACTTTGTTAAAGGTTAAAAATAAGTTTTCCAAATTGGTTATGTTGCCAGCCTGAAGCGTGATTCCAGTTTTCCGGTGACTGGAATAGCTGTCTGATCTTATATGCAATTATGGGTCTGGAGGAGCCTTCTGTTCTGGAAAGTAGGGAATTATAACATTGCAGGTTTCACATTCTTTTTGTTGTTCTTGAACAAAGTTACAAACACAGCTATAACGTGCCTTCTTCCTAGTGCATGTGTCATTTTTCATTCATTCATTATTTTGATGCTGTTAGAACCTTTCATTACCTGACGAGAAAGAGTTAACTATTTTTAAAGCAATACTAACGCAAATAATTGGTTATATAAATCAATTTAAAAAAAAGCCTATCCAATTCAGTAGATGTCTAATCCTCAAGACAAATTCCTAGCATTTCCTGTATTGAAATACTTTTTACAAGCTAATTAATTCCCAAAAGAATGACAATTCGAAAACAATTACCTCTCACTGGTATAAAGTACGGAGATTAATGGGACAAATGAAATGTTGGTAAGTGCACCACGAATTACATAAAACGCTTAAAACTCATGAATTTAACCTTATCTAGAATTTTTTTTGATAAGTAGCTAAAGTAACTAAAGTAGTCTGACAGAATGTTAATAATCACCAAATATTTGGAGAATTGTCTTTTCCATAAATCCTTCAATTCGTAACCCATAAAAAATCTACTGTAGTAATAAATCATTTCCCTTCTCAAACTGATAGTTTTTCAACTCGAGCTGAATGCTTACTTCAGTTAAGTTATATCAGTCCACTAGAGGGTAGATTTAAAAAAAACTTAAGTCAATCTCTTGAAGTGTTTTCGCTGACCTCAGGTGGACAATGCACCACTTTTTAAAAAAAATTAAAACACATGGGGCTGAATCTTCGAGTTGGAAGAGTTGGCGAGCGGAAGCGTAAAATGATGCATCACCACGCGTCATTCAGACTTTCAGTTCGGTGGGTGCACACCCGAGTTGGCTGTGCACCCGCCGAACTGTCAAAGGCCTATTAAGGCCATTCAACTCCCAATTAAAATAATTAACAGAGCTGCCCGTCCAACCTTAAGGTTGGCGGTGGGGGGGGGTAGTGCAGGTGAAGAGTCCAGGTGGCCTTCACATTTATCATGGAACCTCATCCAGGGGCGGGTTGAGGTTTCATGAAGGGTTTTAAATTTCGACAAAAATTTCTATTGAAATTAATGCACGCGCCCCAGCTCATGTGACAGTTTCACACGAGGGGACATGTCATAAAAATTTCCTCGCCACTTTATTAAGCTTTTTGAACTTAAAACTTCCGTGCCTCAGGGAGATTTCTGCACTCCCAACTCAGGCAACCCCACTCCCCACCGCCCCCCCCACCCCGCCACCCGCACAGGGACCGCAGAGCACTTCCAGGTGCGCGTCACGCTGGGACCGCCCACCTTCATTAGCCCGCCCACCTAAAATGGCGGCGGGGTGCCGATCAGGTCCGCGCCCACCTCTGCCCGCTCCCAGGTAGAAAATTCTGCCCATAATTTTGATTTCCTTTCTTGCTTGTGCTGATTTTAAAACCTTTTTTATTTAAAGAGTATACGTTGACTACAAGGCATCATTGTCCGATAATCTGCTGGAGGGAGTGCCTGTGCCTAGCAGTTTGTGGAGCTGAATTAACATGTACAATTTAAATGACAAGATCTGTGCTGTATCCTGAGTTAGTGACCATATTTTCAGCTTGACAGCACTGGACTCAGTAACTCCTCCAGGCTTACTCCTTAGATGCCGTTCACTTTTTATAACAGTGATATCTGATATGTGGGAGGAGGAAGTGTAATATAACACAGAAGTTAAAATTTACAAATAAGTTTACCACGGAGTGATAACGCACAAGAAAATGACTAATTCTGTTGTATTTCTTAGCTGTTTCATTTCACACAAACTTACTTCATGGGCGGATGTTACAATTTAGACTTGTTTCTAAAAAAAAAATGATGTGGGCTAGCAATTTAGTGGCAGGATAATCTTCTGGATCTGTCTCCTAGATCTGGTTTGATTGTTGCAAGTAAAGTAAAAGTAATTGTTAAAGCCTGTTAGATGGGAAAGTCATTGGGGAGAGCACCTGAATTTCAGTATGTCCTTTTCAGTAATCTATGCACCCCCCCACCGTCCCTATGTGTGGACTTTTAAAATTGCCTGTGCTATATCAAAGCAAACATGGCTTTACTAGTATGTACTTAGTTCTCAGGGAAAGCAACAATAAAGCTCTTGAACTTGGGCACTAACAATTCCATGGGAGCTTTCCTGTTCTTTAAGTTGAGAATCAAGCTTTATTTTGCCAAACAGCCTTGCTGTCTTTTGTCCTAGTTCAGAAAAAGGAGATATGTTGGTCTATTAAGCATCTCCTGTCAGCGAACTAATGACTGCCTATACAGTCTTCCCTTCCAGCTGTCTTTAGGAGCAGGCAAGCTAGTGAAGGATTTTTTTCTCATCTCCTAGACTGGCTAATGACACTCAGCAAATGAGTAAGTCATTGATTATTTTAAGTGGAGAGTTTAATTATAGACTAGTTAGAAGTACCACAACATTTAGATTTTGTCATAGTTTCATGTAGGTTTTTATGGCTTTTGTGAACAGCAATGTGAGCAAGCTATCAGACACGTTGCATTGTCATTTACTACGAATTACAGTTTTTGGACATAGTTTAGCCATAGTTGTGACTAATAATGAGTCACGCACAAATTAATAAAATTCACCTTACAGTTCGTTGTTTAAATGCATTTATTTATAAAATAGTACATTACAAAGATGTTACAGGCATTACTGTCAATGTAGTTACATACCCATTTTCTCCACAAATATCTTATTTTGAAATTATTGGACTATAAATGATAAATTTTCATTTATTAGCATCCTTTGCATCTTCAGGATATTCCAAAGCACTTCACAGTCATTGGACTAGTTTTGAAGTGTAGCCCCTGTTGTCCTGTAGGTAAACAGCAAATAAACTTGTGCGCAGCAAGGTGCTAACTGACAGTTTGTTTGTTTTGATGGTGTCGATTGAGGGATTAAAAATAGGGTCGGGCAAGTTAGAGCTTTTTCATTATAACGGTAAAATAAAATAAAATAAAATCTCTTCTCAGCTTTACACAGTTTGCATGAGAATTCCATAGGTCCAGGTGGCTTAATGTCCAAGAATATTGGGAGAATGTTCAGAATGAAATAAACCCTCGAAATTTTGTAAATATGGAGAACCGATGTATACAGTGCACTTTGCTGGTCTAAAAATCATTACTCGATGAGATGGTTTACCAGATGAGACACTGGAAAACATGGGGGTACGCAAACAAATTATTAATCCACTCGAGAATTTAAATGCTCAAAAATAAAAAAAAAACAGTCCCCGATGTTTAGAAACTATTTCTTGACTTGTTTGTGTTCTTCTGGAATAAACAGAAACTTAGGGCAGTGGGTCTGAAGCCAAGATTATTTTTAAAACAAATACAATATCAGTTTGTTACAGAAGAGTATAAAAGGGGAAAATTGAAGTCCAGAGCAAGGTGATGTATTGAGTTCAGGTTTTGAAGGATGGACACTTGGAGCTTAAGGTAACCACAGATGGGGTCCTGTTTCATTACCAATTGACCAAATGTTCAAGTCGCTTACTCTGACCCATAAGCAACTGTTTGTTGGACCCGTCCTTTATGTTGGTAACAGGAACTGACTGAGTCTTTAGCTATCCCCTATGCATTATACCTCATTTATGATCCTAGTGATGTATGGGTGATGTTAATGGAGAAGAATTGTTAGCTACTAGTAAACTCACCTCCATTCTCCAACTGTCCTCTTCGTTCTTTTCAGCTCAAACATTATCTGCTGTTTAAAAATATTTTATCACTTCCATTGTTGTTCTTCAGCGCAAATCACTGAGCTTCAGCTGAGAAAATGTGTCAAAAAGAGGATAGTAAAAGTGTGCCATCCTCAGCTGGATTCCTAAGGCTGGAAATGTTATGATTATTTTCTGTAAAGTTTTATACAGAAGTCACGTTGTCTGCAGATTCCTATGGCCTGTAAACTGCATGATTGTTGCAGCACTTGCTGCTGTAAAATGTATAGATGCAGCTTTCCAGTGGCATCATTTAGGTAAATGGAAACGGTTACAATCAATTAGGGAATATCAGCTGTATTTTAGTGAGTTAATATTTTGCCTGCTTCTAAGGGTATTTTAAATTAAGTAATCTCCTGATCGAGTTTTATCAGTGCAGCACTTGAAAGGTGAAATGATGGTCACTTGTTCAGACCTGCTTGTCATGACTGTAATAACAAGCACTCAGAGGCATCAAGTAACTCCATGCTGGTAGGGTTAGATGAAGTAGGCTGGGAGGAGTCTCATGTGGAGCATCAGTATCAGAATAGACGGAAGATAAAAGCAAAATACTGTGGATGCTGGAATTCTGAAATAAAACAGGAAATTCTGGAAAAGCTCAGCAGGTCAGACAGAGTTAACATTTTGAGTCCGTATGACCCTTGTTCAGAGCTAAAGAAATGTGATGAAATTTATATTGTTTAAGTGGGGGTTGGAGCAGGTGAAGCTGGATAGAAGGCCAGCGATAGGTGGGGGAAAAAGGAGAGATTGACAAAGATGTCATGGACACAAAACAAAGGGAGTGTTAGAGGTAGTGGTAAGGGCTAAAGGAGGTGCTGATAGTGGCATAAAGGTAAGAAAGCAGAATGTGTGAATAGCAGAACAAGGGTCAGCGCTGTGTGAAAGAACAACATAGAACAAGTAACAGATGGTCCCTAGGGGAAGGGCAGGGGAGAAGTGGGGGGGAGGGGGGTGTGGTATGATAGAAAAAGCAATTTTAAAAGGGGATAAAACAATGAATAAATGAATAAAAATGAAAATAAGTAAATAAAAAAGGGAAATAAAACAACAAATAAATTTAGAGAAATGGATTAAAAAGGGGTGAGGATGGAAGAAAAAGTTCATGGTCTGAAGTTGTTGAACTCAATGTTAAGTCCGGAAGGCTGTAAAGTGCCTAGTTGGAAGATGAGGTGCTGTTCCTCCAGTTTGCGTTAGGCTTCACTGGAACAATGCAGCAGGCCAAGGACGGACGTGTGGGCCTGAGAGCAGGGTGGAGTGTTGATGTCATGCTTGCGAACAGACCGAAGGTGTTCTGCAAAGCGGTCACCCAGTCTGCGTTTGGTCTCTCCGATATAGAGGAAGCCGCATTGGAAGCAACGAATGCAGTAAACTAAATTGAAGGAGGCGCAAGTGAAGCTATGCTTCACCTGAAGAGTGCTTGGGCCCTTGGGGGTGAGGAGATAAATAGACAGGTGTTGCACCTTCTGCGATTGCATGGGAAGGTGCCATGGGAAGGGGATGAGGTGTTGGGGGGTGATGGAGGAGTGGACCAGGGTGTCCCAGAGGGAACGGTCCCTACGGAATGCCGCTAGGGGGAGTGAAGGGAAGATATGTTTGGTGGTGGCATTATGCTGGAGTTGGCGGAAATGGCGGAAGATGATCTTTTGAATGCAGAGGACAAGGGGGACCCTATCATGGTTCTGGGAGGGACGGAAAGTGGTGAGGGCAGAGGCACAGGAGATGGGTCAGACACGGTTGAGGGCCCTGTCAACCACAGTGGGTGGGAAACCTCGGTTGAGGAAGAAGGAAGACATGTCAGAAGCACCGTTCTGGAAGGTGGCATCACCGGAACAGATGCAACAGAGGTGGAGATACTGAGAGGATGGGATGGAGTCCTTAGAGGTGTAAGGAGCTGTAGTCGAGGTAGCTGTGAGAGTTGGTGGGCTTGTAATGAATATTGGTGGCAGGCTGTCACCAGAACTGAAGACAGAGAGGTCAAGGAGGGGAAGGGAAGTAGCAGAGATGATCCATGTGAGGGTGAGAGAGAGGTGGAAATTTTTCCAGGCCCAGATGAGAGCATAAAGCGGCACCAAAACAGTCATCGATGTACCAAGAAAAGAGTTGTGGGAGAGGGCGTGAGTAGGACTGGAACAAGGAATGTTCCACATACCCCATAAAGAGACAGGCATAACTGGGGTCCATGCGGGTACCCATAGCCACACCTTTTATTTGGAGGAAGCGAGACAAGTTAAAGGAGAAATTGTTCAGTGAGAGAACAAGTTCAGCCAGACGGAGGAGAGTATTGGTGGATGGGGATTGTTCAGGCCTCTGTTCGAGGAAGAAGCGGAGAGCCATCAGACCATCCCGGTGGGGGATGGAGGTGTAGAGGGATTGGACGTCCATGGTGAAGAGGAGGCGGTTGGGACCAGGGAACTGGAAATTGTTGAAATGATGTAGGGCATCAGAGGAATCGCAGATGTGGGTGGGAAGGGACTGGACATGGGGAGAAAGAATGGAGTGAGGGTAGGAAGAAATGAGTTCCATGGGGCAGAAACAAGCTGACATGTTCAGTC
This sequence comes from Carcharodon carcharias, assembly GCF_017639515.1. Taxonomy (NCBI): domain Eukaryota; kingdom Metazoa; phylum Chordata; class Chondrichthyes; order Lamniformes; family Lamnidae; genus Carcharodon; species Carcharodon carcharias. The sequence goes on along the minus strand of NC_054474.1, from coordinate 170,745,660 downwards.
TGCCAGGACAGTCCTGTTTGTGGATTTTGGGAAGGAGGTAGAAGCAGGATGTCTATATTGGGACACTATGAGATTGGAAGCTGTGAAGGGAAGATCTCCAGAGGAGATGAGGTCAGTGACAGTCCTGAAAAAAATGGCTTGATGTTCGGTGATGGGGTCATGGTCCAGGGGGAGGTAGGAGGAAGTGTCTGAGAGTTGGCGCTCAGCCTCCGCGAGGTAGAGGTCAGTACACCAGACAGCACCACCCTTGTTGGCAGGTTAGACAACAAAGTCAGGGTTGGATCTGAGAGAATGGAGTGCAGCGAATTCAGAAGGAAACAGGTTAGAGTGGGTGAGCGGGGCAGAACAATTGAGACGGCTAATGTCATATTGACAGTACTCAATGAAAAGATCAAGAGCAGGTAAGAGGCCACAGGAAGGGGTCCAGGTGGAGGGAGAATACTGGAGGTGGGTGAAAGGATCTGTTGAATGGGGAGAGGACTCCTGCCCAAAGAAGTGAGACAGGGATGAAGGCGGCGGAAGAAGAGTTCAACATCGTGCCAAGTCCGAAATTCATTGAGATGAAGGAGTAAGGGGATGAAATTGAGTCCTTTGCTGAGTACAGAATGTTCAGCATCAGAGAGGGGAAGGTCAGAGGGTATGGTGAGTACACAGCAAGGGCTGGGATCATTGGGACAGAAAGGGGTGGAGGGTCCTGGATTGGTCTTGGTATCACTAAGTTGTTGGAGCTTGTTTTCCTTAACACTTTGCGTTCCTTAATCCCTTTTTCTAACTTGATTTATTTATTTCCCTTTTTATTTATTTTTATTTTTATTCATTGTATTATCCCCTTATCCCTTTTTCTATCCTTTTTCCCCAACCACTGCTTCCTCACTGCCCCTAAGGGCCTGTTCTGTGTTCTTTCACACAGCACTGACCCTTGTTCTGCTATTATCACATTCTGCTTTCTTACCTTTATGCCACTATCAGCACCTCCTTTAGCCCTCACCACTACCATTAACACTCGCTTTGTCTTGTGTCCATGACATCTTAGTCAATCTCTCCTTAACCCCCACACATCACTGACCTTCTATCCGGCTTCACCTGCTCCAACCCCCTTAAACAGTACAAATTTCAACTCGCTTCTACTTCTCTTTAGCTCTGAACAAGGGTCATGCAAACTCAAAACGTTAACTCTGTTTCTCTCTCCACAGATGTTGTCAGACCTGCCGAGTTTGTCCATTATAACAGATGTGTTGGGGCTGAGTGGCCTGTCTTGTGCTGTGTGATGTATGTAATTCTATGCATTAGAGAAAGCAGTCAGAAATGAACAGTAATCAGGATTAATCTATATAATGTTACTTCCACAGTAACCTTGATTCAAGTTATCATTTCTGACATATCTTAATATCAAGTGTAAAACTATTGCAGTTTGTGTTATCTCAATTTCTTTGAGAAAGTAATATCCCAAATGTATCATGGGAATTCTTACAGCAGAGTGTACCTGCACATCAAAAAGGCACTTGGCGAAGTTGCTGTGATAGGTTATTAGTCAAATGCAAAGCTTTACAAATTACAGAGCAACAATCAGCCAAACCAATAGAATAAGGAATTGCAGAGGGAAAACAGTAGATTAAAGTTATTGTCGGGATAACAGTGCAGTGCTCTAGCCCTTTCCATACTGCACCTGGTAATGGTTGAAGGCTGTGTTTTACCCGGAAGCAATGGCCCCATCCAACAGCTGCCAAGTCGTGGGGCACACCCACCTCTGCCAGCCCTGGAGGCTACCAGTCGATCTCACACTCATCAGGCAGTTTAACTGCCTGGGGTCCTGCCTTCTGCCCCCATGTGGGTGGATGTCACGCCGCCAAAGAGCTGCTGGCCAATCAAATGGTTGTCGAGTCCCGGCAGTGCCACCAGGAACAGCGACCACTGCTGGGAGTGTATCTAGACCCCCACATGGATCGTGGCTGGGTGGCTGGAGTGGGAGGTAGGTCGGGCGGCCTCACCAGGACCAATCAGGACCAATCACCAAGACCAATCAGGACCAATCACCAGGACCAATCATCAGGACCAATCACCAATCACCAGGACCAATCAGGCAGCCCTTGGCAACGTGAGTGATGGCGGGGTTAGAGTGGGAGGCCATGCCAGGGGTTGGGAGGGGTGGCGGTGTTCAAACACAGCGGCCCTTTTCACTGGGGTGGGGAGCCTCCAATGGGCATGGGGTGCCCGAACAGGAGGAAGCCCTCACCACCCCCAAGCCTGCACCCAGACTGCCAGGATTAGCTGGTGGCCTCACCATGTGGTCCGGATACCCCCTGCCACTGATAAATACTAGTGGTGGCAGGAGGAGGCCATTAATAGGCCATTTAAGGGCCTCAATTGGCCAAAGGGTGGGCGGGGTGCCCAACACCCACTTCAACACTGGTAAAATACTAGCGGAGGTGAGTGGACAGCAGGCATGGTGCCCCCACCTACCAGACCACTCCTGAGGCAGGGGGAGTGGGCATAAAATTCCAGCCTGAGGCACAAAGAATACATGACGGCACTGGCGGTAGTGCTTAGAAATGCCATGATTCCTGCTGTCAGGGGCCTGTGGTTATAAGGAAAGATAAGGCTCTTCACCTTGGAAAGGAAGCATCTGAGAGGCAGTGTGGTCTAGGGTATGGAAGTGGTGGATCTAGAATATCACGTTAATGTGAATTGTGAGGGGACATTGGGAACTATAGATTCAAGCTCATAAATGGCAAATTTAGGACTAACGTCAGGAAATTCTACTTCATTTAAAGAGCGATCAACATGTGGAACAGACTCCTGGATAGAGGAGTGGAGGAGCAAGCTATTGGAATTCTGTAAGAGATGATTAGATGCTAAAATGGCGGGGGGGTGAGGGGGGGAAATTGTCATGTTTTTTTCTGGAAAGATGCATCGGGATGGGCTGAATGGCCTCCATCTATAATTATTTTGTGATGACCATTCTGAGCAATAGCCCATTGTAAAACTGAAAAAATTACACCTTGGCATTAACTGGTAGCTGAGGACAGAAATGTTTGTTCAGTGTGTACACACTTTAAATATCAAAACAAATTATTCTGAAACAATGAGGGATGGTGGTGAATGGTTGCATAGAATAACTTTAGACACGTTAAAGGAGGTAGTCCAGACATTTTCAGTCTGAGGTGTTAATATCGGTCTGCAAAGTAACTGCTGTTGAGTGTTCAAGGACAATCGTAGTCACAGCTTCAGAAGTTAGGATATTAACAAAGTTGGAAAGTTGACTGATGACTTACATAATACAATGGTTTCTTTTCAGTCTTTATGCAACAGCTATTCTGTGGCAGAGTGTAGACTGTTGACCTCTCATCGACATCTGTGTAAAATTTACATCCTGATGAGGTTTAAAGTTGGTTCTCTAGCTCAGCTGATAATTCCCATTCATAAAATACATAGATTCTTTATTACAATTGCTAAATTATATTGTAAAAGGGTATTGAAGCTCTGCTAGCATTACGATGTGCCAAACCCAAACTTACCTTTCTTTATTCAAGGCTTATTAAAGAAAAATACTAACATGCTCATAACTTTAAAATATGTCCTTACAATAAACATTTGGTGCTTGATTTACATGGATACATTTGGCACTAAAGAACCTCTGAGGTGACCAAGATGAAGCCTTCAATTGAAAAGCCGGGTTAGCTTGTGTCTAGCACAGGATGTCTTCTTGATAAAACATTTGATTGTGCTAGGAACGGCTTCTGGATGATTGTTAAGTACCTTATTGCCACTTAAATTACCTGCTGGTGCATAATAAGGAGGCTGCTTAACATTTTGATGATTAGTGCTTAGCATAACTCCCTATCCTAACAGTGACCAGCTGATTGGGACTAACAAGTCTTTGCAGAGGAGATTAAGTGTTACTTGGGGGAAGCAGTGGCATTGTAGTATTGTCACTTGAGCTAGTTTGCTGGAGACCCAGAGTAATGCTTTGGTAGACCCAGATTCAAATCCAGCCTAAGATACTGGAGTTAGTGGGTAGAAATGCCATAATTACTGTTGTCATAGGCCTGTGGCAGATGGTGAAATTTGGATTTAGTAAACATCTGGAACTATAAGTCTGATGATGACACAAAACCATTGTTGTAAAAACCTGCCTGGCTCACTGATTCCCCTTTAGGGAAGGGAATCATGTGATTCCAGGCCCATAGCAATGTGGGGTTGTCTCTTAAGTGCCCTCTGAACAAGGACAAGGGCAATTAGGGATGGACGATAAATGCTTTCTGAGCTGGTGGTGCCCACATTCTGTGAATGATAAAACAGGTATTGCACTCATTCGAAGAGGACTTTTGAAACACATTGGGAGATTTTCTGTGACATTTTGTCAAGACTTCACCAACACTCCATCAACATTTATTCTGGAGATTCTCTGAGGACTTCACCTAAAGAGTGAGCCCGATGCTACTCCACCTTATAGAAGTCACTAGGAGAAAAGGAATACAAAAACAAAAACAGAATTACCTGGAAAAACTCAGCAGGTCTGGCAGCAGTTGTGGAGAGAGGAACAAGAGTTAATATTTCGAGTCCAGTATGACTTCTTTGGAATTGAAGAGTGGTGTAAATGTGTTCGGTTTTATGCTATTGAGAAAGAGGGAGGGTCAGGGATAGGTTAGAGGGTGGGAGACATTAAATACCAAAGATGTCATGGAACAAACGGTAAAGGGAGTGGTAATGCTGGTAGAAAAGAAACAAAGAATTGGTCCATAGAAGGTGTTAATAGTGAAATAAAGGTCAGCTCCATCTGAAAGCAAAAACATGAAAACAAGATACAGACTGGCACTTGGGGGGGAACTCAAAACGGAGGAGAGAGTTCATGGTCTGAAGTTGCTGAACTCAGTGTTGAGTCTGGAAGGCTGGAAGATGCCTAATGGGAAGATGAGGCGCTGTTCCCCCAGCTTGTGCAGGAGGGCTTCCCTGGAACATTGCAGCAGGCCGAGGACTGAAATGTGAGCGTGAGAGCGGGATGGTGAGTTGTAACGGCAAGTGACCGGGAGGTCGGGGGGTCATGCTTGAGGACTGAACGAAGGTGTTCTGCAAAGCAGCCACCCAGTCTGTGTTTGGTCTCCACAGGGTAGAGGAGATTCATATCTGATGGCTTGCCTGTTCTGTGATCTCATTTTCCTGCTCCTGTGCTTGAGTTGCCTGTAGCATGCAGATCGGGTGGGGATCGTCACATATCAGTAAGTGATTGCCTGATTCTCTTTCTATTTAAAGTAATGGGAAGAAAGTTAAACAGGTTACTGCACCTTGACAATCCAATGTCCATAATTGGACTTTGGGTTTCATATCAATACTGTACCTGAGCTGCTGGTGCCTCCACAAGCTGCTCATCCATCGCTAGAAATGAATTTCGGGTAACTTGCCTCTTTGGCTGAGGCCCTCAAGTAAATGCTGTGGAAGGGAGGTTAATTACTATCATTAGGAATATCATGGAGCCAGGAGGACCACTCCTGCTCTTCCTGGCTCGATCTAAATTTTTAAAAATCTACTTATTTTATTCCTGGCGGCTGCTGGCTTGGCTGAACAGGGTTGGATGACTTGAGGCTAGCACCTGCTCTTCTCCGAGCAGCCCAACTCTACAGAAGGGTCCTAAAACTGGCAGCCGCCTGTTAGGGGCACATCCACAGGCTGCTACACCGGCCACAGAGGAGCAGGGGCAACCTCCGACATGGCCCCTCCTGAACAGATGGCTCCTCAGTCAGAGGAGCCAAGGAGACCGAGGATGGTGACAGGTGCCCCATGAGGGGTGGCCCCCTCACTATCATCTACGACCGCCTTATTCCTTACGTGTGAGCGTTAGAGTCAGCTACCCAGCTAGTGTGCAACAGGACACCCATTCCCATGCATCTTTGTGCCAACAGCAGCACTGGCATATATCCTGTGCATGTCAGTGCACTTCTCCTGTACCCATCTGAGCAATGCCACTTATGGTTCTCCGCGAGGTTGGATACTCTCTCAATGGAAGAGCTCATACATGAAACACAGCAGAAGCAGATTTGATGACCGGTTGTCACCATTCTTGTGCATGACTTGGTACTCCCTCAGGGAACCCCAACATGGGGGGGCGTACATCTCATGCTGCTGGTCCCCAGAGTACCCGCCTTGTGTGCGTGACTCCTGAGCCTCTGCATCTCTGCCTGTCCTCCATCCTCCGAGACAGACGTCCTCCAGCTGCCTCGGCCTCCATCACCTGCCCCAGTTCAGCAGTGAACTGCGACTCACCCAGCGTTACCCATTCCAAGCTGGATTGAGGGCCCACTTGAGGTGAGTGTGTCTGCGCTGGTGGAGGATGCACCTGAATGATTAGACACAGCAGGCCCTGGTGTTTCATCGTCAACATCCCTGCCATAGCTGTAGGCCCCACCTCCATTGCCGACCCTGCGGGAAGGTGTTAGAAGATATTAAATGGGAACATGCCTCCATCAGCAGATGTTTCTGCACAGCCGAATAACATTACAGTTGATGTTTTTAGCATGGTGTAGACCAGGGAGGAGTGTGTTCCAACACCTTCACCTGGATATTTGGAGACCACTTCACCTTCCTTTGATGGATTCCTATCTCTCTACTGCCCACACCTTGAAGCAATGGCATCCTCATCAAACCAACGGCTGCCTCTTCTGTAGATGTGAATGTAGCAAGCCAGGTTATTCCACCGCCTGATTGAGACCCCTTTTTCGTATTGTGCACTTCTTTATCCTGCAAGGTCAAGAAAGAGAGAGAGTTATAAAGACAGTGCTGCCCTCCCCCACCACATGCAGCGGAACAATCACATGGGAGCAACAGTCGATGTTGCCTCCTCTACAATAGTGTTGGCTTTATGAGTTTTGCTCAGGGCTCATCATTCTCCTTATGTTCAGAAGCACCACACACCTTCAGACTGTCAAGCTTGGGCCTTCGCTGGTGATCGCAGACTTCTCTTCTGGGTGTCATGTTACACACTCCCCCTTGACAGACCCAAGGTGGACATTGAAGCACTTACGGCACTGAACCCACACCTTTCTCACCAACGCTGCAGATACACCGAGTGTGAGCCACCTCCAGCTAGGGCCTGCCATCACCTGTTGCTCTCGGAGAAAAGAAAGCTCCTCCAGGCCACTGCAGCGCCCAGAAGTACCAGTAGGCGGCGCAGACCTGACATGGTGCCCGGGGGTCTGCTGCTCTGCCCTCTTCCCCCACCTGTGGGTGGCAACACCTTGCTGGCTGCCACTCGCTCTTTTATATCAGGCCTGCCTCCTCCCTGCAGCTGCTGCCACTAACTAGACAGCAATTTCGACCCCCGGCCAATTTAGTGGCCTTTACTTCTTCATGCGCATCGATTTTTGGTGCAGTGTGGGGTTGGGTCCTGGAAATTCTCCCGATGTCAGAGCCCCGAGCCCAGAACAAACATCCAGCCCGTTAACTCTGTTTCTCTCTCTCCACTGGGCGCTGCCAAGCCTATGAGTATTTCCAGCATTTTCTGTTTTGCATTATTTTAGATTTGCAGCATCTGCAGTATTTTGCTCCTTTATAGTTTGATGGGACTCATTGCTCAATCTGTCCCTAAGTGTAAGTTGTATCTGCTGTCTTTTACAAGGAAGAACCAAGTAATATATTTTCATGAGCATTCGTAAAATATTTTATACTTTGCTATACTTCCAAGAATGTGTAGCTAGAGATTTCTTCCTATTGCTGGGTAGCTTTGGATTACAAATTAGTAATTATGTTGTGACTAGTGCTGCTTGATATTTCAGTGATTCATTTTTAAATAAAATAACTTCGAGGATACTTTGTACACACACTATTTGTAAGAAAATAAACAAAAGGGCATGTTTAAAAAAAACAGTTTACTGACCCCTGGTTAATTAGACAAGACCTCATTGTTAACATCACGAGCAGTTTAGTGTTCTCAGGGTTTCGGACTTGCAGCTGGACTTAAGTTAATCCAAAATTGCATTGGAAATTCATCAAATCATAGCTTGGTTTGGCAAATTAACCAGCAAAGCTGCTCCTGTAGGAGTCTTTGGTATTTTGTCGAAGGACAGGTCATGGCAGCCATCCAGCAATATTACTTCCACTTACCCTGCCAAAATAGTCCAAATAAAGAACAGCACTTAGTCAGGAAATCTTGTAAGATGGATAGCGGTGACTGCAGCCATTTTATCTCGCTGTGATAAAAACAAGTAGATAGCATAAATCAGGTCAGCAGAACATGAAGTGGTATGCTTCAAATATTGCCTTTTGTGTAATATTTTAAAAACTAATTTATCTGAATTTCGTGGCCTAAGTTCAACCTCTGTGCTGCGGCACGTGTTCTGGCTAACGCAGATAGACGGTGTACACTGTAATGGTCAGGAGAATATCCAGCTCCCATTGCTTTATAAACTGGGAACTGCTGACAGGGAAGGAGCCATGATGCAAAATAGTGAGCTCTGTTTTTTAACTTGTGTTTCTTTTGAGAGGCAGTTTTTTTTTATATATAGTGGAACCAATGTTTCGCATTTACCTGATTTCACCGTGATATTTCCAAAGCCATTTACGGAGACTGTTAAAATAAAGCACTGTTGTTTCAGAAATATCGGCTAATTTTCCATTCAGCGTTCGGTCCCTCCCCTGCCTCAAAGCATTTATAAATTATAAATCTATTAAAAATATTGTGTATTAACATACTTCCTCTCCATGATGGTTAGTCAATTTTTCTTTTACTTTATCTTTTGTACTTTCACATTTTATGAAACCATAATAAATAAAATCATGCATTCGCATGCAGCCATTATATGATGAGGAGTACATATAAATAATTATTACCATGACCTCATAAATTATCTCGATGTATAATTGGATGTGTTTTATGAGATGGGTCCCATACATAGTTTGTGTGACATTGCTGCTCATCCTGACTGCAACTACAGTGCTTGTGAGAAAACCACCAGGCTGCTGACATTGAGAACGCTGCGTGGGAGCTGTGGAACCTTGGGTTCTGTAGTTGGTTAAAGTTGGAGACAATGGGGAGGGGCTATGTTGGTTGGAATTGGTACTTTTTGTGGGTAGCGGATGAGTTGTTGTGCTGAGGGAGTAGTTTCTGTTGGTCGGGCTCTAGGGGAGAACCCAGCCTTCCTGGTAGACCCTGATTCCAACAGAAGTCAAACAGCATCCATTCTGATTGACAGATATTCCACATATGCTTCAGCCACGTGTTAGTTGAAGGAAGGGATGTACTCCTCAACAGAGGAGGAAAGGATACTTAGTTTGAGATGAGCTGTGTTAGCTGTCTGATTGTAGGGGGCCCCTTTTTTTGCAGTGGGGAGACCCACAAAGCTCATGTTCCTAGTGATTTCCTGGACTGCTTATCTGAATGGCCAGTGAGAGACCACGTCCACACTACAGACAGGGGAGTGCCTCTCTGGTCACAGGCTCTCCAGCAGTCACCTGGTATGGAAGGGTGGAATGTCTAGAGCTTGTGTGGGGTGCAGTACATGCAATGTGAGGTTTTCAATTGACTTTCCAGCATTTCACTGTAATTGGTGGTGTTTAGGATTCAGCTCCCTGTACTTTGCCATTTCTCCTTTAATGGTCCGTTTATGCTCCCTTTGGCCTTTCTAGTCTGTTCTTGGTCATGGAGGTAAGAATGGTACTTCTTGGAGCTGTGTCCGTAAGAGGCTGTTAGTCACTGGAGGATAAATTCCAAGGAGGTTGATTCACTGAAGTCAGCAGAGCATAATAAGATTCTGGAGATAGTACTTCAGGTGGAGGCAGCAGTGTTAATCATGGTGCACAGAGTGAAATTAGTCAGCCAGCTGAAAAAGAGACAATAAATAAAAGCCTGAGTAGCTCATATTGCCTCTCGAGTCTGCTCCACCGTTCAATACGATCATGACTCAGCTCCACTTTCTCACCCGCACCCCATATTTCTCGATTCCCTGAGAAACCAAAACCTGTCTGTCTCAGCCTTAAATATATTCAACAATGGAGCATCAAAATCCTCTGGGGTAGAGATTCCAAAGATTCGCAACCCTTTGAGTGAAGAAATTTCTCTTCATCTTGGTCCTAAATGTTTGGCCCCTTTTCCTGAGACTATCCCCCCTGCACCCCCACCCCCCCCCCCCCCACCTCCCCCCAACCCCCCACCATGTTCTAGATTTTCCAACCCAAAGGCTCAGCGAATACCCTATAAAGCCCCTTCAGAATCTTGTATTTTTCAGTGAAATCATTCTTCTGAATTCCAGAGAATATGGGCCTAATTCACTCAGCCTCTCATCAAAGGCGATCCCTCTTATCCCAGAGACTAATCTAGTGAACCCTCACTGCACTGCCTCTAATATCCTCCCCTAAATGTGGAGACCAAAACTGCACACAGTATTGCAGGTGTGGTCTCACCAAAGCCCTGTACAATTGTAGCAAGACTTCTTTATTCCTGTACTCCAATCCCCTCACAAAAAGGCCAGCATTCCATTTACCTTCCTAATTGCTTAGTTTACCTGAATGCTAATTTTCCATGTTCCTTGTACAAGTACACCCAAGTCCCTCTGAACATCAACATTTAGAAGCCTTTTAAAAAAAGTTCTGCTTTTCTATTCTTACTACCAAAGGGAATGAGCTCACACTTCCCCACATTATACTCCATCTATCGTCTTGTTGCCCCCTTACTTAACCTGTCTTTATCTCTTTGCAGCTACTTTGTATCCTCCTCACAGTTTACATTCCCACCTAACTTTGTATCACCAGTGAAGTTAGGTACATGACTCTCTGTCTCTTCATGTAGTTAGGAATATAGATTGTAAATACCTGAGGCCCTAGCAGTGACCCTTGTGGCAATCCACCCTGCTAACTTGATAATGCCCTGTTTACCCCTACTCTCTGCTTTCCATCCGTTAACCAATCCTCTATCCATGGTAATATATTACCCCCAACTACATGAGCCCTTAACTGGTCCATTAACCTTTAAGGTGGCAGCTTCTTGAATGCATTTTGGGGATCCAAGTATAATACATCTGTTGGTTCCCCTTTATCTATGGAACCAGTTACATCCTCAAAAAGCTTTAATAAATTTATCAAGCATGATTTCCGTTTTGTAAAGCCATGTTGACTTGGTCTGATCAGACTATGATTTTCTAAGAGCACTGTTAAGACTTCACCCACCTACCCACTCTACCACCCTACTCGTTCATCCAGTCAGCCACTCACCCACTTACTAATATTCAAACTGGACACTTAAACTTACCGTATGGCAGCTGGTGCCATGAAAAGGGGGCATGTCTTCTTCCCCCCAACCCCCCCACCCCTGCCCCCAACCCCACTCTACTCCGCTCCAGCGGAGTTTTCCAAGGGACGCTGCACTCCGCATTTCTGGAAAAGCCAGGCTCGGAAGGTCCCAGAAGAAATGCAGAGCAACATTGAGTCAGGGGAGTTTGCAAGCAGAGCAACAACCCAACGCTAATTGCTGTCCCATGGGAGATGAGATCCGGGCCTATTGCTCCCTCTCTTACTGAAACAGGGTTTAAATACCTGTGTTTCACCATCAATTCAGACCCACTAGCAAAACGGAAGGAGTCTGCAGTTTCGAAGCAAGCAGTTTAATTAATGGGAAAAATCTTTCGATACTCATCATCTAACATTTCAAAAGAAGATAAGAAGCCACTAAATCTGCATGTGTGTCTAAAAACTCACTAGTCTAGCTGTGGAATTTGCAAGCTGTTTTTGCAGATAGTTGAGTGGTAAGTTTAAAATGTCCAGAATTTTCACGCTTCCTTGCCAAGTGAAGGAGGATGAAGGGGAATTGTGTAACCTCCTGAGTGCAGAAGGATACCATCCCTCCTTATTATCCCCGCCACCCACCCCCAGTGCCCTCCACCTGCCACCCAAAGCAGGAAACATATCCAAGAAAATGTCAATCCTCCTCAATACTCATGGACCTAATGGGAAAAAAAAGTGCAGAAGAATCTGTCTGACTCAAGAAAGGGTGGAAAGATAAAGAACAAATATTATTGTAAGGTAGACTTGTTTACCTTAGAAACGAGGGATTACATAACTTTGTAAGTGCTTTACTGAAGGCCATGCATAAAGATCGATCTACACAGAAGTAGATGTCTTAGATGTTGCAAGTATTCACTTACCTAAGTGTCATGAACAATAATTGCTGAGAATCTGATGCCCTAATTAATGCTGGCACAAACAAGTAAAAATAACCGGCTACAGAAATTGTATCCGCTAATGTTTTGTTTGGTTGAAGGGTCATGAGGACTCGAAACATCAACTCTTTTCTTCTCCGCCGATGCTGCCAGACCTGCTGAGTTTTTCCAGGTATTTCTGTTTCGGTTTTTGTTTAATGTTTTGTTTGGGTTGAGCATAAGGCAACAAGAAAAAATGTCGAATCATTGGTATCTACTGTCAACAATTATTTTCCATGCCTTGATCTGACATCATTTTTTAACATTATAAAAGTTGAATGTTATATGCAAACTGATTCACTTTACAAACTCTGGAGATGAATTTTAGTCTTCACCATCTGGGCACCCATCTGGCTGATCCGATCACCCACCCACCCATTGTAGAGCGAGGCCAGTTTTTATTCCATTGATTGGGTGGGTTCTGCAATGGGTGGGTGCATTGCACAGCCAGATTCCTACCCAGGCAGTGAAGCTGAAAAGACATCCCCGCATCTATTGTATATTGAAAATGCTAAGTGGTCTGAAGATCTTAAAGGCACAATGGCCCAATTTGAACACGATTAAATTTATAAGCACAGAAGAAGGTCATTCAGTCCGTCTGCTCTCTGCTGGTATTCATGTGGCACAATTTCCTCTGAATTCCTAAAGATGTGCAACACCACCAACAGAGTAAGGATTTTGTCTGTTCCGTTGCTGCACCTTGACCCTTGCCGATGTCGCAGGGCAGGAAGGAGGGACATTGTTGGCCGTGAAGCCAGTATAAACTGCAGGGAACATCTGCATGTCTGAATGAATATTAAAAACATAAATGTTTTTTTAAAAAATAGTGCCTTGAGTAGCTAAGTAAAAGATTTTCATGTGTGTTCCTGTAATTCGATAAATGGAAGAGGATTTATGCAGGAATGTGTGTGTAGGTTTTGACATAAGTTATTTTGATCCTTTCATGAGATGTGAGCGTCGCTGGCAAGGCCAGTATTTGTTGCCTGACTCTTGATTGCCCTTGAGAATGTGGTGGGGAGCTTTGAATTGCTGAAGTCCATCTGATGCAGATACACCCACAATCCTCCCAGGAAGGGAGTTCCAGGATTCTGATCTCGCGACAGTGAATGAACAGTGATGTAGCTCCACGTAAGGATGGTGTGTGGCCTGGAAGGGGACCTTGCAGGCGCTGATGTTCCCTTGCATCTGCTGCCCTTGTCCTTCTAAGTGGTAGAGGTTGTGGGTTTGGAATGTGCTGTCGAAGGAGCCTTGGTGAGTTGCTGCATGTTGTATAAGGTACACACTGCTGCCGCTGTATGCCAGTGGTAGAGGGAGTGAACGTTTAAGATGGTGGATGGGATCAAGCAGGCTGTTTTAGCACATGAATCACAAAAGGTTAGTATGCAGGTGCAGCAAGTAATTAGCAAAGCTAATAGAATGTTATTGTTTATTGCGAGAGGAATTGAATACAAGAGTAGGGATGTCATTCTTCAGATATACAAGGCATTGGTGAGACCGCATCTGGACTACTGTGTATTGTATTGTTCTCCTTATTTAAGGAAATATGTAAATGCATTAGAAGCAGTTCAGAGAAGGTTTACTAGATTAATACCTGGATTAATGGCTGTGTCATCTTATGAGGAAAGGCTGGACAGGCCAGACTTGTATCCACTGAAGTTTAGAAATAGAGGCGACTTGATTGAAACATGATTAGATTTTCTGTTGTTGGAGATGGTCATTGCCTGGCACTTGTGTGGCACGAATGTTACTTGTCAGCCCGAGCCTGAATGTTATCCAGGTCTTGCTGCATATGAGGTGCTGAGGTCACTGAAACCTTGTTCTTAGCAGCTGCTAATGACTGCCATGACATGACCTCTCTGGCTCCTCGAAGAATGACTACAAGACCCTTACCTTCCCACTCCCCCACCCCCCCTCCCCCCCACCCCACCCCACTTCCCCACTTCATGAGTCTCTGTGCAACCCTTCCCTCTTGTGCCACACTAACTGCCCCCCCCCCTTCATATTCTACAGTCTGCGTGCATACCTTCCCTTTCATGCAACTCAAAACCCACCCACCCCATTCTGTCTCTGCGTTCTACTGTTTCATGTCGGGCTCCAGTTTCCCTACCCTCAATCTTCCCTGTGCTTTCCATTGTTTCCCCCCCCCCAACTCCTCCAACCCTACCAAGTCCCCTTCACCCTCATATCCCTGTCATCCCCCCCAAGTTTACTAAGCTCCCTTCGTCCCATATCTGCCATTCCCCACCAACACCCCCCCAACCTAACCAAGCTCCCTTCACCCTCATGTCTCTCTCAGCTACTCCACAACCCCCCGTTGCCATGCTGGTTTCTGTTTTAGAATGCAGCCTTGTCTGACACTGGCAGCACACAATGCTGCCCTATTGGTATAGCACGGCAACTGTGGTGAACAGCCCAGCTCAACACTCAAGACAGCTACAGTGAACGGCTTGGCTCAACACTCGAGGCAGCCCAGCTCAACACCCAAGGCAACTAACCATGAGTGGCCCCACCACACACCCTCCTCAGTGTGGGTTACCACTGGCGTTGTGCTGCTGCAGGTAAGCTTTGAATATCGCACTCACCTCGAAGTCACCAGCGAACAGAAGGTGGACAGCTGCACTGGCACTTATACCCGGTCGAGATTAAGACCGGTCTAATCTCTCACTGGTGTGGTAAGTAATTGGGAGGGTGAACATAATTAGTGAGTACTCGTGACACGCTAATACGTGCAGATCGTGCTCCTGACATGGATCAGTGGATCTGCCATCATGAAAATGGCAAGGAGGAAATTCCAACTCATTTTTTCAGCTCAACCAGAAAACTCTGCCCAATGTTACAGGCTTGTTTTAATGTGTTAGTTCCTCACACAGACCCCACTCTGAAAATGTTTGCCAGGATTTTCTGATCCAAGAGTTAAGGTTTCAAACATGTGCCTCAATTGAAAAGTCCAAATGAATCAGCAGCAACATGACATGTACATTTTTCTCACACATACTACATAAGTTAGCAAGCTGAGAAAGTAGTATTGGCAGAAAGAAAATGTGGCAAATATCAATCAGTTGTGATTTTTCCTTCTTCTTGAGAGTTTTGGCTTTTTTTAACTAATGTGTTTTATGCTTGTCTGGGACTTGAGCATAAAAATTGAAGCTGACACTCCAGTACAGTTGGAAGTGGTGTCTTTTCAAAGAGACTCTAAACCCAGGCCCTGTCTGCCCCCTCATGTGGACATAAATGATGCCACAGCACTATTTCAAAGAAGAGTAAAGGAGTTATACTTGGTGTCCTGGCAATATGTATCCCTGAATCAACATGACAAAAACACATTATCCAGTCATTATCACATTTTTTGTGGGATCTTACTGTGTGCAAATTGGTTACTACATTACAACAGTGTCTATTGCCACAGACAAGGTGTATATATGCTCTTTTATTGCCCATAATCAGTATGTTTTGAATGGAAAGAGGTGTGTATTTTCTTGCCCTTGGAGTGTTATTCCAATCAAATACTTCAGCACCAAGCTTTCATGAGTTTAAAATAAAGGTTATTTATTTTCACACACTTACCCTGAATTAACGTAACATCACACACAAAGTTTCATGCATGCATGCACACGCGCACACACATATCCACAGATGCATAAGCACACACACACAAAGATTGGATGCAGATAGAGATCGTGCACTTTTACAGTTTACAGTTACTTTAGCCTCCGATTTACGATTCCAATCTCCAACATGGCAAGGTCTATGTGTTCCTGAATGGATTTGATGATTTAAAGTTGTGGTGAGGGTCTTATAAAGTGAAAAGCTTACAGCAGGTTGTGAAATTCCTTGTCAAATATCTAAGAGTTTGGTTTTCAGGTAAACTTTGAAACTGGAACAGGTTAAGTACTTTGGCTACTTGATGGCTTGCAGTTAGTTTTAGAGTCTGGTTCTCAGACTGGCTGTTAACTGAGATCCTGATGACCTGCTGGGTTGTGGGGTAATAAGCGTGCAGGTCACGAAACCAGTTTTGATCACATGACAAGTGGGTTAACACCTCTGAGACCCATCCAGTCTGGTTTGGTTGGGGAAGGCCATCGTGATACAATTGGAAGTAGATGGTGACCATTGGGTTTCGATCTTCCCTATGTCCAGTATGAAACATGGAGACAGGAAGTCTGGAAACTCCATAGCCTTTAGGTGTTTTCCCATCCTTAAACAATGAGATGTGTGAATTCCACTAATGGCTGTAAGGTATCCTCACCTATGTCCATATTTAATTAGGTATTCGCCGGAGACATAATGCTGTCTGTAGTCCAAAAGTTACAAGATTTGTTGCAGCCATGTGAACAGTTGGTTTGTGTCTAATTTTTCAAAGTATTGTGAAAGTTCATAATATGACATACCTTCACTGGGCTTGACATTACACTTCAAAATACTTCATTGGCTGTAAAAGGCTTTGGGATGTACAGTACTTGTGAGAGTATTGAGTAAATGTAAGTTTTTGTTTGCAACATTGACAATAGGTTCCAAAATGCCACTGTTACATGTTAATCCTGTATAATAATTAGGATCCCCATTGAGATCAATAACTTATTAAAATCCCCAGTTACCTTCTGAATGGATCACATGACAAGATTTCAAATTTTAAGTTTTTGACTGTAACACTATTTAGTAGACAACTAAAACTCTAAACTGCAGAAAAGTTAACCCATATTAATGTCTTAACATGACCGATAACCCCCCATTGTTTACATATACACTACAACATGTTCTCCACAGGATTACAGTCTTTATAGGGAACAGTCCACAGCCACTCCCAGCCTCCAACAGGTTCATGTCTCCCCGTTTCGCTGAATCATAATATTGAACAACCATTGAAAATTGTTCTTCTCAGTATTCTGGAGAAGTATCAAACCAGCAGTGAGGCCTATTCCGGTGATTCTATTTCCCCCTGACCACACAAGGAAGAACCTTCTGCATTCTGCCTGGTAGCTGACAGAAAGGACACACTTTCCTCTCTGCTAACCACCCTCTAACTGCAGCTTTTCATCTCTGTGAGACCCCTCTCTCTCTCTTCTGTCCAAAATCTTGGAGACAGAAAGCCTGTCCAGCTGCTTTTGCCTCTGTTTCAGGTATGAGAACTTTGCACCTTGCTCAGCAAGTCCCAACCCAACCCATGGTAACCAAGCTACCTGAGCTTTATACAAACTCCTACCAACCCTCTCTCAAGGGTATTCTGTTTTACCTTAAGTTACAAAGATGGTTTAAAACATAACAATCTTAAAAATTTTCACATTCATACTTTGTTAACTTTGCACAACTTAAGCAAACTCTAGGAATAACTATTTCAGCTATCTAGACATTAAGATCGGTTACACAAATGCAATATTCTGTACGTAAATCAAATGTCCTTTTTTTTTGAAAAGGAGCATATTATTGGCCCTACTAGGGGCTGTGGATCAACACATTAGAAGTTTGAATCTGTCACTTGTACTCATATACCTCCCTTGGGTAAATATTATTGGCCCTATTAGGGGCTGTGGATCAACAGATTAGAAGTTTGAATTTGTCACTTGTACTCATATACCTTCCTTGGGTAAATCTAGCCAGTTTGAACTGCACTGCAGGATGGAATTTTGTGTGGGAGTGAGCTTTCCATCCCAGGAGGGAAGGGAAACTGTCAGGACCAGTGCTGATGCATCAAAGCACATCTGTTGGCCTGTGATGAACTGGGTATTGAGAGTGGCCCTTAAGAAGTTTGCAACCCCCTTTGTCCCACCCTCCTGTTTGGAGAAGGAAGTATACTACAATTGAATCCTGATAAACACATAACTAGTTTGCCAAGAAATGCTATATTTAGATCAGACTTTTGCTTTGGTCAGGATCTCTATTAACAGCAATTTTTGTAGTGCAAGCCTTTTTAATTATCCATTCAGTGATCCAGTCAAAGTGAAATAGAAAATGTAACTGGCATATTAATAAATGAGAACTTTGAGCTGTATGTTTTTTTTTCAATGTTAATGTTTGGACTGAACATTATAATAGTGAAGGGTTATCCCTGACTTCTACACTTGAAAAAGGTAGGTGGGAGTCTTAACTAAATCGAAGAATTTCCAGTTAAATTCTTTGATGTGATTCTTTGACTTGAAAGAAAATCTTACTTATAGTATTGGGGTTATCTGGTAGAGTTCTACAGGTTACTCACACTTATCAGTAATTATTTGATGTATTTTGGTAGTGCTGACATCTAGTGAAGACCAACTCTCTTTGGGGAATGGGGTGGGGTGTTAGTGATGAGTGGAAGAAAATTTGTAAAGGGACAGAAAAAAGGTTAGGAAACTAGTTCAAGACATGGGATTTGAGAGTTAAGGCAAGTGCGCAGTTGGGGGTGAAGCAGGGACCAGAAAATGATCTTGAGGGATGGAGGAGGCTTCTGAACATAGGCTATCAAAGAACAGAGTTGGCCATTTTTAAAAATTTATTCTTTCTAGGGATGTGGACATTGCTGGCTAGGTCAGCATTTATTGAACATCTCAAGTTTCCCTTGAGAAGGTGGTGGTGAACTGCCTTCTTGAACTGCTGCAGTCCATGTGATTATAGGTGCACCCACAGTGCTGTTAGGAAGGGAGTTCCAGGATTTTGACCTAGCATTTGACGTGTACGAAGTGAGCATATTACAAACTAATAACAGGCACAGCTGAGGGGGAGGAGGGACCTGGGGCGAATCAGTTGGATCCTGTGGACATGCTCACTGGATGCTCATTTCTCCAAGTGTTCATTTTAGAGGGTTCACTCTGAATTATGAATGTGGATGTGATTGAATAATGTTAGAAGCCTTTCAAGTTATCTGAATTTCTAAGTGTCTGCCTAAACACGACATGCCTGTAAGAATGAGTGAAAAACAGAGTGCTACCTGGTCAAAGAGGTAAAACTTGCATATTTTGGAGGTCCTTCCTCAGTTGTACTCCTAGAAGTGAATGTGTTCTCCTGCTGAGACAGTCAGCAGTATTTTTGGTTTGTTTCTTTACTTGTATTCCTGACTAATCACTTGTTTCTGAACTAAATGATTGAGGATCCTTTGCTGCATCACTATATTCCCCAATGAATCTACTTAGTAGAGGGAGTCATTGGCATTTGGTCTTTGGTATTCCCATGGGACATGTAATCTAGAGACCGAGGGTAATGGGGACCTGCAGGTGGTGGAATTTGAATTCAATTTAAAAAATCTGGAATTAAAAGATGACCATGAAACCATGTTGATTGTTGTGAAAACTCATCTGGTTCACTAAGGTGGAGGATTGCAGAAGGAAATCTGCCATCCTTACCTGGTCCAGCCTACATGTGGTTAACTCTTAAAATCCCTCTGCAATGGCCTAGCAAGTCACTCATTTGTATCAAACCACTACAAAGCCTCAGAAAACAAATGAAACCTGGATGGACCACCCAGCAAACTCAGCCCTGTCAATCTTGCAAAGTCTGGGGGCTAGTGCCAAAATTGAGAGAGCTGTCTCACAGGCTGGTTGAGCAACAGCCTGACAGAGTCATCCTCACAGAATCATACCTTACAGATCATGTCCCAGACACCACCATCACCATCCCTGGGCTGCCCTATGTCCTGCCCCACCAGCAGGACAGACCCAGCAGTGGTGGGGGCACAGTGGTATACAGTCAGTAGGGGCAGGAATTACCCTGAAAGACCTAAACGTTGACTCTGGACCCTATGAAGTCTCATGGCATCAGGTCAATCATGGGCAAGGAAACCTCCTGCTGATTGCCACGTACTGTTGGTGAATCAGTGCTCCTCCATGTTGAACACCATGCAAGGGCGCAGAATGTACTCTGGGTGGGGGACTTCAATGTTCTTCACCAAAAGTGGCTCCATAGCACCACTACTGACCAAGCCCTAAAGGACATAGCTGCTACATTGGGTCTGCGACAGGTATTGAGATATAACATACTTGACCTGATCCTCACCAGCTTGCCTGCCTCAGATGTATCTGTCCATGACAGTATCGGTAGGAGTGGCTACCACACAGTCATTGTGGGGACGGAATCCCACCTTCCTATTGAGGATACCTTCCATCGTGTTGTGTGGCACTACCACTGTGCTAAATGGGATAAATTTCGAACAAACCTAGCAGCTCAAGACTGGGCAACTAAGAGATGCTGTGGGCCATCAGCAGCAGAATTGTACTCGAACACAATCTGTAACTCATGGCCTGGCATATCCCACAATCTACCATTACCATCAAGCCAGGGGATTAACCCTGGTTCAATGAAGAGTGCAGGAGGGCATGTCAGGAGCAGCACCAGGCATACCTAAAAATGAGGTGTCAACCTGGTGAAGCTACAGCACAGGACTACTTGTGTGCCAAACAGCATAAGCAGCAAGTGATAGGCAGAGCTAAGCGGCCCCACAACCAACTGGATGAATGCAGCTCCCAACAACACTCAAGAAGCTTGACACTATCCAGGACAAAGCAGCCCGCTTGATTGGCACCCCACCATAAACATTCACTCCCTCCACCACCAATGCACAGTAGCAGCAGTGAGTACCATCTACACGATGCACTGCAGGAATTCATCAAGGCGCCTTAGACAGCACCTTCCAAACCCATGACCGCTACCATCTAGAAGGACAAGGGCAGCAGATAGATTGGAACACCACCACCTGGAATTCCCCTCCAAGTCACTCACCATCATCACTTGGAAACATATCACCATTCCTTCACTGTCGTTGGGTCAAAATCCTGGAACTCCCTTCCGACGCACAGTAGCAGCACTGTGGGTGTACCTACACCACATGGACTGCAACAGTTCAAGAAGGCAGCTCACCACCACCTTCTCAAGGGCAACTAGGGATGGGCAATAAATGCTGGCCCAGCCATTGAAGCCCATACGTCATGAGCGAATAAAAAAAGCCTCCTCACACCCGGGGCAGAAGGTGCAGAGTTTGAAGAAGCTCCAGACAGTTTTGCTGGGTGGATTCTGGAGCTCCTGCTCTCACTTCTGGTTTGACATGAAGTATGGAGATTCGTGTCTTGTTTCCACCACCACCCTCCGACTCCACCATTCCCACTTCTCACCATACGTGTAACATGGAATTACATGGAATATACAGCACAGAAACAGCCCAAATCGCCTGTGTTGGTGTTTATACTGATGTGAGTCCTCCTTCCATTCCAGCCACCTGATTCCAGCCTTTCAGCAAATCTTCTTATCACCTTTTCTCTCATGTACGTCTTTAGTTTCCTCTTGAAAACATCTGAGCTATTTGCCTCACCAGTTCCTGTGATAGTTCCACATTCTAGCCATTCTTTCAGTAAAACAAAAATCTCATTATTTCCCAAATGGATTTAATTGTAATAACTTGTATTTGTGGCCCTAGTTTTAGACTCTACTATGAATGGAAACTGTCTTTCCACATCTATCCTGTCCAGCCCATTCATAACTGCAAAGACCTCTATCAAGACATCTCTAAATCTTCTCTTTTCTAAAGATAAAAGCCCCAACCTGATCAATCTTTCCCGATAGCTATTTCTCTCATTTCTGGTACCATCCTTGTAAATCTCTTTTGTACTTTCGTCAGTGCTTCTATATCCTTCTTTATAGTACAGAGACCAGAACTGTGCACAGTACTGTACTCTAACTGTGGTAGGCGGTGGGAACCCATCTTTGTAGAGGACAAAGCACTCTCATCGATTGGTCTAAAGATGTTTATGGGCATGGAACGAGCATTCGTATCATGGCCTGTCAGACTACTAATCAATTTTCAAATCCTTCCAAGATTCAAACTAATCTCCAAGGCAAGACTGTGAAGACATGAAATAACAACTGGAGATTAACCAGTTTTCTTTTAAAATGACCTGATAGTAACACTTTTAATTAAATGTAAGTCAACATCAATGTAACCAAAATAAATAACCTGTGTGTTTATAAATGTTTACTTTTGGTTTGTTTTAGGGGCTATATATATTCTTGGTGTATGCTGTTTACAACAGTGAGGTATGAGGCATTTATTTTTAATGTTCACCTATTTTATGTATAATCACATAAATCTCCCAATGTTATAAGAATGGGCAAATAACAGGAGTTGAAAGTATATGTATATTTTTTAATTCATGTGATAATTTAAAGAGTACATCAGTTTGAAGGTTTTAGTACATGATGACCACAATAAAGAGATTTTTCATTTTTTTTCTATTTGTGGTAAACCATATGAATTGTCACTCCTGGCGTTTTGGCAATTAGAGTTCATGTGGGGCTTTGGGGTGATTTCACATAAGGATGTGAGGGAAGGAATATTTCCACTAGAAAGCTTTTGGTGGATAGGGCACCATGCTGACTCTTGGCACTGATGGTAAGCAACGCATTCACTTGAACAAATAATGAGGGGTGAGGTGGGTGATGGTCACCGTGATAACCTGCTCCATAAGTGCAGTTTTGTATTATGCTGTTGACTCCTGTTCCGCGGAGGTAATGTCATTGCCATGGACAGTATTGTATGGTTGGCAGACATACTCTGGCCATAACCAGCCGCAGTTGCTCTGCTGCTCTCCTTTTGGGCTGGTACCTGTCTGATATAAGCAGTATGGCTGTCTGCTGTCTAACTGTGTGGAGAAGCATTTCCTTGCTGAATCAGCAGGTTCTTAGCCTTTTGGGGACCTTACTGATGTTCCTGAATTTGACTGTCAAAATATGGTGGGATAGAATTTTAAGTTCCTTTACGCCATTACTATCCAACAGTGGCACACAATTTCCTGTCACCAACCTCCCTTCCCCCAACCCCAACCCTATCTCTGCAGCCTCAAAAAAAGCCAAATTCCTAATTGGAGGCATAATGAAGACCAGGAGTTCACCTATAATAACGCATTGTGGCAACTGCAACACTTTTTTTTAAGTTTAATTTTCCTCAAGCAGAAAGTTGATTCTTGTGTGTTACAATGTAAAATTTGGCCGACAGTCAGAAATTAACATTACATCACAAGGTTAAATCCGCTCCGTGTAGCATTGATGAATTTTATGACATTATGGACGCTTTGCTTTTGAGTATTTACACCATATCATTTGCACGCATGAGATTATTTCCAATTCCCTTTTGTACTGTAAGGTGCAATCTAATATTTTCCAGAGTGTAGTGGTTTACCTGTATTTATTTATTTTTTTTTAATTGACATACTCCTACCAGCAAAGACAATCAGCCCCAGTTGCAGGAAAATAGAAGCAAATTTCTGATACAGAGCTAATCAGGCACTTTGCACCCATCCTCACCCCACGTGTAAATACGATTGGATTGATTTATTTTCTGCAGGTGAGAAATGCCATTAAAAGAATGAAAGAACAGAGAAAAGCTTTGTCTTTCACAGTAAGTACTGTTTGTACAAAAATAGTTCTTTTTGAATGTTTTTGTCCCTGTGTTCTGCACAAACAAGTTACTAAGATGAAAAATCCTTCAAGAAAACTTGTAAAGATTACCTTTAACGTAATATTTTATAGGATTGTATGGCAAATGTCTTATTATAACAAAACCTGCTTAACTGACCTGAGAGCATGGTTAGTGCCTTAAAAACGGAACCGTATACTCCTTATTTTAGATGCTTTAAAACTGTTGGAATATTTCACATTCTGTTGTGTTTTTAATTTAGCTTCCTCTGTTTTGGTGCCAAATCAGATAGTTGATTCTGATGTAGAATGGATATTTTTAGGTGTGTGTTGCCGCAGTATCTTATTGGATTTAACCCGTTTGCTAAAGGGTTCAATGGGGAACGAGGGTTCAAATTTACAAAAGGTGAAAGAGAGATGTGTTCCTCCGCTATTGGCTGAACCGGGCTGGGGTTCACACCTGTAACCCACTGGAGCCCTTGTTCTGTACAAAATAACAATAACTTGAGAGGGCAGCAAAGCCACCCAGCAGCTCAGGTTCAGGGTTGGACTTCATCAGCCTTCTCGAGACATGGGGAACCCCTGTAAAATGGTGAGGGAAGGCAGGGGTGGAGTGCCCATCGCCTGACCACCACCATGGCATCCTGCCAGTCATGAGGAAGGTGGTGGGCCATCCCTCCTGCCAGAAACAAATGGTGCCATTTAAGTGGCCAATTCAGGGCTTATTCCCACTGCTGCTAGCATTTTACTGGTGCTGGGTGGGCCCTCTGTTGTTTGGGGAGCTCTGGTGATCACCCTGCGGGTTTGGAGGGAATTGGGCACACCTTGACACACCTAGGGGCCACCACTGCAGCCATACCAACCCCTACCCTCACTAACAACCCCCCCACCCCCACCCCCCGCACCCACCCCCCCCCACCCCAACCCCACAACTCATTGCTGCTTATTGACCCTGGTGACCCCTAACCCCACTCACCATGTGGAATTTAATGCCCCTCCCCTCAAGACAATTGGAGACACCCAGGCAGGCAGGGAATGTATGTAGCCCTGTTTGGAGCACTGGTATCCCAGCCTGCTGCTGAGCGCCCACCTCCTTGCAGTCACATCCCCCTCCCTGTCGCTTTGGGAAACTGGCAGCTGACTGGGATTTTCCATTCGGCCCACATTAAGCGTCATTAACAAGGGTCTTAAATGAACCAGGGCTCAAACCCACCTCTCCCAAAATGGCCAGCGCCGGAACCAGCGCACCAGCCGGCACCGTTATTTTCAGGCCCTGTCCTGCCTCCGATCCCAACCAGAGTCCAAAACTTCAGTCCCTCTTCTACAGGGTACCCCTGCCCCATGTCCCTGATGCCAGAGAAGGCCTGCTGCTGCACAGAGGCAGTCCATTTGACGAGCCTTCCCAAAAGGAGGCGATGTGGGGCTCCTGCTGGCTCTTCAGCTCATTAAGTAGCTCCCAAAGAGGCTGCAAAGATATATGGGCAGGTGAAGTGTAATGTAGGGAAATGTGCAATTATCCTCTTTGGTGGGAAGTGTAGAATAGTTTTTATAGAGTAGTTTTTAAAAGGTGAAAGTCTTGTAAATGCAAAGGGATTAGGTTGTCTGTGGAATAAAAAAAATCACAGAAATTTAGCATACAGGTAGAGAAAACAATTATGAATACAAATAGTATGTTAGCCTTTACTGTAAGGGGGTTGGAGCAAAGAGAAAGTAAGGGAATTTTGCTGCAATTATATAGGCTCTTTGGTGAGGCTCCACCTGAAGTGCTTCATACAATTTTGGTGTCCTTGCCTAAGGAAGGATATATTTGCCTAAAAGGGTGAGCAGTGAAGGTCACTAGATTGATTCCTGAAATAAGAGAGTTGACTGAGTAGAATGGGCATATATTCTTTGGATAAAAGCAAAAAACTGCGGATGCTGGAAATCCAAAACAAAAACAAAAATACCTGGAAAAACTCAGCAGGTCTGGCAGCATCTACGTAGAGAAACACAGTTAATGTTTCGTGTCCGTATGCCTCTTCAACAGAACTAAGTAAAAATAGAAGAGAGGTGAAATATAAGCTGGTTTAAGGGGGGACAGGTAGAGCTGGATAGAGGGCCAGTGATAGGTGGAGATAACCAAAAGATGTCACAAACGAAAGGACAAAGAGGTGTTGACGGTGGTGATATTATCTAAGGAATGTGCTAATAGGTGACATTAAGGGTAGAAAGCAGGACAAGCAAGGTACAGATAGCCCTAGTGGGGTTGGGGTGGGGGGGAAGGGATTGAAATAGACTAAAAGGTAGAGATAAAACAACGGATGGAAATACATTTAAAAATAATGGAAATAGGTGGGAAAAGAAAAATCTATATAAATTATTGGAAAAAAGGGGGATCGGAAAGGGGGTGGGGGTGGAGGAGAGAGTTCATGATCTAAAATTGTTGAACTCAATATTCACTCCGGAAGGCTGTAAAGTGCCTAGTCGGAAGATGAGGTGCTGTTCCTCCAGTTTGCGTTGAGCTTCACTGGAACATTGCAGCAGGTCAAGGACGGACATGTGGACAAGAGAACAGGGTTCACCAGCGGGCTCCTGATTATACATGAAACCTCATCCATTGGCAGGATGAAGTTTCATGTCCGTTTTTAAAAAGTGTCATAAAGTTCATGTGTTTCTTATTAAAACGTCCCATCTCGTGTGACAGCACTTTGCCTCAGGGAGCAGTGCGTGCATGTGTGAAAGAGCGCACTTTGACAGCTGGGGATTCCCTCCACTGCCCCCCCCAACCCCACACACAGGAAGTGCACAGCGCTTTCCATAGGGCAGGCCGCTGGGCGGGGCCTTAATTGGCCCGCCCATTCAAAATGGCAGCGGGCCCCGTTTTGGTGGCGGGGATCAGCTGTCCGCCCTCCTCCGAGCCGGTGGAGCCTGAACGCCCACCAAGGGCAAAACTCTGCTCATCATCTTATGGAATAGTGCAACAGGCTGATGGGGACGTATGACCTGCTCCTGTTCTTATTTCTTAAGTCCTTATGTAGTGCACTGGCTTAATGAGACAACTCAAAAATTGTACAGAATTTCTGGGGCAAAGACAATTCTGGTTGAGGCTTACTTTGTGCATCACAAAGAGGTAACTTCAATTACAGAGATATGGAGCATCTGAAATTAATATTTACAGGTCATTGAATAACAAGATGGAATTTTATTCCATTCCATTAGTTTTTTTTGATTATTTTTTGTACGGCATTTCCATGATCTGTGTACATGGAACCCTTAAAACTCATTGAACCTCCAATATTCTTAGCTTGTCACCATTTAAAAAAACACTTCGATCTATCTTCTTTTGGTCCAAAATGGTTAACTTTGCACTTAGCTACATTGGAATCCATCTGCCACAGTTTTTCCTAATCACCTAATCTATTAACGTCTATTTGTAATCTTATGCTGCCATCGACAGTACTTACTCTATCACCAACCTTCGGGACATCAGCAAACTGGTTAGATGGTTCCATATTGTGTTAGCTAAGTCATTAATGAATATGGTGAATAGTTGAGGCCCTAACACAGATCCTCGTTACCCACCAGTAGTCATTTCCTTCTAGTTCAAGTACAGACCCATTATCCCAACTCTGTCTTCCACTATACCATAAGCAATCTCTTAACAGGGTCAATAATTAGCCTTCAGTTACATGAACTTTAATTTTAACCAACATTTTTTTCACGAAACCTTATTTAATTCCTTCTGGAATATAAAACATATTCTCCTGTCTACCTTGTTCTACATTTTGAATCTGACAGCCATATGATTTGCAACTTAGGGCAGGATTCTACCCCCACTGTAAGGGGGGAAGTTGAAGTGCGGGCATGAGGAGACACGCCCCCGATCGGGGGGTGGGGGGGGGGGGGAGTGCAGCCATTTTATGTGGGCGGGGCAATTAAGGCCCACCCAGCGTGATGTCAGCACGGAAGCGCTATGCGCTCCCTGTGTGGGCGGGGGTGGAATCCCTAAGCCCGTGAGTGCGCTCTTTCACGCACGCACACGAAAGAGCACACTCGTCTCCCTGAGGCTAAGTGCAGCCTCAGGGAGATCGGCTCTGATGTGCAAATGACTAAAAATAAAAAAAAAATTCCCTGACATGTCCCCTCATGTGACACTGTCACATGAGTTGGGGCATGTCCGTAACTTTTAAATACAGTTCAATTAAATTTTTAAAAACCTACATGAAACCTCATCCCGCGCTTGGATGAGGTTTGATGCTTTTTCTAATGCCCGCCAGGGCTCCTGGCCTACCCACTGACCTTAAAGTTGGACGGGCAGGTCCATTAATTGCTTCAATGACTCTGTCAATGGCTTCAATTGGCCATTGACAGGTTGGCGGGTGCACAGGTGATTTCACTGCGCCCCTGCCTACCGTAAAATTTAAATGGGGCGCGGTGATGTCACCGTGCGTCACTTTACATATCGGCGAGCAGGCCCCACACCCCGCTCGCCGACAGGAAAATCCTGCCCTTAATCTTTTTATTGTTATCGACCGATTCTTTGACACAAGCAATGTCTCTAAGCAGTAGACATACAAAGAAATAAATTTTTTGCTGTGAATGTAGAACTGGATTTTAGACCCCTGCTGGGTTTGGGGGATTGGACAACCAAAAATTAGCCCCACTGGCCGATGTACCAGTTCCCCAACCCCATTCAGTCACCAACTCATCTTTGTGGAGGTTAGATTAGGGTGGTAGGGTTACCAGCCCACATGTGATGGCTGGCAAAAAGACTCATTAAGAGTTTAAGTCCAATTAAAGCAGGCCAACAAGGATTTTCTAGTCTGCCCTCAGTTTCCTGCAATGACAGGGGACCATCTAAGGAGTTTGGAGGTGGACACACGGCGGTAGGTCAGGGATCCAGTGCTCCAGGCAGGCTGAGACCCCCTCCTGGTCTATCTGGGGTGCAAGAAGAGGCCACCCTGTAAAGGGATTCCACTCCATGCCCCCCACCGTCCCCAGACCCTCCAACACCCCCCACCCCCCCCACACAAACACACCATAACCCCCCTCCCCTCCCGCCACCCCCCCCCCACCCCCCAACCAACTCCACCACATGCCATCCTGACCCACCCACACACCCCCCCCCAACCCCCGACACACACCCCGTTCCGGACACACACAGTCCTCCCCAGCCCCCCTCCCCACATCCCCCATCTCCTCCTCACACACACACCCCCACCCAACACACACCCACACACCTCTACACCCTGGCCCACATATACCACAGCCTCCACACACCCCCACGTTCCCCCCCCCCCCCCCCCCCCCCCCACCAGGTTGAAGAACCTTCTCCATTACTTAATTTTCTTTATAGCCTGCTGCTACTCCCAAGCCAAAAGGCCTTTGATTCCCCCTCCCACTTCGAGGGCCAGCCACCATCTTAATCGAAGAAGGAACCTATCTCCATGACAATGAAGCGGGGGGGGGTGCGGGTGGGGCTACCTGGCCAGAACTCCAATGAATGACCATTTCCACCCCACCCAAGGCTGGGTTTGGGATCTAGAAACTGTTTCCAGCCTAGCGGGAAAATCCAGACCATAACCTTTGACAATCCTTTTGATCTTTATAGGCTTCTGGTTAAACACACTATCCTTGCTGATTCATTATGGTATGACAAATGTTATTGTGACCCCCTCTCCCAACAAGAAGAGGTAGTTCCTACTGACTTCCAGCTGGCCAGTTTGTTACGATCGAGGATGTAAGTAATCATCCTGAGCTCATTTCCCCTCCTCTTTACCCAAGTCTTGGTTATGTTACTTCACGAGGTGGCAAGTCAACAGATATGAATCACATATCCTGCATTTTCAGCCAAAGCTAAACAGCTAAACTGTGCCCTGGCACAGTCAAACCATAAAGCGTCCTGAAAATGAGCAACTTTAACCATTTCATTATTTCTAGCTGCAGTAAAAATCTACAAGCCATTTATTGGTGAAAAAAAAAACAAATCCTTAATCATTTGAGACTAAGCCAAATCTTAATCCTACATGTCGATAAGGAAAGCTATTCTTATAACTACGTTAGTTGCTTCCTTGAGAAATTAAGTTTCGTTCGTTTGACATGACCTAAGCTTTACAACTCTCTGTTCAATCTCTCCAATCAGCTCACATTTCTCTTAAGTGCTGAGCCAATCTATGTCTAATTATAGATTCCAATAGCCTCCCTACAAGAGATGTCAGGCCAACAAGTCTGTTATTTCCCAGTTTCTTTTTCGTAAATAATGGGGATACATTTGCAATTTTTCAATCTGAAGGGACAATTCCTGGAATATTTCAGTATCTTTATATTCTGTCAAAAAGCCCACAATCTACCCTTGCTAAGTGAACTCCTTACAAGTAACTAATGAAGCAGATTGGTCATTAATAAGGTGACATGTAATGCATGTTCTCGGCATCTCTTTGTGTTTAAAAAAAATTCTTTAGTTAGATTTAGCCAAGTCAAGGTAATAAATCATTATAGCATGTTACTGCTGGACTCATTCTGGTCATTCTTTATCCTCCCATTTCACAGCTATTCACTATTATCCCCCAACATCTGTGCCACTGCTTATAAAATATTGAACGGTGTTTACTAGCAATAAACATGTATCAATGGAAAAAAAATAAGCAATATAACTGTTGGACTGAAAACTGATTATTAGCGTGCCATTTTATTCCAATTGAAGGAAAGGTTGATGCTTATTGCAGTCCTGAGGGACTACTGCATTTTGAAGGCTTAATTATTTTTAGATAAAACCACAGTATTTTTCTATAGATTTTTTAAACACCCCAGTTTCAACTTATGTGCAACAATAACCCTAAACTGGACTAGAAAACACTGCTGTACAAATATGAAAATATGTTAAGCAGCAGGTAAAAGATTTACTAACAGTGGTGAGCCGATACAATCTGTTAAAAGGAGTTTCCAGGACACGGTTTATGTTCTATAAAATTCTGATGACGTATTCAAAATATTCACACATTGGCAAAAGGAGACTTCCTGTCTATGGCTTGTTTTAAGCAGTGCTGTTTTTGATGAGTCTATCCAAAAATATTCAGCTGTAACATGATTTCAAACATCAAAGTCCTTTTGTTCCCATTCATTTCTGCACCTTACGGTGTGATTGTCCATGGGTTTCAGTAAACCATAAGCAAGTATCAGAACGCAAACCATCATCCAACTCTTTCCTGCCTCTTGTTCAGTTTTGGAACTTCACAAAGGTAGAAAACCTAACATATCCGTCCATTTTGATACCCTGCAGAACTGCACAAGCTCAAGACCGTCAAGTTGTCTAGCTAGTCCAAAGATGACCACCCCACTGGATGTTGGAAAACGTATTTCTGCACCTGATAAGGGTACTTCAAAGCCATCAACCAATAAATCAGCTTTCAATGAAGGTAAACAGGCATACCTAGAATGTCTATGGTATCTTCCCAATCTATCACTAAAACTTCAGGAATATCAGCACAACTCCCAGAGAAATGTAGCAAACAGCTACAAAGGGCGATTTACATCACTTCTCCAAGGGATTCACCAATCTGTCCACCGCAGTAACAGTTTGGAGAATTCTGCAGAAGTTCTTCCCCAATCCACCTCCTCAACCCCTGCCCTTGTACCTTACACAATTCGATCTAACATTTGTTGGGGTGACACCATAATAAAGTGCTACAGCCCTCAGCAATGGTACAAAATGACGAAACTGCCAGATGCTGAGCCACTGAGTATCTCAGGATGTTGGACTCCCTCACTCCAGGCTCATCTATTAATTAATATCAGAGTCAATATTTCTGACCCTTCTCTCCATATTCTCTCTTTTCTTTGATTGGGTTTTCCTTTAAAATTGTTGACTCACCGCAGTGCCACCCCCAAACCTGACCTTCTATAAATTTGGGGGTTAAATGCTGCAGAAGTTTCTTGTGATAGTATTTTGAAAATTAGATACTAAAAAAAACCACCTCCAGCCAATCTGTCTTTTATATTAAAACATGTGTTAGAAAGTGTGACAAAAACTCATAGCACAGGGAACCACAAAGCCAGCCACTAAGTAGCTGGTTATCTACAGAGGATCATACAGCTACAATATTCCTCCAGAGTTTCACAGGGGTTGAGATTGAATTCTATAATTATACTTGTAAAGTGCTTGTCAGTAATGTTCTGTGCATGATAGAACTAACTAGCATTCCTAATATTTCGTAGGTTACTCATACCTTTCAATTGCTTCATTAAATCTGCTCCTTTTGTTATTTCAGGGAAAGCTGCAATTTTCAATGGGGAAATTGGAGCAGAAGGTACAATGTGTTTCTCAGCAAGCTTAACTCCTGACAAAACAGTGAGTAAACCATGGTCTACTCGTAGATAAAAGATTAATTCTATAGAAAGCTAACCATTATAATGTACTTTATATAATTCATAAATTGACAAGTACATTAACTATAGTTGCTTTGCAAGTTTATCCAATGTGTAACACAGCCGTAAATAGTAGCAAGTTTCCAACTTCAATTTCCAGTCTGTGCTAAGTTAACTGATCGTAGCCAGTGTTGCAATGGGTGTTACAATTGACCTCAGTGCTCCTGGCCTAGAGGAAAATCCTCCTGGTTTCCCCCTCCCAATTGCTATTCAGTGATTCCTGCTCAAAGTGCATATGCCCGGATGTCAGTTGTGCTCTTGTCATCTAGTAGCTGATTGTCATTTATTCTTGAGGCCCACCCAGATGGTAAAGTATTGGAGTACCACTGCCTATAGCATTGCATTCTTCAGGAGAGGGGAGGGCAAGATGAAGACAACAAATGTATGTATGTAGTGCCTTTGATGCATCAAAATGTCCCAAGGCTCTTCACAAGAGTGTTTTCAATCAAAATTTGACATAGAACCACAGAAGGAGGTATAAGGATAGATGACTAAAAGGGTCATGACGGTAGATTTTAAGGAGCATCTTAAGGGAGGAGAGAGTGGAGAGATTTAGGGAGAGAATTGTAGAGATTTAGAGAGTGAATTCTAGAGCCACGGGAACAGGCATCTGAATGGTGGACCAATTAAAGTTGGGGATCTGCCAGATGCCAGAATTGGAGGAGCGCAGAGATCACAAAGGTTTGTAGGGCTGGGGGAGGTTACAAAGATAGTGAGAGCCAAGGCCATGGAGAGACTTTTAACAAGTGTGAGAATTTTAAAGTTGAGATGTTGCTGAAGCAGGAGCCAATGTAGGTCAATGAACATAGGGGTGATAGGTGATCAGGATCTGGTATGAGTTAAGGTAGGGTAGCAGGGTTTTAAATGAGCACATGTTTTTCTAGGGTGCAAGATGGGACACTGGCCAGGAAAGCATTGGAATAGTCTCATCTTGAAGTAAAAAAGCCTGGATGACTGTTTCAGCAGCAGATGAGCATAGCATTGGGTGATGATATGAGATGGAAGTACAGGCAGTAGTAGATCATGGTGATGGAGCACATATGTGGTTGGAAACTCACTTTGTGGCCAAACGCAACAAGCTATGCTAACAATGGTCTGGTTCAGCCTCAGACAGTTGCTGGGGAGAGGGATGAAACCGGTGGCCGGGGTACAGAGTTTGTGGCAGCGACCAAAGACAATGGCTTCAGTCTTCTCAGTAATTAATTGGATGAAATTTCTGCTCATCCAAGATGGGCTGTCGGACAAGCAATGTGACAAATCAGAGATAGTGGAGGGTCAAGAGAGGTGATGGTGAGATAGAGCTGACATACATATGAACAACAATTAAAAATGCCTTAACCTGAGATGAAATGGGCTTGAAGACCAATTTTACAAAAGATATGTTATTTTCTGTAGTGTTTTTTATTTTGGGGGATAGTCTGGGGGATTTTCCCCTTTTTTCTGGGTTAAGTAGAATGGTCTAATAGCCAGTTGTCAGACAGTAGCTTTGAGTAAACTGCTAGAAATTACCTGAGGGTAATCCAGGGAGGACTATCATTCTGATTTTATCTTCCTTCCTCAGTATCTTCACACATAATGTGGCAATGATGGTCAGGTGTTGGCTGTATTAGGAAATTTAGTAACACTTGGTATTGGTGTGTGTCAATCACTGACACCTTACTTATACTCAAGACATTAAAAGATATTGATCTACGCTACACTTTATGGAGGTGCATGCTAATCGGCATTATAGCTGACATTAGATGAATAGCTTTTATAATTGTGTGATCAAAAATGGCAGCTCATTAGGAGGCAACAGAAATAAAAAAGACGTTTTTCTTACAAGTTAAAGCACTACAAGATGATTTCTTTTTCAAACTGGATTTGAGGGAGAAATGCTTCATATTGAATTGTACTGCCTCTTAGAATTTCCTTTAAATCCATTATTATGTGTTCTTTGTTAAGGGTGTTGGTATTGGTAGTACAACTGACTGCCTGCAAACAGTAATGCACTTGAGATACAGAGCTAGTTAATTTAGTAATTTAAGTCTATTTTTAGTAGCCCATTCGCATGTTTTTCTTAACTTTTTTACTAGTAACTTGAAGTGTCTCAGCAACAGCTAACCTTTAAAATACTGCAAAGAATTGTGATTTACTATAATGATTTTCCTGCTGTGTATTTCAATTTCTTTTCATTATACAATGAATCTGATCTGTTAATGGACCAAATTAAAGGGAAGTTAAACTGAAGGGACTTTATTTAATGTAAAGTACTCCCCCAGCTAGCTATAGTTTATTTTAAATAAAATTACCATCTGTACTTATGACCCCTTCCTCTCTTCCTCCCCCAACACAACCCAGTAGCTAAGTAGTGCTACAATGTGAAATTTTTATTATGTGATTCCTTACATTGGTTTATGATGCCTTTAGTCAGAAAAAATGTACGCCAGTTGAGACATGATCAGTAAAATTGGCTCATACAGTCCCCACCATTTAAACTGCCTATGTTTAAACCAATCGTGTACCAATCATCGCTTGACCTAAGACTTGCAGGCACCAGTTCAGATACAGGCATTACACATACCTTAGAGGCAAGTACAGGGTCAGAATCAGCATGTGGTGAATCACCTGGGCATGTGTGGCCTGCAGTCAGACCAGAGTGAAAGGAGGACATGGTCGCAGATAACTTCTGATGCCGAGTGCTCAGATGGCAACATTAATGAGGCTAATACAGGGGAATGAAGATGGGCATACGCACTGAGTTGTCATGTGCATTGGCTGGCCTGCCAAACAGCCCCGTGTCAGCGTCACAAGTTGGCAGAAGGCTTGAGCAGTTCTTGAGCAAATTGTTGAGACTGCAGTTTGACAAATCCCCAGCTCTAGATGGACTCCACCTTAAGGCCGTGAAAGAAGTGAGATAGTTGATGCACTGGTTTTAATTTTCCAAAATTCCCTAGATTCGGGGATGGTTCCATTAGATTGGAAAATAGCAAATGTAACTCCTTTATTCAAAGAGAAAGGGAGACAGAAAGCAGGAATCTACAGGCCTGTCAGCCTAACACCTGTCATAGGGAAAATGTTAGAATCTATTATTAAAGATGTTGTAGTAAAGCACTTATAAAAATTCAGGGCAATCAGGCAGAGTCAGCATGGTTTTGTGAAAGGGCTATCATGTTTAACCAATTTATTGGAGTCCTTTGAAGGAGTCACATGTGTTGTGGATAAAGGGGAACTGGTGGGTGTACTGTACTTAGATTTCAAGAAGGCATTTGAAGGTTATTGCAGAAAATAAAAGCCTAGTAAGGAGAAACATATCGGCATGAATAGAAGATTAACAGGAAGCAGAGAGTTGGCATAAATGGGTCATTTTCTGGTTGGCAGGATGTGATGTGTGGAGTGCCACAGGGATCAGTGCTGGGGCTTCAACTTTTTACAATTTATATAAATGGTTTTGATGAAGGGATTGAAGGGATTGTTGCTAAATTTGCTGATGACAGAAAGGTAGGTAGGAAAGTAAATTGTGAAGAGCTCATAAGGAGGCTACAAAGTGACAGAGATAGGTTTAGTGAGTGGGCAAAGATCTGGCAAATAAAGTATAATGTGGGCAAATGTGAAATTGTTCATTTTGGCAGGAAGAATAAAAAAGAAGCTTATTATCTAAATGGTGTGAGGTTGCAGAGCTCTGGGATTCAGAGGGATCTGGGTGTCCTAGTGCATGAGTCACAAAAGGATAGTATGCAGAGAAAGCAAGTAATCAGGAAGCCTAATAGAACGTTATCAATTATTGTGAGGGGAATTGAGATTATGCTTCAGTTTTACAGGGCACTGGTGAGACCACATCTGGAGCACCATGTACAGTACTGGTCTCCTTATTTAAGGAAAGATGTAAATGCATTAGAAGAGAAGGTTTACTAGACTAATACCAGGAATGGACAGGTTATCTTATGAGAAAGGTTGGACAGTTTTGGCCTGTATCCACTGGAATTTAGAAGAGTAAGAGGTGGCTTAACTGAAACCATTAAGATCCTGAGGGGTGTTGACAGGGTGGATGTAGAGAGGATGTTTCCTCTTGTGGGAGAATCTAGAACTAGGGGTCACTGTTTAAAAATAAGGGATTGCTCATTTAAGAGAGGTGAGGAGAATGTTTTCTCTGAGGTTAGTGAGTCTCTGGAACTCTCTTTCTCAAAGGCCATGGAAACAGATTATTTGAATATTTTTAAGGCAGAGCTAGATAGATTTTTGATTAACAAGGGGTGAAAGGTTATCAGGGATAGGCAGGAATGTGGGGTTGAGGTTACATTCAGATCAGTTATAATCTTATTGAATGGCGGAGCAGGCTCGAGGGGCTGAGTGGCCTACTCCTGCTCCTAATTTGTATTTGTTCGTAAGTCCACAGGCTCTGCGCTATCTCCCTGTTCTACTGCAGAGTCAATGCCACTGTTGACCCATACCTGTTGCAATTTTTGTGTGCACCGGTCATCTACTTGGCTGCCCTCTCTGTGATAATATGGGAACACGCTCTGGCAAATCTAGGAACTCATCACAACACCTTTGAAAACATTCCAGAGCACTTCCATACTTGAATATTCAGATAATCTGTTTCCATGGCAGACATGTCGCTTAGCCAATTAATTCCCTGATTCGGCCAAAATTGTTGCCACTTACTATTCCCCATCAGGGGACAGGTTAGTGACCCAGAATTGAACATGCCTCCTGATTCCTGCCTCCTCCTCCTCCTCCATTGGAATATTCAGGTCTAGAGGAAATGAAGGCGTGGATTCGGGTTTCATCCGCAGCTGAGCTGTGGCAGGGGATGGCATCAGCAATGTTATGGAGGAAGAAACAGGCAGGTGTAGTGATGGAACCAAAATAAAAACAGAAAATGCCAGAAGGTCAGGCAGCATCTGTAGAGAGAAAACAAAGTTAACATTTCAGGTCTGTGACCTTTCGTCAGAACTGGTTTTAATGATGGCACAGATATGTTGTCCAGAGCTCATCACATGGTCATACATGACACCAAGGTTGCAAACCTTTAGGCTCAGGCAGTTGCCAGGGACAGGAGTGGAGTTGGGATCTAGGGGACAGAAGCTTCTGGGCTTCCCAATATTTAGTTGGAGGAAATTTCTACAGTTAACCGACAAGTGCAGTTAAATTATTGTTTATTTACAACTGCTGCTTCATCATGTTAGTACAGCTTAAATATGTTATCTTCATTATCTGTCAAAAAACCCAATATCTACTTTCCTTCCAGGTCAGTGAATCTCTGTTGCAGTATTGCTTAGCTACTGAAGATTAAAATACTTGTAACAAGAAACCTAGGGAGATTAACGTGCAGCTGTGCAAATATCATATATAATCAACAAATTCTACTTCCCCTTATTGTAAAAACCATCCTCTCTAACCTATGTTGGTCCAGTAGAAGGATATGCTGGTGAAGCAGGATGGAGGAGAAACATCAACGCCAGGATATACCAGTTGGGCCTAACTGCCTCTTTCTGTCCTGTAAATCCTATGTAATTGTGTGTAATGGCACAGATCAGTGTCTACTGACTCAGACCCCCAAGAAAACAGATCCCCACGGACTGTGACAGGTTGGGCTGCTATAACTTGCAGGAATCATTTTTGGCATCTTGTTTGCTGGGACCATTTTGGTCCTTGGCTTGAGCGCATAATCCAGGCTGACACTTAAGTGTGACATTATAGATCATATTTCTTTCCAATTAAGGGTTCCCAGTGTTTCTTTTTTAAGGCTTTGAATTTTTCTGTTTCATAGGAATACTTGCAACTCTTTACATATATATATATAAAAAAATGAGGCATCAGATAGGAGGACAGATTTTCCTGTTCTTGTATCCGGGTTAATTGGGAGGAAACTGAGGTATATGTGTCGGGCAGCCAACCCAGGTTGTTCACCCAGGAAATCAAACATGCCAAGGTGAGGCGCACCTGCCCCAAGCTGACAATGTTTCAACATCTTTAATATGGCTTTTCTCACAAAGCAAAACAGCGTACGTATAGCAGAACGACACAATGTTTCCACGCCTTACAAATGGTACTAAGGTCCTTGAGAGATTGTTGGATTTTGTGGAAAGGTGAAGTTGAGGCAGAAGATCAGCTGTGATCATATTGAATGGGGAAGCAGGCTCAAAGGGCCATAGGGTCTATCCCTGCTCCCATTCCTTATGATACAAAAGAAATCATGCCGAGGGTTACAAGAACGAACGTGCATTTGTACGGTATCTTTCATGATGTCAGGGTGTCCCAAACTGTTTTGCAGCCAGATAATGTTAAGTGCAGTCACTACTGGAATGCAGGGAAACACACAACAATTTTCTGCAAAGAATAATGAAATAATTACCGGATAATCTGTGTTTTATAGTGTCTGAGGGATACATATTGGCCACGACACCGGGAGAACTTTCCTGTTCTTCTCTGAATAGTGCCACGAGCAAGTGGGGCCTCGATTCATTGATCTATAATGTCACACTTAAGTGTCAGCCTGGATTATGCGCTCAAGCCAAGGACCAAAATGGTCCCAGCAAACAAGATGCCAAAAATGATTCCTGCAGGTTATAGCAGCCCAACCTGTCACAGTCCATGAGGATCTGTTTTCTTGGGGTCTCAGTCAGTAGACACTGACCTGTGCCATTTCCTGTAAGGACACTTGCTCTTACTATGCAGCATAGAGCAGGGATATTTAGGACCACCAATAGTCTTCTGTGAACTGAAACATGGCCTTACCTCCTGTCAGACATGCTGCAGCACTGCTCAGATTCTTCTGAACACCTCATTGCAGAACCTGCTGAACTTTTCCAGAATAGAATTTCAATTTCCTATTTAGAAAAGCAGTTTCCATAACCAGATCACTCTATAATCCAGAAAACATGTCATTACTTTGCAACGTGATTTACACCGAATCTAATTTAATTTTAATCAACGCGTTATCTGGAGCCTCCGCTTCCAACTGTGATTTGAGTGTTTCACTTGCACAATTCCTGGAGATACTTAAATCTGATTTTGGTTTATTGTCCTCATGATGTTGGCTTCAAGCATTGGAGAAAGGGCAAAGCTGCCTTTGTTTTAGACTTTGCAGATTAGGTTCGCAGTCATTGAACTCATTGACAATTCAGCCGCTCAAACTGACTCATTAAAAAAGAATGATTTGTAACCCTGGCACCAAATATAAATGACCCCAACTTCTTAATAAAATAATTTTCAAGAACAGAAAGAATTAACCTTTCTGGAAAGAGCTGAAGAGGTTAGTAGAACAGAGGTCAAGAGATCAATAATGGCCTAGAATTTTGAAGATACTGTGCCTGTTTTGAAGGCAAATACAAGCTCAGCAAGTCAGCTGGTTGGTGTAAGTGAAGCCTGAGGCCCATTGCCAGGTGGGCCTTGAGCCTAGACCAGGCTTGTCCAACCTTTTCACATGGGGAGGGGGCAGGTTTCAATTTTGCTCACATTCATGGGAGCTGATCAGCAAGTTTCAGAAAGATAAGGATTTGGCACAACATTAAACATCAGTTTTGGAAAAAAAAAAGCTGATGTATGAAAAGAAACATCTTGCTGGGCAAAAAAACAAATCACAGCAATAAACTGATAATGCAGAAAATGGGAAATAAAGATGACCATTCGAGTGAGTGTGTGCCCAGCTCAGCCCCAGAATCAGGGTGCTCACTCACTCACCCTCACCCCCTGTGAGAAAGGGTGAGAGTGCCTGTTGGCGTGTGGGGGTGAGAGTGAATGAGAACCCTGAGAGAACACTCACACACTCACTCACACACTCACACACACACACTCACACACTCACACTCACACACACACACACACACTCACACACTCACACACTCACACTCACACTCACACTCACACACTCGCACTCACACACTCACACTCACACACTCACACTCACACTCACACACTCACACTCACACACTCACACTCACACACTCACACTCACACACACAGACACATACTCACAGCTGCCGGTGTTCGCTGCTCCTCCAATCACAGTCTGTTTCTGTCCTATGTTTGCTGCTGATAGGCTCAATCCTGAGGGAGAGAAACAGGCTGCGATTGGAGTCGACCCTGCCGAAATCTCCAAAACTCACTGACCCGCCTGACCGGAATTTTCCCCAACCCATCCGAGGGCCACATAGAGGGGGCTGCAGGTTAGACAAGCCTGGATAGACCTTCTGCAGCCGGGATTATTCCCTGCACCCGGCTCCTAGACCAAGCAGCCTAGTCAAGACACGTGACACTGGCTAGAGATATAACATCTCCTCCATTGGGAATAGAAAGCGTTTCTTTCTCTGCGTACAGCCCATAAAGTGTCGTTTTAGTGCTACTTGTGGTATTCTGTACACTTTGTGTTGCCTCATAAAAAGCTTCTCGTACAAAAAAGGCTGAACTCTGCTCAATATAAACAAGAGGACAGGATTTTCTTATCACAAAGTTATCGTGCCCTAGGTTCAAAACAATCAGAGCTCATTTCACATATATTTTCTACAACCATCATGCTGCCACCTTCAGTGTTTTCCTTTGCAATCGTCACAGAGAATATACATATTTAGGATATTGACTGAAAATTGGCATGTATGGAGAAATATCAATTTGTTCTAATGATAGTTCAAGTTCACAACACACATGAGTATTAACATTTCTACGACATTCAAGAAACACCTTTCCCCACAATATTAAAGGAAACTTTCTATCTTGTTCTGTTTTTGTTTTAATCAAAAGAAAATATTTTCAGGTAAATAATTACCCAAAGAGAACTGGATTTCATAAAAACTGTGCTGCAACAAAATAGTTCAATTCTGACTTTCAATTATAAATCTTTTTTGCAAACCGCCCCCTCTCTAGTGCCTTTTATAACATGGCGAGGCGACCAGATCTGTACTCGGTACTCCAACACTCAGCGAGCGGGGGTGAAAGGACACACGGTGATGTTGGGTGTGCCTCCCGACGTCATTCAGAGTTTCCAGTGCAGCGGGCGCGCACCCAAGTTGGCTGTGCTCCCGCCAAACTGTAAAAGGCCTGTTAAGGCCAGTTAACTCTCAATTAAAACAATAAACTGAGCTGCCCGTCCAACCTTAAGGTTGGCGGGGTGGGTGGGGGGGCAGGCAAAGATCCCAGGCGGCCTTCGCATTTCTCATGGGACCTCATCCACGGGCGGGACAAGGTTTCATGAAGCGTTTTTAAAGTGTTTGAAAATAATGTTATTAAAATTCTCAGACATGTTCCAGCTCATATGACAGTTTCACATATTGAAAAAAAATTATTTTTCCTTTATTAAAATTTTTTAAACTTAAACTAATCTCCCCTGAGGCAGCCCTGTGCCCCGACTCAGGAAACCCCACAGTTCCACCCCCCCACCCCCAGCCCGAAAGGGAGCGCCCAGCGCTTCCAGGTGGGTGTCACGCTGGTTGGGCCTTAATTGGCCCACCCAGGTAAAATAGCGGCACCCAGCCGATCACAGGCGGTGATCGTCTGTGCACATACCTGCTCCCACACAACCCCCCCCACCAAATTCTCCCCCATGTGTCGTCTAAGACTTAATGGAAATTTGGCATAACCTCTCTACTTTTTAATTTTACCTCTCGTGAAATCGGCCCTAGTGCTTGGTTTGCTTTAATATAGATTTATCAACCTGCTTCCCTACTTTTAGTGATTTATGCATTTGTACTCCCACATCCCTTTGCTCCTCTACTCCATCAGAGGTTTTATTTCTTGCAGAATTTATATTGTACTGTAGAATAGATATGCATAATTTAAGAGCTAAAAAAAACTGCTAGTTGTTTTAAACAGTTCAAAAGGTATAGCCTAGTGAAAATAGTGGCCAGGATTTTGCTATATCAAGGCATCGACAGGGACCTGCTTGTCCTCTTAAGTCCTTAAAGTTATTTTGCAAGGACAGTTACTGAAAGTGCAGGTTGGTACTGGCACAGCGAGGCAGACTGGGACAGGACAAACAGCTGTGTATCTCTTTAACCAATCAGATTGAACAATTGTAAAACTAACAGTGCAAGGACCAAGAAGGAAGTCTAAAATAGAGTGGGAGAATTCAATGTCAAATCACGTACAGAAAGAGAAATAGAAAGGAATGAAGGTTTGGATTAAGAAAAATAGAAAAAGAGACAGAAAAGAAAAGGTTTATAAAATTACATATAAGCTCTTACAGTTTTGAAATCTCCAACAGCAGTTGATTCCTGAAGGAATGAGACTCCACACTTGTGATGGTTTATTTTCAGTGCCAGAGAGATTAAGTGACACTAACTAACACTTAGCACATCAGCAAAATTTCTGAGAGATAAAAAGCTCCCTGTATCTGAATCAAGGCTTAATTAAATAAGCATGTATCTTAGTTGGCTCCAAAACAGGATCTTTGAATCACTCCAGACTATTCTAACTTGCTGTATTGAATTTAGCTTGCATCTACTGTACAAATACAGCAGCTCTATGTTGTATGTTCAGTGGGTCTCATGAAGTGGCTCTGACTCTTGAATGGTTGAATATTAAGCGTTTGTTGATAACACGTAACTTTGTACATATACAGGGTATAGCCGAAGCTATGAGTGAACTCCGTGCTTGCTTCTAACCAGGTCTCTGTCCAGTCCACAGCTGACCCTAGTCTCAGGTTATGTGTCTCTTTACATCACATTATGGGCAGTACTGTTTCCCAGCCCTGCATTAACCGTTGCTTTGGCAGATACCCT
The DNA here is from genome assembly GCF_017639515.1 of Carcharodon carcharias. Taxonomy (NCBI): domain Eukaryota; kingdom Metazoa; phylum Chordata; class Chondrichthyes; order Lamniformes; family Lamnidae; genus Carcharodon; species Carcharodon carcharias. The sequence goes on along the minus strand of NC_054474.1, from coordinate 170,703,014 downwards.
TATACTACACCTCCCTCAAGTCTTTATCCAATGTAATCACGTTACAATCGTGCTACACCCCCTTCCACCCCCACCGCCCGAAGGGTCATGAGGACTCGAAACATCAACTCTTTTCTTTTCCGCCGATGCTGCCAGACCTGCTGAGTTTTTCCAGTTAATTCTGTTTTTGTAATGGATAACAAATGGTGGCTTAACCAATGATGTCCACATCCCGTGAAAGAGGTTTTAAAAGTCTGGGCGAGCAAGCCTCATCAGTTAGACAGAAATAAGCCCAGGAAGATGTGCAGCAAGCAGAAATGATAAGAAAAAAGAGTCATTGAGACAAAACAGCAACATGGACAGATCAAAGAGATACATTAGTGAGAAGAATTGAGTACATTCAGTGTTTATAAAATAATTCTAGTTGTTAAATGAGTCTTGTACATAAAACATTGCCACCAAATGCATTTGGCTACAAAGGTTGCTCTGAACAAGAAAATCAAGTGAAATATCATATTAACGACCTCTTAGCCATGAAACATTTTGAAGAATGTATATGCTTCTGAGATCAATAGGGTCCACAAAAGATAAATTTGCTAAAAGACATAATTAAAAAATCATACAATGGCTTTATCTTGTGTAAATTTGTGGGTTCATTTGCAGTGCACTGAACCTTTCCAATGGGAAATGTCATAAAATATGCAAAAATTAGGTGTGATCAAATCTCTGGACCTTCACTTGGCTTTTTGATAACTATGAACCCTGGAATTGTCCAAAGCTTTGGAACTGTCAGGTGTGAATTTATTATTAACTTCACCGTTGGGGGTTTAATTCAATGTGCAACTAGTGATGTATTAAACTTCACTTGTTACTGCTGTAAGGAGATCAAATAGAATCCATAATAGATGTGCCATTTACTTGAGGATTTGTTTCAGCACTCTTTAGATGAGTGTTAATTAAACCCACACTGACCCCAATTTGTGTTAATTGTAATTTGACACAGCTGGGGTCAGGAACAGCATCACCATGTGTGACTCTGAACAAAGCATATAACTATTGTATTTGCATACTTTGTTCTTCTGCTTCTTAATATGTATCTGTATTGAATATGATTGGCTAAATTGTGGATAGATTAAATCATTTCTTACTTGTGATATTTCACAATCCTAGAAATTTTTTTTTGCACCCTCCAGAAGCAAGGAGAAATATGCGACCTTTCCAAGTCCAAATGCCCTTGTGCCATCTATTTTTATATAAAATAAGGGCTCGTTTTACAAAGCCTCTCTCTCAGCAGTGAGCCTGGCTGGGGGCAACACTGGGACATACAGTCAGACTTAATAACCCAACCCAAAAGGGTCAAAGCCATAGGGGAGCTCAGGGTGAAGACTATTTTTGAGCTGTGTGAGTGATCGTACTACATACCAGTCAAAGCCTCATTGCATGTTTGAAAAAAATACAAGGGCTTTATTTACTTTGCTGGGTTTGCTGGTTTTTAGGCAGAACCTGTCCTTGATGTTGAGATAATTTGTACAAAGTTGGTGAATGACAATTCTTGTGGCCTGCCTGCTCAAATGGAATTCTTAAAGATTTCAAGTCAATGAATCAGCAATATTCTCCCTGTTTTATTTTTGTTTGCATTTATGCCATGAATTATTTGAGAAGAGGGATATTTTTCCAATTTAGTGGAAATGTTGTCAGTACATTCCTGCATTTGTATTGATTGCAGCTGCTATTTGCAATCGCACCGTATAAAGTGGTGAAGGCGGAACATCCCTCTGCACCAACGTAGCATGATTTAGATAAGGATGGCAAATTAATGGGGCGCAGGGGGGTGGGGAGGGGAGGGGTTGTCACCAAATGCAGATGTGGCGACAATTGGTGTATTGTGTCCACAGCTGCCGGTCTCTAGGAATTGCATCACATCAACCCGTACATGTCAAAAGGGAAAAATGCCATCTGGTTGTAGACTGACTTGCATACACCTACAGATCAGCATTATTTCAGTCTTTGGGCTAAGTCACCATTCCGAGTCCCCACAGGGGAAATCAAACAGATCAGCTGGTCTTCAATATGCTCTAACATCGAGAGTATGCTTGATCAATGTTTCATTATTTCTCCACGTTGAAAGGGAGCTTCAGCTCAATAGAGCACATTTGCCAGCTAGCTGTGTTGCCAAGAGTCCAGGTCATTTTTATTACCATAAAGCCTCAGAGTTCTTGATGGCCTAAAAAGACTTCCAGTTGAATTAATGTTCAGGTAGCGCCTGACCACAGAAACATCATTATATTAATGCAGGAGGCAACTAAAATGCCATCCTTATGTGGCTTTTCACAGATCATGTATCATTTGAAGGTCTCAATGTTGGGCAGCAAAAGCATGACTCCACATATTCCTATTCTGTTAATCTTGTGCCACCATCAAACTTTTGTGGTCGTGCCAAGATAACTTAGATGAAAATGATTGAGTTTTCTGTGGCAACTGTAAATGGTCTAGCTATCACACACCCACACACCTACACACACACACACACACACACACACGATGTTTGTAACCATTGTCTCATAGACCATAAGATAAAAGCAAAATACTGTAGATGCTGGAAATCTGAAACAAAAACAGAAATTGCTGGAAAAACTCAGCAGGTCTGACAGCCTCTGTGGAGAGAAAGACAGAGTTAACGTTTCGAGTCCGTATGACTCTTCACCAGAACTAAAGAGAAATAGAAATCCTGCTTTCTACCCTTAATGTCACCATAAGCACATCCTTTAGCTAATCACCACCGTCAACACCCCTTTGACCTTTTGTTTATTACATCTTTGGCAATCCCTCCTTTGCCTCCACCTATCACTGGCCATCTATCCAGCTCCACCATTCCCACCCCTTTAAACAGCTTATATTTCACCACATTTCTTATTCCTCTTTAGTTCTGATGAAGAGTCATACGGACTTGAAACGTTAACTCTGTCTCCCTCTCCACAGATGCTGTTAGACCTGCTGAGTTTTTCCAGCAGCTTTTGTTTTTGTCTCATAGACCTTGTCTTGATCACAGTTTAATTCCTTAAATCTCATTTGACACACACAGCCTTCCAAATCACTACTGACTTTAAACAATCTATGGTTCTTCTAGTTGTCTAGGGTGCATGTCATTGTATATTTTATATCTTGAATCTGTGCAGAGATGATACTAGTTTCTCTGTGTGTAAGAGGTTTTACTTACAGCACTTTAAAATGTCTGCTCCATGCTTCAGCTCTAGCTTCCAGCTCTTTCTACAGATTTGTTTATTTTTCTCTGAGTCCACACCCAGGTTTAACCAATCAAGCACAGTGAGCATTTGTGGTAAACAGACTCACGTAACCATGTACACAGAACAATTGAATACTACCTCTTTTCCTACTTGTAAAACTAAAGACCTTATTTTAAATTAAACCATCCTAAACAGCAAACATATATATAACAAGTCATTTCTTAGAGTTCAGCTTGTCCATTTTCTCTAAGAACAGAAATAGCTCTTGAGATATGAAAGTCTCCAGTGGCTATGCTGAGATCTACATATTTGAGGTTGTGGTTCTATGTGATCAACTCAATAAATTGGATGATCAAAGTTAGTCACCCATCAGGAAAGGAAATGTATCCTCATAATTATTGTCCTCAAAATACCCTGGTCTGCTCACTATCAAGCATCGCATGTTCCACTTGGTGTTGTCATACTTGGTGTTGGTACCAAGCAAGAGTTTAATCTGCTTTAATCCTTTCCATGGATGATAACATCAATTAAATTGAGTGATCCCTCAACATCTGAAGAAATTATCTTCTGGAATGTACTAGATGTTGAACCTAGGACATTCTGCGGCACTGAAACACACCTTCATGAGTAACAGAAGGTGTAGAATATCAACTTTGCTCCTCTAGTGATAACTGAAGATGGATCTGTCATATGTCAAGCTTCATAAAGACTGTGTAGTCATGAAATGATGCTGATAGTTCCTGGATTGTAGGAAGTGGATACTTGACTGGAGTGATTGCTTTGTTGACCACCTTAAGTTCGAAACATGGTCTAAGTTTGCCATTTTTGCGTTGTTCATGACTGGATTTGATATCCACAGTGATGAGTTGATTCACTCAATGATACTGTCTGCTTCTAGTCATTTTAACTCCTGTGACCCATCAGCATGGATTGCAAATGGTAACTGTCTCAAATTTTGCAAAACTGGCAGAATTGATGTGTCGACTCGGGTAGCGTGACAGTACTCTTTGATCTCCCCAAATTCGGTAGAAAGGATGCCGGCGTGTATAATCTGCGTCATCAATCCTGTTAATGAGTACTCCGGTAGGGTCTTCAAGTTTGAATCCAAGCCTATCAAAACCCCAACAAGGCTTCGGCCTTTGGCTGCATAGAACATGAACCCATCTAGAGTGATGTTTTTGTAGCACACTGGAACCATGATCGTTCCCAAAATAAAAATAATTCCATTGTTGTAAACTTGATGAGTGCCTGTTGCGGGAGTGAAAGAAAGTTGCAAAAACTACCAACGGTAAAGTTTGTCACGCAAAATAAATACTTTTGCGGCAACATCAATGAGAAGTGACACTGAGATGTCCATTGTCTTGACTGAGCAATCCTTAAAATGACCCGATGCTTTACTGTTCGTGATGGTATACACATGCTGCACCTCACTCTCAGGAAGAGACTCCTCCACATGTGAAACCGATGAAGCCCTCCTCTTCAGCGACCTGCACATCTTTGCAAAATGATTTCACTTTAAGCATGAGTTACACTTTTATCCTAGAGCTAGGCAGAGCTTTGTGAATCGATGAGCACCTCCACAATTTAGGCACGATTTTGCAGGTATCTGACCGTGATGAGACTGCTGAGAGTTCTTTGTCCAGAAGCCTTGCCCATGTGCTGGTTGGGCAAGCTATATCTACAACCCTGAGTCTGAGGGTGTATTTCTGTGTAATCTCTTTAACATGGCGGGTTTGATTTGGATCGTCAAGGTCGTGGCTTTCTCCGAGATTAAATCGTCATCCTCCATGAGGAGATGTTCCCCAATTCATGGGATTGAAACCTTTTCGCTGGTGGATTGTTTATCATTTGATCATCACAGTTTTCTTTGCTCTGGAGTATTTTTCAAGAGCACTTCCTACCGTAGCAAACATGGACATATGAGTGAACTGGGCCCCGTATCTCAGGAAGGATGTGCTGGCCCTGGAGAGAGTCCAGAGGAGGTTCACGAGAACGATCCCAGGAATGAAAGGCTTAACATATGAGGAACGTTTGAGGACTCTGGGTCTATACTCGATGGAGCTTAGAAGGATGAGGGGGGATCTGATTGAAACTTACAGAATACTGAAAGGCCTGGATAGAGTGGACGTGGGGAAGATGTTTCCATTAGTAGGAGAGACTAGGACCCGAGGGTACAGCCTCAGAGTAAAGGGAAGACCTTTTAGAACAGAGATGAAGAGAAACTTCTTTAGCCAGAGAGTGGTGAATCTATGGAATTCATTGCCACAGAAAGCTGTGTATTTAAGACGGAGATAGATAGGTTCTTGATTGGTAAGGGGATCAAAGGTTACGGGGAGAAGGCGGGAGAATGGGGTTGAGAAACTTATCAGCCATGATTGAATGGTGGAGCAGACCCGATGGGCCGAATGGCCTAATTTTTGCTCCTCTGTCTTATGGCCTAAGTGCTCAGATATTCCTTCACCTTCTGCTCCAAGGTAATGTTCGAGTACTGCCTTCTTGCCATCAGGACTTTGCTGCTGTGTGGACACATTTATCTAAATCCATCTGGTTTAAATATAGCAATGAAGATCACTGCTACACGTGTGAGGTGGTGCTTCTTACATAGGTAAACCTATCCTCCTATATAGGTCAGATAGGATTGAGATTGTCACATACCTAGGAGTGGGGAAACAAGATATATTGCAATGACATCCTAGTTACATGGAGAAATTAATATTATGGGCATTAAACGCACATAAAATTTGGGTTTGGAAATCTCCACTTGTTCATATTAATGGCTGGAATTTTTTGTACCCGTTGGCAATGGGCATCATGGCGGACGTTGGGGGGAAGGGACAATATGGCGGCAAGGCCAAAAATCCGTTTCACGCCATGGTGAAATCAGATAGCGATTGTCCGCTCCACCCGTCAATGGTGGGCTACCTTTCCCACCACCCAAACTCAATACTCTAGCATCTCATTATAAGTCCTGCCCACTGGAAACATCCCCCCCCCAACGCGGGATCATCCAGGCCCATAAGCGTGATTGTACACCGACGTGTCTCACAACAGCGTTTAAAAGGCCTGCCCTGCGCCTGCGAGATGCACCTTTGAGGAGACATGGGAGGTGAGTGCACACTAACGCTGAGCAGTGCCCGGGAGGGTCACCCATTCGACTCCAGGGAAGAGGCGCTGCGCTTTCAGGCGAGGGCACAGGCAAGTCGCCTTTACCCGGCTGGCTGACTGTGCGGTGCAATGGGCGAGGGCTGCCCTGTGGTTGAGGCAAGTTGCAGGGGAGTGGGGGGGGGGCGGTGCAAGGCAGCACAGTCTGATGGTAGGGCACAAGCACGTGGGGGGTAAGGGGAGGGAAGCAGCCACACATTAAGGAAACCTTGTATAAAGTGAGCATTCTCCCAGCAGCTGAGACAGTTCAGACACAGCCACATTGACATGCTTGGAGTTGGGTCTGTAGCTTATCTGCCCACTTGAGGAATGGAGAGGCCTGAAGGTGCCACCAATTGCTCCTGAACTTTGCACCCCTCGGACACACTGCAAATTAATGAGCGTTTTAGGGGGCTGCAGAACAGTTGGACAAGTGGGCAAATTGTGGAATCCTCTTATGAAATCTGGCCATGGAGCAGTCACTGGTGGAGGTGCCCACAGCCCCTTGCGATGTCATCATTGAGTTTTGGACCCATCTCCCCCCATGGTTCACGCTAACAGTGCAGCCTTGTAGCGCGGGTTAGGAGAATGCCTGTGCCTGAGCTGAGAGCACAGCCTGCAGTCCAGGGGGCGAAACTGCCTCCAATCAGTCAGGTGGAGTGGGGTGGGAGGTGGGTGGGGTTTTGGGCAACCATGCAGCACATTAAACTCTAGCCATCCAAGTGGTGGTCAGCACTCTCCAGACTACGTTAATGAGCCTCGAGATGGAGCTGGAGTTACACGTGTAAGCATGAGAGGCCCCTGGGAAACCAATGCTAACCCACGTGTCTCTCTCTCCTTCGTCCTGCAGGAGGAGTACATCAGGAGCCTGGTGAGCGAGCTGTATATCTCATGGCTTACAGAGAGTGGAGACAAAGGAGAAGAGAGCAACAGAGGCTCCTGGCTGAGCACAGGGAGGAGCAGCCCCCTCAAGAAGAAGGGGCGACTGTGGCTGAAGAGTGGGCCAACGCCCAGCTTGACCCAGGGTCTACAGACGGTGCCTATCATCCCTGCAGATGGCCAAAAACCAGTGTTGCTGAAGACAGTGCTTGTCCAGGGAATTGGCCGCTCACATCTGCCAGCGACTGCAGGATTTGGAGCCATCGGGACATGGGGGGCATCCACTGCCTGTAGCTGTGAAAGTGACCACGGTGCTCAATTTTTATGCCAGTGGCACCTTCCAGGACTCCACAGGTGACCTCTGCAGTATCTCGCAAACCTCCATGCAAAGTACATCCAGGAGCTCACGGATACCATATTCCCAACTTTGTGCATTTCAATCAGGAAAACCAGGAAGGAAGAGTGCTGGGACTTAGGCAGATCTCCAGTTTCCTAAAGTTGCAGACTGCACTCATGTGGCGCTTAGATCTCCGTCAAAACAAGCAGTCAACTAGGTCAACGGCAAGGGCTTCCACTTGCTGAATGTTCAGCTGGTGTGTGACCACCACATATGCACCCTACAGATCTAGGCACAATTCCCAGCTACTGGCCGTGACTCCTACATTCTCAGTCGGTCTCAGATCCCTGATGTCTTCCAGGGTCCACAGAGGCTGCAGAGTTGGCTCCTTGGGGACAAGGGGACATGGCAGATGACGCCCGTGTGTGAGCCTCATTCTGTAGCAGAGAGACTCTATAACGAGGCTCATGCTGCAACTCGCACCTCGGTGGAGCAAACCATCGGGATGCTGAAAATGAGGTTCCGGTGCCTGGGCCAGTCTGGTGGAACCCTGGAATATAGTCCACAGAGGGTGTCACACATCGTCATCGCCTGCTGTGTCCTTCATAACCTGGCGCTGCAACGGGGAGAGGAACTGGCTGGGGAGGAGATTGAAGAGCTGCATGTCTCCTCCATTGAGGAGGATGCTGATGGTGATGATGATGATGAGGTCCTTGAAGACAAGGATGACAGTAACGAGGCCATCGCATTGTCCAGATGGGGCAGGTGTGCTCAGGAAGCCCTCATTGCCGCTAGATTCATGGAGGATGATGACGAGATGCTGTGAGGAGACTCCATAGATCCTCACATCACATCTGTGAACGTTTGACTCCTGTCTGGCTGATGACAGTGCACATACCCTCTGTGATAAGGCTCCTGTCATGGAGACGCAGTGGATGCCCATAGTCCCTACATTCCAGGAGGCTGATGGCGACATGCAGTGGGGACACTCCATAGCTTATCTGAATGTCTGACTCCTGTCTAGCTGATGGCAAACCGCTTGTGCTCTCTGAACAGGGTCATATCATGGAGAGGCAGATGGGAAACTTTAACTTCTCCTGATCCTATGACATCCCTTCATGAACTGAACCCTTCAGGACCGGACTGTCACCGGACAGAGAGGCTGATGAGATGAGGGACCAGCCACACCTCAAAGGTACTGAGAACACACACAATGACGGACTCTGTGCCATCGGCCCAGAACATTCTGGCAGCAATGATAAGCCCCATCGAGATGCAGGCATGACTGATGTGTCCAGTGACTGTGAAGGTGCACCATCAGTGTGCTGGGAAAGTTACACAAAGCACAGGGTAATGGCCCTGGACTGAGACACCTGCCTCTATCTTGTGCAGGAACCAAGCTTTCACTTATGAACATATGAAATGGGAGCAGAAGTAGGCCATTCAGCCCCTTGAGCCTTCTCTGCAATTCAGTAAAACCATGGCTGATCTGTTTGTGTTTCGAGTTCCACATTCCCATCTACCCCCGATAACCTTTGTATAACAAGAATCTATCTACCTCTGCCTTAAAAATATTCAGTGACCCCACCTCCATCGCCTTCTGAAGCAAAGAGTTCCAAAGTCTCCCAACCCTCTGAGAGAAAAAAATTCTCCTCATCTCTGTCCTAAAAGGGTGACCCCTAATTTTAAACAGTACCCCCTAGTTCTGGACTCACCCACAAGAGGAAACACCCTTTCCACGTCCACCTTGTCGAGACCATTCAGGATCTTGTATACTTCAATCAAGTCACCCGTCGCTCTTCTAAAGTCCAGTGGAGACAAGCCCAGCCTGTCCTACCTATCCTCATTAGACAATCCGTTCATTCCAGGTTTCAATGTAGTAAATCTCCTCTGAACCATCTCCAATATATTTATATCCTTCCTTAAATAAGGAGAGCAAAATAGCGCACAGTATTTGAGATGCAGATTGACACAAACACTGCTCAACTTAACCAGGAGCCATAGACCTAGTGACTTTGTTGGGAGTTTATTTACAATAATTAATATTATGTACAATTGATTAACGTGTGGTGAAACTACATTTTCTTAACCTTTCTAACCTTGCCGCCAAGTCCTGGTGCTCCCCTGACATCCACAGTGGAGTGGAGACAGCCTGCAGACCGCTACACCCTGTCTGTGATGACGTTGATGGGTGCCCTCTGGAGGGCTCTGGTCTGCATCTGGAGTCCTGCTGTGGACAGTGGCACCCTCCTCGGCCTTTGGTGCTAGGGTTGCTGGGGTCACAGGAAGCGGGGATTCCGATGGGCCGGACATCCCGGAATGGGTGGTTGGCCCTGGGGTGTGAACTTGCTGATCCTCCTCCCTATGGGTGCCCGAGGACCTCTTGTTAATTCCTTGAGGAGAAGGGGAAGCTGGAGTGAGATCGAGCTGCCTTGTACCCCTCTCGTGTTGGCACTGTGGGAGGCCAACTATGGCATCAGGGATGGAGTTCAGCCCATGCATCAGTGCAGGACCAATGTCCTGGACCAAGGTCTCCATGGCAACCGCCATCCGAGTGTTGACCTCAGTGCACTATCACCTCAGACTGAAGACAGATGAACTCCTCCAACCTGAGGAGCGCAGCGGACCTCCCTTCCTGATGTTCCCGAGCTTGCCTTTGCAGTTCCAGCAACTGAGGTATGACCGAGTGCCGAGGCTCCTCATCTGACCTGGATTCAGCAGATCTCTGACCTCCAACAGTCCTCCGAGTGCCGGGAACCTGGGAAGCCCCTGCCACTGCCTGCTGTGGATCAGACAGTGCGATGTGCTCACCAGATTGTGACCCTGAGGTTATCCTAGTGCTAGGCCCCACCGAGGCGTGTGCCTCTGCGCTGGTGGAGGGTGTGGGTGAGCGGCTGTGACAGGTCTTCAATGAGGGTGTCGTCAGATTCTTCTTCCTAGGCGTCTTCGAGGCTTGAGTCAAGGACCCTGGGTCTTGGACCCCCCCTGGGCTGTTTCCCACGTGTGCCTGTGAAAGCAGATAATTAGTGCATTGGTGAAGAGTTTCAGCTGGGGTGACAGCAAGATGTCTGGTCATGGTGAAACTGGAGGCAAAGGACAGGCCAAGTCCAAAATTCACTCGTCCAGAGCCAGTGCCCTGTCGGACACGTCCACCGGTTGCTGGGCAAGGGTCCCTATGCCGAGTGTGTCGGGGCCGGAGCCCCTGTCTGTCTGGCCGCTGTCCTCGAGCACCTGATGGCCAATATCCTCGAGTTGGCCGGCAACGCGGCCCAGGGCCAACAAGAAGACCCACGTCACCCCCATCACACCACCACCACCCCCCACCCCCCCACCCCTCAACGCCACCTGCAGCTCACCATCCACAATGACAAGGAGCTCAACAAGCTGCTGGGAGGGGTCACCGCAGCCCAGGGTAGGGTCCTGCCCAACATCCAGACCGTGCTGCTGCCCAGGAAAGCCGGTCACCCCAGTAGGGTTTACACCTGAAGGGGGCAAGATCGGAAGAAGATCAGGGGACTGCAGAACAGGGGAACCACGGCATGGATGTCTGATGGATGTTGCACTGTGGATCCTCACTTGGTTGACGCTCCCTCACCACCAGCACAGGAACAGTTCAGATTCTCGCCGGCCAGCTGGATGACTCTATTTTCAAAGCCTGTGAGGACTTTGATGTCAGGCATTTCCTCCACCAGTCTGCGACCTCTCCCTCTTGTGGTGTGCTAGCTTCTCCTGCAGGAATACGGATGGAGAGAGGATAAGCAGGATGTCTGCCAGGCCAGGTGACGAGGAGGCCTGGCACTTGAGGGTGGTGAGTGGTGCTGTAGACTGGATGAGGACCCAATCCACAGGGCAGATGAGGATGTGTGTGAGAGAGTGAATGGTGATGTCCCTTGAACTGGCAGCTAGTGAGATCCCTGTGGATGTGTGATGGGCTTGTGAGTGGGTGAACTGAGAGCGATGAGAAGAGTGACTTACCCTGGCGGAATGGAGGAGATCATTTACCCTCTTTCGCCACTGGGTGGCTGGGCGTTGGCATTGACCACCAATCCCTCCCGAGCTGAGTTTGTCACCTTGCCTGCTGGTCTTTGCCCAGCCTGGGGGGTAGAGAACTTCACAGCGGGGCCTCCACTGCGTCCAGTAGGCGCTCAAGGGAGGCGTCACTAAGTTTGGGGGCAGAATGTTTCCTCCCTTTGGCAGCCATGAGTTTCCAGCAGCTTCCAATCCCTTAGAGAGTGCCAGCTCTGTGCAGGGGCACCCTTTAAGTATGGCGCCCGGGTTACTGAAGGCCTGAGGTGAATCAGATGGCATCCCACCAGCGATCTGGCACGTTTCCTGGGAATGGATTGTTTATGAGGCCGCATGCGCTGGGAACGGGACGATACGGCACGAAAAGCCGCCATTGCCGCCGGAGTTTAAAACATCCTTTCTCCTGTCCATCAGTGCACTTAGCGCAAATCTGCGACGATTCACCCAATGTAACTCAACTACTTGACTATGGGTTTCACATCACTAACTCTACAGTGTAAATAATTGCCTAGCCTGACAGCAGAGGGAGCCTTTGATCGCTCATGCACACCACCAGGCAACAACGCTCATCAGTGTGGCCTCTTAAAATAAATACCTTTCACCATTATACTTCATTAGATCCAAGCATTCATGTGAATGCTTCAGATTTCAAGTTGGTACATTGAGCAAGCCTGATGACTACAGTTCTTAGTGGGAACACCGAGGTATAAGAAAATAAAGTAAGAAGGGTGAATAAAGATGTTTTGGCTACTAGCTTCAGTTGGTTGCATATTGAATGGTGATTAAACTAAGTTGCTTTATTGCTCTGTAGGTTTTGAGAGCCCATTGGCAATATCTGAGAATTGAAGTTTCCCTAGGGTATCTCTGCTTTGTAAACACTTGAATTTCAAAGGCACAATATCCTGTCCTGTCAGAATGTGGAAAATTTCAAAATATATATTTGTGTTCCATTTCGCTTTATCTTTTTGTGAGCGAAGATGTTTTGTCCTTCAGATTTGTTGTGAGCGTTATACAACGCAAAGCACTGCAGTCTTGACAGAGTTGGCCCATTTTGATCACTGAATTTATTTGTTCCCCACATGCTTTCCAATTGGTAAAATCAACTGCAGATTTATCTCACTTAAACTAATGGAAATGCCAAACAGGGAGCAATAAGTAGTCAATTTCAAAGTCTGTGAAAACTCTGCATGGTTTATACTGTTTTAAACAGCGATTTGCAGTGATAGTTATTTTTCTGTCACATCTTGAGGATTTCCCTGTCACCGCCATTCACTGGGGAAGAGGCTTAGCCAAACAGCCTGTTTTATGGTGTCTGCCAATCCCACTCAGAAGGCTCTCACGAGGCAGCTTTGCTGTCAGTTTTTACCCTGTGAGCCTTTCTCTTCCTCTTGCCCTCACTCCCTGGTGACCTAGCTGAGACTGATAATTCACCATCTTTAGAAGCACAAGGATGTCACCCTGTTCTACCATTCCACCCAGCAGCAGCTGCCATTCTATGGTCATACTTTGTACTGCATTTGGCTAGGAATATTTTGCAATATTCGTGTCAGTATCTGTGGGCATTTTTGGAATAGGAGCTCTTAAGTGAAGAGGTTGTTCCTCTCTGATTTGAACTTTTCAAGCCAATTTTGTGCCAATTCTGACAGGTCATATATTCAGCTTATTCTTAACTACAGTTAAAAATATGTAAATCTTGTTTTATAACAAAGATCAAAAGTGGTATTTTTTTCCATGCAATCATAAAGTAGAATTAAATAATAAATTGAGATAGATTCGATTCACTTTTCTCCTGAAAACATTTTTTAAAATATGTGTGAATTCAGAGATCACACCCTTGTCCTTTTTATCTCACATGACCTTTCTACCCTCATTGTCTCAATCACTGACCAGCCATTTTTCTCATGAGCTCTGCCTTACCCCTTCCAAACCTATGTCCTTCTGCATCTCTCTAGGAAAAAACTCTCCCCCAAGTCATTTACAACTGCACCTTTCCAACTTTAGTCTTCCATTTGTCAAGATGCTTCTGCAGCTGTCAACTTATTCAACCACTTTCTCACCTCCACCTTTGATGTCCTAGTCCCCAGCAAAATGTTTACTACCTCACATCCTGGTCATTGCCCCTGGAAGGTCAAGGAGCGTAGACTTGAGCATATCAGATGCACAACTGCTTTAGCCATTCACCACAGAATCTGACAGGCAAATCAAGCACCAACAATCCTCATGCTCCTCTGCCAAAACCAAACACTACACAAGGACCATTCTGGAGAGCAAATATCATCCATCCTCAACCTCCCTGCAGCCTTTGACATGGTCAAGCAAACCTTTTTCCTCCAATGCCACTTTCCCATTGTGCAGTTTAATCAGACTACCCTCAAATTACTAAATCTTATTCTTGCTCATCCAATTAGGCAGATGATCCCCAGAAATGGCATTTCTTTGCTCTCCTGCACTGTTATCTCTGGATCCATCATTGACCTTCTCCTCTTCCTCATGAGATTGACTTCCACATGTATTCTGGTGATCCCCAGTTCCATCTCTCCAGTACCTCTCTTCGGACCCCCACTGGCTCTGTGGTGTCGGACTGTTTTTATCTGATATCCAACCTTGAATGAATTGCCATTTTCTCCAGCTAACATTTGGAAAATCAAATCCTGCCATAAAATGCATACCCCTTCCAATGATTTAATCTGCCCCCCTCAGCCAACAGCAGACCAGCCAGACTGTTGAAACTTTGGCAACCTATTCGACCCCAAACTGAGTTTCCGAATCCATATCCTAACCATCACAGAGACCAGTTACTTTTACAAATGAAGCACCTTACCTCAGCCTACCTACAACTGGACCCCTCTTCCATCCTTCACATCCCGATCAAGCTACTGCAATGCCCTTGGTCGTCTGTGAATTCTCCACTCTCGCTAAACATCAACTCATTAAAAACTCTGCGGTCCAATCCCTTCAAGAGCTTGCTGCTTCCATCACTGTAACCTTCTCCATACCCCCTTCCGAACTCTCCAGCCCATTCCTATTATACTACCATTGGCGGCCATGTCTTCAACTGCCTATGGTTCTGTGTTCTGGAATACTCTTCCTCAAGTTCTTTACTTATCTGGCCTCCTTAAAAACCCTTCTTATCAATCACATATTTAATCAACTTTTTGGTTATCATCCTAATATCTCCTTCTTCAGCTCAGAGTTCTTTTTTTTTACATTTCTGTTTAGTGCTTTTGAATGTTTTTTTTTCAAATGTTAAGAGTGCTTTGTAAAAGCAACTTGTTCTTAAAATATATTTGTTCTCACCTCATCTTTTCTGATTGTCTTTGTTTGAAGAAGTCTTTTGCTAATAATATGAAATCCATATTACTATTGCGTTGCAAATAATTCAGCCAAAGAAGTTCACCTTAAAGCATTGTTCGGTAATATTATTGAATTACTAATTTGTTTGTAAATACCCATGATTGATGTATTACATAAGACTGTCACACCAGAAAATTTCAACTTAAGTAAAGATGAATATAAATGATTTCCAGTGACCTTGGTGACAATGGGCAGTTGTACTGAAGCAGATTTAACATCATAGAAACTTAGTTTAAAATATTTCCTTTGTCATGAGCTGTTTCCACCTCTTTTTGATTTCAGTTAGGCAGCTGGCTTCTTCAAGATGAATTTGGATTAACACATTTTTAAGACATATCACATGTGTTAGACCTTTGAAAGTGCACAACATCCATTGTAAACGTTGAATTGATGTATAGAAGGCCTGAGACAACTATGCTTGAATGATGCGATACAGGAAATGAGAAAGTGAAACATTTCTATCAGAGTTGAAATGTTCTTATATCGAATCTATTCCAAAACCCCTCTTTTCCCAGTATAGTCCTGATATGTTGGTGTGCACAGTACCTACAGTACACATCACGACTAAGAACAGTTCATTATTCCAAACAACATTACTAATTAAAAATTAAACTCTGTTTTCTGAAATTTTGCAATTTGCTTGTGATGTTTTGTATGGGATGCCCATAGACTTGAATATTTTAACTTCAATGTAGGTAAGTGTAAGATGGTCCATTTTGATAGGAAGAATAAGAAGGTCCTTGGAAAATAAGTGTCTAAATTGGCTGGAGAAAAAGAGGGATATAGAGGTACAACAAATACACAATTCATTAAAAGTAGCGCTGCAAGTTGATAAAGCCATGAAAAGTGAACAAAGCTCTGGGATTCCTTTCTGAAGGGATAGAATTGAAAAGTGGAGAAGCTACGTTAACGTTATGTATGATTGTGGTTGGGCTACACTGGGAGTACTGCAAACAGTCCTGGTCTTCATCTTAAAAAATGATATAGCGGCATTGAAGAAAGTGAAAAAATGATTTACTAGAATGATACTCAAGCTTAAAGGTTATACCTATCAGCAAACCTTGAACAGGCTAGGCCTCCTTTCTCTGGAAAAAAGACTGAGGGGGTGACCTGATAGAGGTCCCCAAAATTGTGAAAGTTTTGATAGGGTTGATGTGGAGAAGATGATTCCACATGCAGAGAAGACCCAAACTAAGGCCCATTTATGTCATACTGTGTAAAATAGGCTGTGACAATATTACATATTCTGTTACATTTGGTTGTGTTTCATTGTACAAATTTTTTTTTTAGGAGGTTCAGCTGACAGCATTCAGAGTATCAGGTATGTCTAATTTACAGCACTAATGGTTTCCTGCTGTAATGGAAGGAACTAAATTTTGCTGCACCTCACAATGAACCCTGAATTCTAAAACCAATGTACTCTTGTAGTGATGTGTACATGCAATGTGATGGTGGCACATGTACCAGCATCTGGGATGAATATTTTTAAATAAAGACATTTTTCATGGAATCTGTAATTTACTAAGTGTAATCACAGCTTTGACTAAGGTTTGCTATTGTAACCTGAGTAAGTACAGTTCTATTCAATGGGAGATGAAATTAATTTCAGGCAGAGGTGGAAAATGGTTAATAAGTGCATAAGAAACTCATTTTGCACTCTACCCAATGTCCTTTATAGTTGATCCCAATGAAAAATAAAATTGGGTGGAGTGCAAAAATAACATTAGGGAAGATATTTGCCCCAGACAAATTTCACCTCAAAGAAACTATTAATAAGTGCCCCAAGTTCCAAGCTCATGGTCCTTTTTTAATGTGTTTGATATTATTTTGATGTCAGAGCAATTTAGTTCCTTTTTTAAAATTTAAAACAAAAATTAAATGAATATTCTTTTTTCATTCTGCCTTTGCTTTCCCTTTTCTAGATTGCTTTATTTCTTCTAATGTTTGTTGTTCAAGACACATGCAGGAGGTCCCCTGTCTATATGAAGCCAGTTGTTCAACATGCCCTACAGGTGGTTTAGAATCTCTTAGGGTTTAGTATTCCTCTTGATATTACCTAATAGATGATGGTCCCCAAACACTGTTTCCACTCTGGTACACTCTAGACATAATTATGGCCAGGGGTACTGTGGAATGGACTTTGCCCTATATGCGATCTCAATGGTGTAGGCCCCACTAATGGTGGGCAAAGAGACCTCCCCTTGGCAAACTGCGCTCCCACTGCAAACCATGGTGGGCCCAGTAACAGAGTCTGGGACTGACACATCCCAGCATTTGTGCTGTGATAAACACTCCAGTGGATTTTCAGATTTTCAATACCTTTCCTGATGCTATTTACAAAATACAATAAACATGATTGTTATTTTTAACTTAACTGTAGAAATTTAAACAGCGAGTTTCAAAAGGAGTAACATATTTCTTTCTGGACTGAGGTCAGGGTAGATGTTTGCCACTCCTGTCCTTTGGCTTTATCATTTAGCCATTGACTTGTCCTCAATTTGGTCAGTGTACACAAGCCCAGTTATGGATATTTAATTTGTAGTGACTTTATTGTCTAAATGTTGTGCTCATCAATGTGAAGGATCTCCTATTTGGATTTCCTATTTGGATATGCATTCTTAGCATCAAACACTTGCAGTTAGATAAACAGTAAAACTTACTCCGTGTGGCCCAATATTAGATGTTAGCCTTAGAAGGGAATAGATAGATATCCAACAACAGCCATCAGACCAAACTAATGTTATTTTGCTAACAAAATGACTCTGGAATGAGATGCTGCAGACCCCATTTTGTAAGGTCCATTACGGCTGTACCAGATTGGTAGATTTTCATCTTCTCCACCTGGGCGATAGTCTGGTGGAGTGTGTCCCTCACCCTTTATAGAGCCCACCAGAATTACAGTCCATTGACGCCAATTTCTTCGCTTGAAGCAGTGAATCAGATTCATTTGCCATAACTAGTTTGTGTCAGATTGAATTGCTTCAACTGGGACAAAATGTAAGAGGGATTTTTAAGTCACTTCAATAGTCTCCATTTTCTTCTCCATCCTGCCAGTTTTGGATTTTAGCATCACTGCTTTGGCAATAAATGAGCTGCTCATCAGACTCAATGAGTACCTCACAAATTAATGCAAATTGGGATCCCATGACATCAATGGGAACCTGATTGGATTTTAATAAAGGCCGGATTAAACCAGGTTGATAGCCGTTGGAAGGATGAGGGGCCACCCAGGAATTTAAGTAAACCGTTCCTTTTTGAAGTCACAGGAGTGGAAGATGTCAGCATTAGAACTGCCCATTTCAGACAGAGGGTACACCATTTAAATGCTCATTTGGGTGAGATCAGCCTGCACTCTATTTCCAATGTTCAGATATCCAGTGTGTTATATATATATAGTATTATCTGTAAATAGCTAGGAACTAATTAGCCAGGAGTTAATTGATGTGTGTAAGTGTTCCAGGGGTCCACGTTTCATAGCTGCACTAGGGAGTTATGTGATGTGTACAGAATGAGTTCAATCCAGTCCTCCTTTGCACCAGACAGCATGGCAAAATTAAACATGAAGAGTTACTGATCTTTCTGAGTTTAAAGTGTGATTATTAACAACATCTGAGAAACAGAAGACAACAATAACACAGTATGGTGGCAGCAAAAGACTGCGAGTAATTCTGAAGTATTTGATATTTAGTGCTGATTTGGAAAATTGACACACATTAGTGCCAGAAGAGAAACTTAATGGGCAGGATTTTCTCCCCATCGGGGGAGAAGTTGAAGGGCGGGCGCGCAGAGGGGGGTGAGTTGGGACATGTCCATAATTTTTTACAAAAACTTTATTAACATTTTTTTAAAACCCACATGAAACCTCATCCCACCCGTGGCTGAGGTTTCATGCTTTTCTTAATTCTCGCCGGGTCTCCTAGCCTGCCCGCCAACCTTAAGGATGGACGGGCAGGTCCTTTAATTACTTAATTGACTCCGTCAATGGCCTCAATTGACCATTGACAGGTCGGCGGGCGCACAGCTGATTTCGCTGCGCCCCCGCCTACCTGAAAATTTAAATGGGGCGCGGTGATGTCGGGAGTTCTGCCCGAGGTCACAGCATGTCATTTTACACGTCGGAGAGCGGGTCCCACCCCCACTCACTGACACTTAAAATCCAGCCCAAAGCATCGTCCAAAACGAAAAATGAAATGTCGGCTGGTACAGCAACAAATGCACAGTTACAGCCCACAATGAATTGGGAAGTTGGTAATGTTGTAGAGGCAGTGGTGAAGCTTAAACACAAGTGTGGATTGACATGCAGTAGTTTCCTAAAAGGTACTAGCAATGAAGAGAGGGTCAGCTTCTGTGGGCAGGTGATAGAGGATTAAATTTATTTAACAGGTGGGAGCTCACTAAAGAGGACAACAAAGACTCAGGCAAAACTTTTGAAGAATTCAGCACCCATCTCCAGCCAAAATCGAATCATCGGATCCAACAGTACGAAACTGAAGGCCTCAGACAGGAATTAAGTGAGCCCATTGATAACTTTCTAACAGGAATAAAAAAATGCAGCCAGGAAGTGTAAGTTTAAGAACACAGATGAAAGGCTGACCGATCAACTAATGTTGGGTTCTGCACACCCTGAAGTACAGTAAGCGCTAATCGGGAAGGACAAGCTGGCAATATTGCAGGCTGTAGATGGTACCAGAGCACATGAAGCCACAAGCAGCCAGATGAAGGCACTGAATATCAGAGTGGCTAACCTCGAGTGAGCCAAGAGAAAGGTGGCAGGGTTGATGCAGCACGGTAGCAACAACAGAATGTACAACAAACAGAGAAAGATGTGCAGGAGCTGTCAGCGACCACATGGATTCACAGACGGAATGAAATGTCCTGTGCATAGATCAATCTGCAGAGCTTGTGGGAAGGTCAATCACCCGGTAAAGATGTGCAGAACAAAGATAGAAGGTGGTAGACGAGGCACCAGAGCCAGAACAACTGGGTGAATGGGCAGGGAAAGAAACCAAAACATCCACACCCTAGAAAATGACGGTGAGCCTGAGAACAGAAGAGACCTAGGAACCTCTCAACGACATTAAACAGCTGGATGTGACACCTCCCAGAGAAAAGAAATTCACACAACCATTCAGAGCAGGAAGAGGGTGAGACAAAAGCCCACAGCGATAGATCTGAAGGTGAAGATTGTAACTGGAGCGCAGAGTAACGTCATCTCACTCAGACTATACCAGATCTTTCCTGAAAATTTGGAAGAAAATGATTATCCAAACAAAGGCATACTGAGATCGAGCAATGTCATGCTGATGGCCCACAGGGGAACTGAGATTCGACAGCCAGGAACAACCCAAATCAGAGAGACACACAAAGAAAAAACATTGGCCCATAACTTCTGAGTTCTGGAGCACCGTGCCTGGGGGGATGCGCTGGGGGATGCGCTGGGGGATGCGCTGGGGGATGCGCTGGGGGATGCGCTGGGGGATGCGCTGGGGGATGCGCTGGGGGATGCGCTGGGGGATGAGCTGGGGGATGCGCTGGGGGATACGCTGGGGGATGCGCTGGGGGATGCGCTGGGGGATGAGCTGGGGGATGGGCTGGGGGATGCGCTGGGGGATGTGCTGGGGGATGCACTGGGGGATGCGCTGGGGGTCCTTCCCAGGGAAGTCCACGTGTAAGAATTGCACAGCAATTGCCTGGGACGTTCACATTTCCGTTGGACAATTGCCCTGCACTGGGAACCACCCAAAACTACGATTTAAATCCCCAAATTTGGATTGTTCCAACTGTCTTAAAGTAATTTTTACCCAGAAAAGGTTAGAAAAATTAAAACCACTCCTAACTGATGGGTAACTTTAGTGCTAACCAGCCCCCAACCCCCAATCCCTCACGGGGCTCACCCCACACTCCCCCCCCCACCCCAGCAACTCCAGCTTCCCTCACCCCGCCCCATCGGATCCACGGACTGCAGTGCCCAACCCCTGACTACCACCCCCCCCCCCACTGACCATCCCACTCCGCCTCGACCACCCCCACCTCCAAATACCTTCCCCTGACTACCCCCTCCCCCTGACTATACCCCCCCACCCCCGACTGCACACCACCCCCATCTACACCACCCCTGACTGCCCCCTACACCGTCAACTGCCCCCCCCCACCCGCTAACTGCACCCGTCTCCTGACTACCCCTTTCCCTCCCGATTGCCCTCCACCCCACAACTAGCACCCCCCCCTCCTCCGACTAGCCACACCACCCTGACGACAGCAACCCCCTGGACTACCCCCCCCCCAACTACCACTCCCCCGATCCTCTGATCCAGAAGCGGAGCGGCAATCCGACTCTGATCTTGGAGCAGCAATCCCAGCCACAGTGAAGGAAGGGTGGTATAGCTCCAAGCCAGGATGGTGGGTGACTTGGAGGGAAACTGGCACGTGATGCTGTTCCCATGTGGCTGCTGCCCTTGTTCTTCTACATGGTAGAGGTCATAGGTTTGGAAGGTACTGTCAAAGGAGCGTTGGCGAATTGCTACAGTACGTCATGTAGATGGGTATGTGCTACTATCACTGTGCAGTGATGGTGGAGGGTGTGAATGTTTAAGGTGTTGAATGGGGTGCCAATCTAACAGGGCCACTTTCACTTGGATGGCCAAGATTGGGGCTTTGGGTGCTGTTGGAGCTGCACTGGTCCAGGCAAGTGGAGAGCATTCTGTACATCAACCCCCTGACATGTGCCTTAGAGATAGTGGACAAGCTTTTGGCAATTCAGCAGGTGAGTTACTTGCCGCAGAATTTCCAGCCTCTGACCTCTTACTGTCACGTTATTTATGTGGCTGGTCCTGTTAAGTTTCTGATCAATAATGATCCCAGGATGTTCATGGTGGAGGATTCAGCAGTGGTAATGCCATCGAATGTCAGGGGGAAATGGTTAGATTCTCTCTTGTTGGAGATGGTCATTACCTAGTACTTGTTACTTGCCACTTATCAGCCCAAGCCTGAATGTTGCCCAGGCCTTGCTACATTCAGGCTCTGCGCCTGCTCACCTGTTCCTGCAGATAGAAAAGAACCAATCTTCCTTTGGCAGCCAATTAGTGTATGCCAAGATCCATATGTATAGATCCTGGCACACCTGCTTAACATCAATTCTCCTCACATGGCCCTGGTGTTCATAGGGCCAAACAGAGCCATGTCATCTCCTACTGCACCTAAAACTATCATGCAGCATAGGGCTGGCATATCCGATGTCACTAATCATCAACACCATCTGCACTTCAGCAACCAAGGGGTTCAGGTATTGGGTTGCCCTATTTCTTGCTTTCAGACTCAAGCTTCTGCATTTTTTCCCTTTTCCTTTAGTTGTATTTAGCACTTCTTAATACCCTACTTCATCAGCCTTGGCAAAGATTGCTAATGAGTGGACATGCTTTTTGAACCTTCCTAAAGTCAATTTTTGGCATCCTATTGTGCCAGTCCATTTACATTTTATTTACAGACAACTTTCAACTTCAATGATTAGTGTGTTCCCTGCACTCATCCAGATTGTAATTGAGACCTGGAAATTATTGTAATAATGAGACGTCGGAAAATTGGGTACCATAGCAAATTCTAATGAATCACAGAGCAGGTCAGTGAGTTTTCCACAAAGACAACACATTGGTTACTTTTACTTCTAATGTCAGTATAGACCCAATTAATTTCATGCCACGTGGGAATAAACTACCCACATATCAGAAAATCTAGGCAAACAACTCTTTTATTATACCACATACTTTATATTTGCTGTTAGTAAAATCAAAATACTTTCAAAATAAAATCACATTGTTATGATGCTGGGACTTGTGTATGAGTGATATCAATCTGTAATTTCACTGGCTGACCAAACATATACTGAACTTTTAAAAATGACTTTTTAAAAAGTAAGATTAGACACTGACTAAAGATGGTTGCCACAAATCACTTGACTAAAGTAAAGAGCCAAATACTGCAGATGCTGGAAATATGAAATAAAAACAAAATGCTGGGAAAATTCAGCAGGTTTGTCAGCATCTGTGGAGAGAGAAATAGAGTTAACATTTCGAGTCAGCACACCTTATTCAGAGCTCTGAAGAAGAGTCATACAGACTTGAAACGTTAACTCTGCTTCTCTCTCCACAGATGCTGTCAGACCTGCTGAGTTTTCCCAGCATTTTCTATTTTTATTACAAATCACTTGACATCTGGTATTGTCAGTGACCATTTTCTGGCAGTCCCAATGTAAATTACAACTCAGACATGCCCAGACACCCTCATGGAATTTCACATCTGAGGATGTCAAGAACTATTGAAAAATGTACTGGACCTAACATTTACATTTCTATAAGACTATGTCTCCAGTGGAGGCCGAAAGTCTTCTTTCATTCATTCAAGAGATGTGGGCTTCGCTGGCTAGGCCAGCATTTATTGCCCATCCCTAATTGCATTTGAGAAGGTGGTGGTGAGCTGTCTTCTTGAACTGGCTGCAATCCATGTGGTGTAGGTGCACCCACAGTGCTGTTAGGAATGGAGTTCCAAGGTTTTGACCCAGCAACACTGAAAGAACAGCAATATATTTCCAGGTCACAAAGGTGAGTGGCTTGGAGGGGATCTTTCAGGTGGTGGTGTTGCCATGTATACGCTGTCCTTGTCTTTCTAGATGGTAGCAGTCGTGGGCTTGGAAGGTGCTGTCTAAGGAGTCTTGGTGAGTTTCTGCAGTGCATCTTGTAGATGGTACAGACTGCTGCTATCGTGCATCAGCGGTGGAGGGAGTGAATGATTGTGGATTGGGTGCCAATCAAGTGGACTGCTGTCCTATGTGGTATCAAGCTTCTTGAGCATTGTTGGAGCTGCACTCATCGAGGCAAGTGGAGAGTATTCCTTCACACTCTTAGCTTGTGCCTTGTAGATGGTGGACAGGCTTTGGGGAGTCAGGAGGTGAGTTACTTGCTGCAGGATTCTTAGTCCCTGATCTGCTCTTATAGCCACAGTATTTATATGGCTTGTCCAAATCGATTTTTGGTCAATGGTAACCCCTAGGTTGTTGATAGTGGGGGATTCAGCGATGGCAATGCCATTGAATGTCAGGGGGCATTTCTTGTTGGAGATGGTCATTGCCTGGCACTTGTGTGGCATGAATGTTACTTGCCACTTATCAGCCCAAGCCTGTCATGGTCTTGCTGTATTTGGACATGGACTGCTCCAATATCTGAGGAGCTGTGAATGATGCTGAACATTGTGCAATCATCAGCAAACATCCCCACTTCTGACCTTATGATGGAAGGAAGGTCATTGATGAAGCAGCTGAAGATGGTTGGCTTAGGACACTACCCTGAGGAACTCCTGCAGTGATGTCATAGAGCTGAGATGATTGACCTCTAACAGCCACAACCTTTGTGCTATGTATGACTCCAACCTGATTCCCATTGACTCCAGTTTTGCTAGGGCTCCTTGATGCCACACTCAGTCAAGTGCTGCCTTGATGTCAAGGGCAGTCACTCTCACCTCACCTCTGGAGTTCTGAAATTCTGCTAGAACAGACTTCTGTATCTCATCAAGATGGATAATGATACACTCAGCAGGTTAATGGCTAGGACATTACAGAATCTGATCATCCTGGCCATGAAATAAAAGTAACCGTTGGTTCAGACATCAGACAAATACCTTCTATAATCATTATGGGGAGCAAGAGGTCATGTGACTGAAGTAACCATTTTGAAATCTCTTTAATACAAGCTGCTAAAGACAGAAATGGACTGTAGTCTGGAACCCAACGAAGCAGTAAGGAGCTCCCTTCTCTCCTTTCCCAAGTTGAGACCCTATCTCTTACCATTTAAAAATCCAGCACAGAGATAGTGAATTTTTCATCGAAAGTAACCTCGGGAGCAAAACACATTGACTTTCGGAAGAGCCAGATTACAGATTAAAATTAAATTGTCTTTGGCAATTGCAGTTACACAGGCTTCAACTCAACCCCTGGAATCTAAAGGAACTTGGGAAAATTTCTGCCACAGTGACAAGCTAAGGACTCATAAACAGTGAACAGTCAGACCTTCTTATCTTTCAGCATTGAACATTAACTTGGCTAAGAAAGTAACTACCTACAGTACAACTTGTACATTTTGCATGCTTGTGTGTATGTGTGTGTGTGTGTGTGTGTGTATGTGTGCTTGTGAATGTGGGTCATGAAAGTTCGAGAAGCACAGGTTTAACCTTTTAAATATCTGGCTGTCTTTACCTGGATGGGATTTTAACTCAATAAAAATGAGTTCTGAACCTCAAGAAAGCCTGTCAGACTCATTGCAAACGATTAAACACAGACATTGAGAAAATTACTTAACCCTTCTAAATTCGCAAGAAAACCCTGGGCGTAATTTTCTGCCTGTCAGGCGGGCTGTGTGGGAGTGAGCGCGGACCTGATCGCCACCCGCGATCCGGTCCATGCCACCATTTTACACGGGCGGGCTGATTAAGGCCCACCCAGTGTGAAATACAGCTCCCCGAGCACAGCGGGAGTGGGCGGGCAGTGGCGGGACTGCTATGTGACTGCCAGGTCCAATGGTGACCTGGGCGGCCTGTTTTAAAAAGCTCCTGTGGCCTTTCCAAGGCTGTGAATCACGGCCGGTGGGAAGGACTCCCCAGAGCGCTGCTGGTGAGGAGACCAGGCAGGAGGGTAGGGCAGGAGGGGGCACTGTGCCCCTCGTTTCTCAGACGATTGTTGCCCTCCCTATGGAGGTGGCAGTGCAGTGGGATGTCCTCGTTCCGAATGTGCCTGGGAGGATGTGGCGGAGATAGTGAGCTCCCGCACGCGGTACAGTGCACCTGGATCCAATGCCGCAAGCTCTTCAACCACCTCTTGCGCTCGGGAAGGGTGAGCACCATGTTGGCATTGGTCACTTAACCCAGCAGGTATCCCCCCCACTGGCATCCCCCCCCCAAGTCTCAGTGTAGTGACTGCATTGAATCATCAACGACAGGCGTCCTTCACTGGGTGGGCCAGCATATATTGTCCATGCCGAGGTTACCCTGAGAGGGTGGTGAAGAGATGGGTTCTGCCCCCGCAGCATGTGGTACACTGAGACCCATATGACTGTTTTGGGGGGTAACCTGGAGGAGCTGCACCTGGGCGCAGTGCTGAAACTCCAGGATATGTCAAAGTCAGGGTGGTAACATGCTGGGAGGGGAGCTTCAAGGTGGCGTGGCACCGATCAATCTGCTGCCCTCTTCGCTCCATGTGCTTGTACCTTCTTGCTATGGAAGGTCAGACCGTGTGGTACCAAATATGATGTAGGCAGCATTTGGCCAAGGGGGGTGGGGAGGTTGGGGGGGCAGGGACAGGCCTTTTTGTGTGAGTGGCCGGCAGCAGTGGGGTGCGAAGGCACTGGAGCCCTGCAATGTCCCACTCTGGTTGAGGTGGGCCGGCAGTGAAGAGAATCTAGGTACAAGTAATCACTAATCAATGCTCTTCTCTCCTTTCCAGGAGAAGAGTGTATATAATGCCGCCAAGCGGATGAGGACTGGCGGAGGGCAGGGCCAGGTGGCGATGCCTAGTTGGTTCGAGCAGGAGGCCCTAGATCTGGAGAGACATCATTCGCCCAGGTCCACCAGTGTCGGTGAGCCTGGGTGTCATGGGTAGGTATGTTTGCCCAGCACTTTGGTCACCATTGTTCTCCCAACAGCCATGGCAGTGCTGAATGTTCAGTGATTGAAGTTTGCAACATGGCTTAACCATTGCTTATGGAAGGATGAGTGCATAATGATCCGGAGGACAGGGTTGCACATTGACATTGTCTCCACGTTAACTAATCAAATGTCCCTGTTCTTCCTTTCAGCATCAGTGGAGCAGGACCGGGTGGAGGAGCAGCAGGGCCCCCTCTCACACCCGAGGGCCCTGAAGTCTCGAACTCACCAGCGTCACACCATCTCTGCCAGGCAGGCACCAGCACAGATACTAGCACCTCGGTGGGAATTAGATCATCAGCTAGTGTCCCGGGGCACAGGGGTGAGGGCACTTCACAGTCGCTGGAGGAGCTGGAGGAGCTGGCTGGAGGAACTGCCCATGGCTCCAACAGTCAGAGGACTGCAGGGGACCAGGCACATGCTCATTCAGTGGCTGATGATGTTTCTTTGAGGCAGCAAACGCTGGGAGTCCAGCTTGATTTCGGCGGGAACGTAAAATCCGGCTGCGGTAAAATTCCGCCCCATGAGAAAAATTGAAAGTGGAAACTAAATTTATCCCTAAATTTTAAAAGGCCAGCCCAGATTTTCTTGTGTTACTACAGCGCTTACTGTACTAACAAAATGCCCACACTTGTTTCCAGTGCCTTTCTGGAAACAGGTGGAAGTTACTTCTGGGGATTTAAAGGTTCTGCCCTCGAGGAGTTAAAAAATGTAGCTAAGGAATTGGAGTTAGAGTTTCACCTGAAAACCCGGAGATTTGAAATGTTAAAGTTTGTAGCCAGAGAGTTAGGCTGCAAACCTGAGAGAGAAGTAAAATAGAATAGCAGAAATACAGCTAGAACTGAGACAAATAGAGTTAGAAATCCAAGCATTGAAAAGGGAGAGGGAATAGAGAGGGAGAGAAGAGGTTTTCCAAAGAAGACAGCTAGAAAGGGAGATGAGACTACATGAACAGCATAAGGAGATAAAGACACCCAAGGCAGGCTGAAGAATACTACTCCCAAAAAAGTCAGTGATAGTCCAGACAGGCTTGGAAGTCCTACAGGGGGCAATAGAACCAGGAGGCTGCCAAAGGACAGGGAACCAATAGAGGTTCGGAAGTGCGACAGGGGCAACAGAACAGAAGTAGCCAAAGTGCGGGGAGCCACAAGAAGCTCGGAAGTCCTTCAGGGAGCAACAGAACCTTTGAGAGTCGGAGCGGCGAGGGAAGAGCCACTCGGATTTAAGAAGGCTGAAGCTAGGCCAGTAGAAGTAAAACAGATCTGGATAGACTCCATGAGGGCTAAAGTAGCTGAGGGACAACCATTTGAATTCAAAAGGGCTTAAGCCAGGCGAGCAGGAGAAGAGTCAATGTTACCCCTCCTCATGGGGGCCATGACATTATAAAAATGGAGACTTTTCACAAAAGGGAATCAAAATTAGTTGATGCTGGCTACACACTTGTCAGACATGCCAAATTCACAACATCTTAAGCAAAAAAACCTGCTACCTGATGTGCTATGGTGGCTTCAGATCGAATTGGTCTGTCTGTTTGTCACATTTGGTGTCCTGGACGAGAAAAACAATACTTTGTTTGTTCAAGGGCAAGTAGAGTCATAGTCATAACCCTCAACGCATTTAAGGTATTTGACAGAATGCAGGGGCTCAGCCTGCCTGCAGAACTAGCCTCTTGTATCTTTAGGCTCATTAATTTGGACGCATAACTTTCTTAGTCGCAATGACAACAATCATGGAGTACTACCCCTGCTAATCCTTCTTGACCTGTCTGGAGCCTTTGATATGACTGAGCACACTATCCTCCTCTAATACCTCACCTCCATTGTCCAACTAAGTGAAATTGCCTTTGCAGTCAGACCCATAGATATTGCTATCCAGTCATTGCCAGAAATTCTTCTGCAGTGTCCTCCCTTCCCACTACCCCTAGAGTCCCCAAAACATCTATTCTGATCTGCATTCTGCCTTTCAACAAGATCATCTGAAAACATAAGGTCCACTTGGAAACTGGTGACACCCTCCTCCAGCTCACCACCATCTCTCTTGACCTCTCCATACCTACCGTCTGTATGGCCAAACTGCTTGTCTGGCATCCAACCCTGCATGAACCAAAATTCCTCCAAGTAAACGTTGGGAAGACTGAGGTCACTGTCCTTAAGCCCCATCACATACCCTGTTACCCAGCCACTGGACTTACTGCCTGAGGCTGCTCCAGACTGTTCACAACCTCGACATTCAATCTGACCCAGAGCTTAACAGGTCCCTTCCATCATAAACACTTACTCCTATTTCCATGCATTTCCAATCCAGCCTCAGTCCAACAGCTTCTGCAACTTCATTCCTGTTTTTGTTATCTCGAGATTCATACGGGAATTATTATTGAATACAGTCACCATTCGAAACAGACCTTCAATAGTTTTTAGCTCTTGTGAATTTTGCTTGATACAAACAAGAGGCTGAAAATAATGAGCTATAAAAACCGTGGAAACTCTTTGCAGATAAAAGTGTGAACCATGGACATAGACCATCAGCCAGGTAGATTTGGGTAGTGATCAAATTTGTTACTGCATCGCCTAAGCTTGTATAGACCTTGGTCGGTTCTCTTTTACATAAAACTCGCCTTTTGTGAGCTTGAGTACACTTGCTATTTCTGATAGTCAATAGAATATCCAGGAAGGTCTGTACTTGAACCCATTGTGCTTTTTTTAAACTGGGGATGGTATTTTTTTTCTGGCATTTATGCTTAGGATTCAAGTTCTCTTTGTTGAATAATTAATTGTCATTTAAAGAAATCCTATCCAAAATTCGCCTTTGCAAGATAACCTTGACACTCTCCCATATGGGTTTTGCAGCATTATCAGCAATTGTTTTGCCTTCCCTTTCTCCACTTCTGAAGCCGTCAAGTTTGTTTTACCGATGTTGATGGCCTTTTAATATCTTGGGAGAGTCGCTATTCTTCAGATGTGAATCTGGACCGTGAATGGGCAGTAGGCTATTCAACTACAGAGGCATCCTAATTGATTCACTCGCTTCCAGGTGGGACCCTTGGATAGCCATCAGAAGTAGGAAAGCTAGCTGATGTTTCTCTCTGCCCTTCCTGAGGGCAAATTGTAAGGTCCTCACCACCATTCCAGATGAGATCAGTTAACTTAATGCAGAACAAAGATCTCCCTGTTCTGTAAGTCTCATCTACTCGTTGCCATAATCGAACACAAGGAATCCTCAGTAGAACCGTAAAACCATAGAACACTACAGCACAGAAAAACAGGCCATTTGGCCCTTCTAGTCTGTGCCAAAATATTATTCCACTAGTCCCATTGACCTGCACCTAGTCCATAACCCTCCAGACCTCTCCCATCCATGAATCTATCCAATTTATTCTTAAAACTTAAGAGTGAGCCCGCATTTACGACGTCAGATGGCAGCTCGTTCCACACTCCCACCACTCTCCAAAATAGAAGTTATTTTCCGAATATATTAACATAACTGTAAGATGGCATTTAGTCTCCACGTTTTACAATGAGAAGGAAGAATTTCGGCAAGTTTGTGAAGTGGGACATTGTAATTAGGCTTGCGCCAAATAACTGGAAGGTAAAGTGGGGGGGACCAGAAAAATAAGTTGATCTGGAAGTATGTTTGTTGGGGAATTGAGTAATCAAGACATTTGTTGGGCCTTATTGTTAAACTAGGATTGACAAAGGTAAACAGTAAGGTATCTCTGTGACCAAAAATTTAATGGGGGTTATTTTGATTTAAGACAATAGAGTAACATATGTGATATTAGCTCGGCCACCCTTTAAACATCTCTCTTCATTTTTGTTCCCATTGAAGGAGAGTTGCAGGAGACTCTGTTCAGTCAGGGCTCCCAACATGAAACTACTTGATACACACAGTTTTGGAAGGCCATTGCCATCGATTAGCTGGTCCTCCCCCAGTCTTGCTTCTCTGACAATCATTTTGCGCTTTCTTCCTGCAGAAAGAGAGTTAGTGTGTAGTTACTAAAGAGGAGAGCGCAGATATGAGGGGCGTATGCTGCTTGTGTGTATGTTGAGAGTGAGGAGAAGAAACAATGCAAGCTGGATGAAGAGTCGCTGAAAGGGAAATAAGCGTCTGGAGTGTGAAGGAAGGGTGGACTCTGCAAAGGCTGCACTGGGAGGAGAATGCTGCTGGTGTGAAGGAAGGGTGGACTCTGCTGCTGCTGGTGTGAAGGGGACAAGGGAGTGATGGTTGAATGTTTGTAGGGTGAATGAAAGCTGGTACAGGTATGGCCTTGGGCAAGGTGGTGAAGGTAAGGGGATTGTCCAGAATGCTAGCGTGTGAATGAAGAACCACTGACATGTATTCTAGTGAGAGATGAATGAATAGCAGTACTCACTTAGCCACTCAGGTGAGGTACCTGAAGCACATCCTGCACTCTTAAGACCTGTGGGTGACACTCCTAGTGCTGACAACTTCTGCAATCTCTCTCCATGCGTAGTTAATTATGTATTGGACAACCTCCCTGGCATTGCTGGGGAACAGGAGTTATTTCTCTTCTAGAAACACTTCCAGGGATGCTTCTGAGAACCTTGGCACCTAGTTTCTACATTTGAGAAGTTTCTTAGTCTAGCACCTTACAGACAAAACAAACATTGGAATGCAACCTCACTTTAAGAGATGCAGTTCTGTTTTAATTCTGACAGACCAGTTGGAAATTGCTCCCTATGAGATTATAATGAAGCCAATAAATTAACCTTATCCCTGGCCTGTTTTTGATGCAGAGTATGAGTTTTAAACAGAAACCAAAACTCACCTGACAAAAATTGCCCCATAGTGAAAAGCTGGGGACAAATTTTTGTTTTAAATTCTGAAGCCTAAGGATGAAGAGTTGTCATGTAAAATATCAAGTCTGAAGCTAGTTGAGAGGAAACTGGTTTTAAAAAAGTAGTCATTGATTATTAACCCCAATCTTAGGCTTTCAAAGTCTGTAGGTTTTAGTGGAATAGAAAGATTCGGGAGGAGATTAGGTCCATGCTTTTGAAGTCCTGGAGATGGGGAGGGAATTGGGTTAGGAGAACGAGGATACAGAGAAGAAACGCTCAGAGGAGGAAATATGGTACAAAGAATGGCTTTCTGCCAAGGAGCTATTTTGTAAGACAATGAGCTTTTGCAGTGAATAGATATATATAAATTTTATAAAAGGCATAATAGCATGTGTGTCACATCTCATTTCCTGTGCCATATATCGACCATCACACATTCAGATTTAGCCAACATTTTTTAAAGTATCAAATCACAACTATAACCATCAGGACTAACAAAATCTACTAATAGAAACATTTCCGGAAATGTAACCATCCAGATTGCTTGAAAATGTTTTTGTCCCCTGTTTTCCTGTTGCTGCCTTTGAATACAGGCTCAATCTAAGGTTCCTAATATCATCATATTTAAAAAGTGGCTATTCCACAATACCATAATATATTAATACAATATAGTAATACAATAGATCTACAATATATTAAAGTCTTCCAAATAATGTGTGTTTCCTACTCGTGTTGCACCTACTTCCTAAAATACTTATAATTTCCTTCGAAAGGGGAAAAGCAAATGCTTATCTTGTAGCTGAAGATAATCTGGAGTTGAATGTGTATTCTAACAGTATATTGGAAGTTTTTAGTCTGTATCTCAGATTATTCAGAGTAATGCTACATTATTCGATATCACACAGTGTTCAGATTTTTATGTTCACTTGCAGGATTATGAAACATCAACACAACAGTTCTGATGGGGGGGGATATACAGTCTCCCTAAGTGACTTTGCAGTTGATATGTGAAGGAAGACCAAAAACTATTTGCTAAAGTTGGGCTTTTAAAACCAAGATCTGTGCACTGCGCTTTTGCATTCCTAAAGTGGACTCTAAACCTCAACCAAACAAGACCTCTAGCATTTGTGATGGCAGTCACCAAGATACTGATCACCAACTCATTGAAGTTTATGTTTTAAGTATCTAGTTTCTCTCTTTATATTACATTAACTATTAAGCCTGTAATATAGTAAATAGTGACACTTACTATTGCCTTGCACCAGGATTATCAAATGTGATAGGCAAGGACACAGTTATGTTAGATGGAAAAGTTGTGTTCACTTTCTAACACAGAAGGTGTTTTCAGAAGGTGACATTGGAGAGGAATAAAACAAAAGCCAACTTCAGAGTGATGCCAGAGTGATGTGACTTCTGGTTTCTCAGGTTAATCGACTGATGTAGGGTGGTGGTCAAAACAGAAATAAGCAATTTTAGCCTTAGAATCCTGTTATTCTTGAGTTAGAGGTTTACAATAATGTCCTTATCTGCTGTTTGTGAAAACTATAGCTACGTGAAGAAGATGAAATGGGTAATTCTATGCTGTAATGTTCAAGGTAAACATCATAAAAGATAAAAAAAATAAAAAGCAACTGATGTGAATGATCCCTTTCAATATATTTGTGCTTTATTTTTCTTAAATAATCTGTCTCTTCCTCTTCAAAAAGCAAACTATTGGAAAAGGTTTATCAGCTTTAATATATTTTTGTTCATCCTCCCTTTATTTATTTAGAGAAAATTGTTTAATAGTGTTGACATATTCAGGGAAACAGATTATTGATGCTAGAAATCTGAGTTGTACTACTCTGAGGTTCCTGATCATGGGATATGCGTGATCCTTTAAGTGGAATAGTTTTTTTTTATATCGTGAATTATACCCATTGAGAAAATGTGAACTAGATTTTTTTTTCCTGTAGAAAAGTGAAAACTGAGGGGTGATCTGATAGAGCTCTTTAAGATTTTGAAGAGATTTGGTTGGGTTGGTGGCGTGAAAATATTTCCACTTGTTCGTGCTCCATATGCTCCTGATCATGTGCCAGAACTCTGAATATTGTCAAGCAGCATAAGAGACTGCTCCCAGTGATATTACACATCCTGAGCCAACACTCAGGGCTATAAATATAAAATGGTTACTAATAAATATAATAGGGAATTCAGGAGAAAATTCTTTGTCCAGAAAGTTGCTAGAATGTGCAATTCATTAACACAAGCAGTAGTTGAGGTGAATAGCTTTGATGCATTTAAGGGGAAGCTGGATAAAAACGAGAAAGGAATACATGTTTATGCTGATAGGGTTAAATGAAGCCAGATGTCAAGTGGCTCATGTGGAGCATACACACCAGCATAAACCAGTTGGGCCAAATGGCCTGTTTGTGTTGTTATTCCATGGAATTAAATAGCATCTGACCCTACTTTGGATGAACCAGTGAAGGGTGACAATAATTTACATTAAACATCAGTAAATATTCTCAAAGCACTTTTCCCTTGGCAGACGCCTATACTGCATTCAGTTAACCCACTAAACTGAAATCACTCCTGGGTATTCACACTTGTATTTTGGAGGAATGATCTACTAATGCTGTGAAGAGTTATAGTGCCTCAAACGTTACAGAAGACTCTAGGTGAACTGGTGGACACTGCATGTTCATACTCCATGTCCTCCGGTGCATGTATCAGAGCTCTGAATATTGTCGAGCAGGCAAAGAAACTGCTCCCAGTGATATTGCACCTCCTGAACCTATGCTCTCACCATGTTCAAGGGCAGACCCAGCAGTCGTACTTCAGACCTGCTTGGCCTGCACACTGAGTGACCGAAGATTAACATGGTAGGTATGAATTGTAAACCCTTCTGATAGTGTAAAAGTGGCTGTGACATCAGGCATTGATGGACTATTTGATTTTATTCTGGCTGCAGAACCGGCTGATGACCAGGACATTGGCAAAAGAGCTGAAATAAAGATTTTGAGACCACTGCACTATCTAGTTCCTTCCAGTCCAGTAGTGCCGGGAAGGATCACTAGGTACAGACTCTTTCCACACCATACAGCAGACTATCAGCTCTGGCGGCTCATCACTACCTCTTCAAGGGCAATTAGGGATGGGCAATAAACGTTGGCCTAGCCAGCGACACCCACATCCCATGAAAGAATTTTTTTTAAAAAACTGCTTACGATCTTCTTGCTTTGAAGTTTACAAATCTGTAGGAACAAAGAAATGGCAAACCAGCCAATCATGATGCATCCCATAATAATGCTTGACAAAAGACTTCATATCATTCCAAAATGGAACTTGTATTTGGTATAAATGTTGCTCAACCATTTGTGGAGAGCTGAAATTTGTCCTATGACTGGTATCTGAATTCTGATTTATGGTCAAAGCATGGAAGCGATAGTTTATGGTAATCTTGCTACAGAGCACCAACGTGTATATACACCAAGGTGTACATCATAGTGTCAGAGGCCGATGCAAGGAGGTCATAGCCGGTCTTTTGCAACATGCAAAGGCCACTAAGGTAAGAAGTCTTAAATGTTATTACATAGCGCCTCTATAGGAGATAAACAAACATTATGCCCTCATGTCAATTTTCAACCATAAAATTATTTTAAGTCAAGCTTCACAACATGTTGCATTGGTGTCTTAGTGGATTGCTGCTTTCATTCTTCCTTTGGGTTACTTACAAAATGTTTGCCAAACAGATATGCCTTAGCTGTTTACCAATACTAATTTTCTGAAACTCTGCAGCAAAGTTGTTATCCTGCACTGATACAAGTTAGAGACATTTGGGAATATTTTGTGATAACATGGGGAAAGGAAAAGTGGAGCCCAAACCTTTCATTTGTTGAGCCCAGTTTGTTACTTGTCCATATCTGTACGATATTTGTTCATGCGAAGTAACACACAGATTTAAAGTGTTTAAGCATTATTAATGTGTGTATATTTGAAAATAATATAGTAAAACATTGAAGTCATTGTTGTCTTCTCATACAATGTTGTTATTGTAATGTGCCCTTCATAACTATAATTTATACACTATTCCAAGCATATAAAAAAGCAAACCATAACAGAAATATTGTAATACATCTTTATTGAAAATGTCACATAACACACAGTCACTTGTGGCAGTGATTAAATTACAGATATTCTTAGAAACAGTCAATTAAGTATTCTGCTTTGTTGCCATTTCAAAATATCTTTAAAAAACTGTTCTCCAACATACATGTATGAAGTCCTAATAAACACTATAACTAGTCAACCCTTCTTATCTTTTGGATTTGTTGCGTTTAAAGTAAAATGTTTCAATGCATTAAGACATGTTGCTCAGAATACATTTTTGGCATAGTTATACTGATAGCAGTTGCATAACATTGCTTTGTTCCATTGGGTTCTTAAATATAAAACATCCAGAAATATTGATACATGATGAGGAAAGGGAAGTACAGAAGAAAACATTTTTTGAGAACAATTTTATTTTTATTTTTTGACAAAAACCGTCTCTAAATTAATCCTTGAAATCTTCTGAAAACTTAAACCCAAATATACCTCAAAAATTAATTATATTTTTCATTCATTATTGTGTTCAAATGTCACTTACATCTGTCACATGGGACGCAGCAAACACATGTACACACCAGTTTATCCTAGCCAGTAGTTCACTATTTCCTGAGCATTAAAGTCCTGATATGTCGAAAGAATTTGTGATGCCCATTACTCAATCTGATCCTGCCATTTCCTCACCATTTAGTATCAATTTTCAAAAAGGGCTAAGAGTAGAAATTATTAACAAAGAAATGAAACAAGTAATGATGGGTGGATTATACACTTATGAAAAAACTTTAGTTTTAATTAAAACTGCCAGAATTGATCCACGTTAAAGATCCACATTCGGTGTTTAGGGGAGTTGGAAATGCATTTACTGAAGATAATTGTACATTTTTGTTATAAACTGTTAATTCACAAGAACGCAGCAATTTATAATGCCATTAATCCCTAGATATAAAACATACATGATGAGGAAAGAGAAGTACAGAAGAAAGCATTTTTAAGAAGAATTTTATTTTTACTTTTGACAAGATGTGTCTCCAAATTAATCCTTGAAATCTTCTGAAAACTTAAAACCAAAACACACCAAACATACTTCAGAAATGAGTTATATTTCAGTTTATTTCAAACAAATGGAAATATATCGTGAATAATTAAATTGCACTTGGGTTTAATTTAGGAATAAATATAGAAGGAAATAATCTTTCAGACTGACCAAGTTCTTTCTTAAAACCCAAATGAGAAAAGACCATTCAACCCATCAGCACCACTCCGTCCAAAACCCAGGGATGCTTATTTTACCCTTGATTTCTTTCCCCTGCCTCCCACCCTGCACTACCACCTGTTCTAAGGAATATTATGAAAGCATTTCAACCTCTTATAAATCAAAGCATTTAACCATTATTTCAAAAGAACTTCTTAATTAAAATCAGCAGCATCTATTGCAAGGGAATAGCATATTTGAAATATACTCCTGATGAACAGAAACATCATGGTGTAATAACCTTTAAAAAAAATCTGTTTTTGAATCTCGGTACAGTTGACATAGTGTAATAAATATGTGTGTTTTAGGAAAGTTGCATGTTACATATTTCAAAGATATGGTCAAAATGTTAAACACTATTGGGAAGAAAATTCATTGTGTAAAAGTATTAATTTTTACTCTATTGACTAGGAAAAAGATTCAGTTTCAACAGTTAGTTTGTAACAACTGATGATGTTTCATTGCACTTTTATATATTGGACCATGGCTGCTCGTTCTAAATTGAAAAAAAAAATGGCAATTTATTTCTGATTGGTATAGAAGAAATGTGAATAATGTGTTCAGAGCAAAATGTTTGACAACTATCAGTGAAAGTTCAGGCACTGACCCGAGATTGCGGCCAATAGCCGTATAGCACAGTAAAAGTTCATTTTCGGCCGAAACGAAACAATAAAAAACAGGAAAAAGCCAGTTGTACTAGTTTTTACCATTATTTTATGGATTTTTCAACACGTCAAAAATTCTAGAGTCACATATTTAATATTTATAGCTAAATACAATATATTCTGCAGAAATGGAAATATAATTAATTCAGTATAGAACACGCATTGAAGCATCTAAAAACAAGTTGTAATAAAATAATAGATCAGAATACATAAATAAATTTAGTGAGATATGATCTAAAAATAAATCACGTTATGAGGATTTTGTGATTTGCGGAGATAAATCATTAGTAAAAAGACTGAATAAAAATAAATCACAATAAATATACGTTGATATTTAAAAATCAGCAGACTGATTGTCCTCTATCGGGGTGAGAACAGCTTAAAACCTACTTTGAGATGGCCCTTCCTTTTACAAAACGTAACTGTTTGCTGCATCATTTAGTCTAGCCAATTATTTCCCCTGAATGAAATATTAAAGTTTACCAATCACTAGCCACATCTTAAAGTTCCAGTTGACAGACACATAAGATGAATTGTACAGGAGTAATAACATACAATAATAATTCTGAAAGAAATGTATATGTCACTCTCCTATGTAACTTATAACCTCTTTCACTACACTCAACAGGTAATTTTGCTTGAACAAAATTCTGTCATTAGGGTATGAACATATGAGTCGCCCACTGTCACTTCTCTTACTAATTGTCTAATGACTACTGTTTCATATCTATCAATGAAATGCATGCAGGTCTTTAGAAAATGTTGTTAAAATGAATTAATTTAAAATAATTGCATAATTAAAAAAATAAACTTAAAACATAAGTTCACAGTTGCACAACAAGCAGAAAACATCACAGTTCTTCCATTAAATTTGGGGGACAAAAGCTGTGTCTTTTGCATAAATGAAAGGAGTGGCAGTTGCAATGATTGGTGAAATACCGAGGACACAAAAAGGAGAAGCCATAATACACTGCCTGCTTCATTTGTGTGGAAATCCCAATCTCACAACTAACAAAATCACCTGTGGCTTCCGGAAATTTTCCTCACGGAAATAGATAAAATGGGCACTTCTCTCTCTTTCCCCATTCCTTCTATGTAATGGATTTAGAAATATTCCCATTTAAAATAAAAGAACATTTTCTAGTAGTGGAAATGAACATAAGCGCAGGTGGCACTTTAATGCCTAAGCTTTATGGCCCCTCTTTCCAGACAGTGCTTTTATGATTCCTTTGAGAGTTAAAAAAATCAAAATATTTTAGATACATCTGGCATTACTATCATGACTGAATATAAATATTTAGCTACAAGCCTTCAACAATTATAATGACTAAAAAATTCAGTACATCCCCAAACTGCAATCAGCCACTGTAAAAATAGAACCTCCTCTTTTGTAATACTGCCATTTTAAACAAAAGTGATTGGAAAGAAGGAAATTGTTTTATGAAACTATTACATGGAATAAAATATTTTGTACCGTTAAGGGTTCAGATTTTTTGTTGTTAAATGATAGATTTGTTAAAAACAGTTGTACAAATGCAGTTTATTCACTGGGAGTGAACAGTGTCTACAATCGTAGCAGAACTTTTAATCAACTGCAGAATCCGTGCACCACAGCCTGGTCTGTTCACGCATGTGTACACTCTTAATGTTTCACTTGTATGAATTATCATTCCAATAGACAGCAGCGATATTGCTAACTCCACAGGATGGTCACATCTATGTTGACATAGTGGCACTGTGAAGGGAACAAAGCCTCCTTTATCTAATTGGGCTGGATAACTTGAACTTTTTAGTTGGCACTTAAGGAGTTATAAATAGGAACACCAGTGGTGTACACATTTGATCAGTTTATTTCACTAGCAGGAAAAGAGGGAAAAACATGCAAGAAAACACAATACAAGAATACTGTTAATTCAGTATAGCTATTATGAAAAGAATATGTTAAATATGACAGAATTAGCAGTTGTTTACTAATTAAATATTAATTTCTGTATAACATTTGTTTTCACTGTAATTTTCTCATTTTCCACAATTTACTATATCTCTCAGAAAAAAAACACACTTGAAACATAAAAATAACAAATACAATACTCTTAACTGTTTGCAACTCTCTGTAAAAATACAAGTGCATTCAGCTTTCAAATATTAAAGTACAAGTGTGCACAGGTTTCTTGTAGAAGTGTATAAAGCAAACTCAAATGATTTATCAGTAAGACACAGTTGTTCTTAGCCTGGTAATCACAGCGATCAGTAGCTAGGGGCTCTGAAAATATCACTGTGCTGACTTAAATTTTGCATATTATTTTACATTCATTTTCACTATAATTTGAAGCATTTGAAAGGTACTGTTTTATAATGTGCATTATTGTTTCAAGAGAAACAAGTGGAAATTGTAATCCCTAACACTGGGTAACAATCAATGGATATATAACATCATGGTTAAAAAGTTTCCGGGTTGTACACTTCTTATAAAATGTAAATGCCATTCTTTTGCTGGTTTGCAATTTTCATAGATGCAGTAAACACTAAGTAAGGATGACTGGGCTGTGTCATAAGGAATGGCCCATTTTATGATAAAGTCAAAATTCTTGTTATGAAGGAAAAAAAGTGGCTATTTGAAAAACTTTGTACATACTGTTTGCATGTTTTCCAAGATTACGTAGGTTCTGTATATTTAAAAATCGTTTGTTACTACTAATTACAGTAGTTCTATTAATAATATAAAGGAATATATCCACAACCTGCCTTTGAGAAACCATGGCCGTTGTATAGTTCACAGATCAACAGTACGTCTTAAGCTCGCTTGGCATGCAGCATCTCAATCAGTAGGTTGTTACATGGCACCTCCCCACTCAGGTGTTTGTAGTACAGGTATTCCTCTGCCTGCATACTTATTGCACGGATTTCAGGTAACCTCAACAACAGCTGTCCAAATTTGTCCCCATGCTGTGGGTAGTTGCACATGGTGTAGTCCAAAAGGGCGGCATGGACTTGCTCTTGAACACTTTCAATCAGATGTCGATTCTCTAAAACCTTGACATCTGTTCGGGAGAGAAAGGATTTGAAACAACTTTAGTAACATGGCTACTTAATCTCAGAAATATACTTGTTAAAATATAAAATGCAACTGGTCCTAATATGTTGATGTTTCTCAATTGGCAAGATGACCCAAATCCATTATACTCAGATGAAGTTCCAATTCTCTATATTAGTGATATTGTTATTTTGTACAGGTCATATTGGAAGAGTCATTGTACATATCGTACAGGTCATCATATTGGAAGAGTCATTGTACATATCGTACAGGTCATCATATTGGAAGAGTACCAAGGCCTTTTAAGCTCCAAGTAATGAAAGCTGCTGTATGTAAATATCGCGCGTTAAGTTCAGTTTCCCATTATTCTTCATGCTGAGCTTCACCTGACAGAACAAGAGCAGCAGCTTCTAGACTCAGGCCCAAGTTACGAGAAGAAGAGAGGCTTAAGGGTTCACGCAAACAAATCTTTAAAGGGGAACAAGCTTTTAGAATATGGGATCCAAGGCTTTATTGACAGGGACATAGCTTTTCATAGTTACTTCAAGTCTCAAAAATCTACAGAAAGTTGTGTGGCCCTTGCTGAAGGAGTTTTTGCTGACTTCAAGGGCAGGATTTTACACGTCAGCGAGTGGGGGGGGTGGGGCCCGCTCGCCGATGTCAGGCGGAACTCCCGACGTCACCGCGCCCCATTTAAATTTTCAGGTAGGCGGGGGTGCAGCAAAATCAGCTGTGTGTGTGTGTGGGGGGCGCTCTCCGGATGCCATTTTGGTACCCTAAGGACACACGTGCCCAAAATGGACTCTGCTGATCCCAATTTCTTGAACACTCAAATAAGATCTGCTCTTAACCTTCGGTGTTCTAATGAAATAAGCTCTGCTGTCTGCCATTGCTTAAGGGAGGTAACTGAGGCTCTCTGGTCAAAGAGAGCTGACTATATTTCTGTCTGTCTTGCCAGAGTCAAGGAGGAGAAGTGAACACAAGGGTTTGCTCGGGTTTCAAGCTTCTTCCTGGTTCAGGGTACCATTGAGTTCATGCACATTGCTCTGGGGAATAACACATGCCAAATCTGCCATGTATTGGAACCAGAAGGTTCCAGAAGGTGTGCCCCATCGGCAACACATCATACAGCTCAATGCCTGGTATTCAGGCAGCACTAACTATACCCTCATTCAACGGCAGTCGGCTGTGCCAGCTGCATTGGAGCCACCCACGGCAAGCCAAAGGCAGGGCTGCCGGGCAACAAGAGCTTTCTGCTGATGACATGACTTACGAGTCCAGTTCGTAACCCATGCGCGTGCATGCACTCATTGAGAGCCATGCTGCCCCATCAGGAGTGATAAGGGCAGATGGAGCTGAAGCAATGATTCCACTGCTTGGTCCACGCTGAAGGAGTCCTGCAGGACTCAGCAGAGCAGGCGTTAAGAATGGTGGTGCTCTACTGCATGCTGTACAACCTTGACCATCATGAGTGAACGCACTTGTCATCCATCTGGCAAGAATCCGAGGAGCGGGAGTGTGAGGAGGCGTAGGCAGCGGAAGAGAAGAGAGAGGAAAGGAGACAGGAACCTACACATCCCCTGCCAACAGGCTCCACCTGAGGAACTCATTCAAGCACAATACATGTGAATGTAACCATAAATTCCCTTTCATCCGCAGTCCCACACTTCT
Source organism: Carcharodon carcharias (assembly GCF_017639515.1). Taxonomy (NCBI): domain Eukaryota; kingdom Metazoa; phylum Chordata; class Chondrichthyes; order Lamniformes; family Lamnidae; genus Carcharodon; species Carcharodon carcharias. The sequence continues at coordinate 170,660,864 of NC_054474.1, read as the reverse complement.
ACCTACCCTCCGTCACTGACCATCATATTGTCCTGTTGGCTGCAATGTAGAAATAAAATCACTACAAAATATACAGTTCAAACCAGATTTATGCACCATATTGCGTGCAAATGTAATTTAATCACACTTGTGCATTCCGGTTGGCACCTGTCTTTCACATACCTTTGTTTGTCCTGGTGCTCCTGTGCAGTTCCACCTCAGAGGCTGCAGCGTGGCTGGTGGAAGGGGGCTGACTTTCAGTGGAGGGGGATTGCAGATGGTCTTGCAGGATAACCTCAAGCAGCTCTGGACAGAGAAAGCCCGGCTGTGGACTGCACCACCTTAGCATGGGAGGCGACAATATGGGCTGGCTGGCTGACAGGCAGCAGCAGGGGTATTGGCAAACTGGGCAGGGATGAAGAATGAATGCTCCCACCCCGGGAGAGGAGAGCAGGCTCCTGCTTCACGGGGCTGGACTTTACTGTCGGTCGGCGGGGGTGAGGCCTGTCAATAGCCAATTGAGGCCGTTGACAGAGTCAATTAAAGTAACTAAAGGACCCGCCCGTCTAAAGGTGGCAACTAGAAAAAACATGAAACCTCATCCACCGGCGGGATGAGGTTTCATGTAGGGTTTTAAAAATTTGAATAAAGTTTTTTTTTTGGAAATTATGGACATGTCCCAACTCATGTGACATGAGGGGACATGTTAGGGAAATTTTATTTTTCTATTTTGAGCTTTTTCACACTTAGAGCCGATCTGCCTGAGGCTGCACCTAGCCTCAGGGAGATGAATGCGCTCCTTTGTGGCATGCATGAAAGAGCACACTCTCGATTTTAGGAATCCCCCCCCCCCCACTGCCAGCACAGGGAGCACATAGCACTTCCCTGTGGACATCACGCTGAGCGGGCCTTAATTGGCCAGCCCATGTAAAGTGGTGCCGCACCTCCAATCGGAAGCGCACCCACACGCACTCGCCCATCAACTTCCCCCCCATTCAGCCCATGGAGCCACTGCCTACCACACCCCTCTGCCCCCTCCCCCACCTCCCCACCTGACCCTTCCGCCTAGGTAGCATCATATCAATCCTAGTGAATTTTTGGAGGAAAGATTGCTGGAGTGCAGTGACACCCGGCAAAACCACTTTGAACACTGGTATCCACAGCCATGATGGTAGCAGTCTGAGCTGGTGTGACCTCGCACCACTGGGGCACTCGTATCTTTGGTGGAAGATGATGTGATGTAATGGAAATTGCATCAAGAGTTGGTCCAGTCGTGTGGTAATGGATTTGTTCCACCACTTTCACGCTGGAAAGGATGGGCTTCAAACTCTTCACGAAGCCGTTGATATCCTGCATGTTCCTTGACATTGACTGCAGGCTTTCTAGCAGGCTTCCCAATGCACCAATTTTGTTGTTTATATCCATTAGCCTTCTCAAGTAGCCTCATCAAAGTGCTCACCTGAGTCCTCTGCCAGCAGAACCTGTGAGCGACCTTGCCTTCCAACAAGCTGGCACCTGTGCCATCCTTAACCCCTGCCCTGGCTGCAGCACACATGCCTAGTGTCTCACCATGTGTAGGCTCCTCCTCTAACCTATCCTCGAATTAGCACACAGCACCAGTATCTCAGCTGGTGGCTGCGAATGTGAAATCAAGCGATGGCGCATTGTCATCGTCACTGCCTCCCTGCTGATCCTCCACTGCGTGGGCTGGCTCCACCTCCTGGTTAACTGAGTGAAAAAAGGCACAAGTGTAATGTTGTGGTGAAGGGAGAGAGGAAAGTAAGAGGTGTGCGCTTACACCACCTGCGGCTTGACAATCAGAAGAGAGAGTGCATGCTGAGGAGGGAGGGGAATGTGAGGAGGGAGGGGCACGTGAGGAGAGAGGGGAATGTGAGGAGGGAGGGGCATGTGAGGAGGGAGGGGCATGTGAGGAGGATGCTGTCATCCACAATGGCTTCAGCCCCACAACTGGCCACGGCCTCAGAAATGACCATTCTGATAATGGCCAGGACCGTCTCCTCCATGGAGCTTAGAGCATGCAGATGTGTCTCTCCCCACAACTCGCCGTTAGCTCCATTTCCCTTATTTGTGCACAACCTTCTCCTGCAAGAGGGAGGAGAGTGTGTCCGTCTCATATAATGTGACTGCCAAGGTTGGATGGCTGGCAGTGTTTGCAAGCTATGAGATGTGGGAGGTGGGAGGCTTGTAAAAATGCTCAATGTGGGATGGTGAGATAAACATTTATATGTTGGGTATGTTATAATTGATAGAGATGGTTGGTAGGTGAGTAATGGGCAGTGTGGCGCACAGAGCAGTGTCAGAGGCTATTGGTGCAGGTAATGGGATATAGCATTTGAAGGTGCATTCACTAACCACTCGTGTGAAATTATTGAACCTCTTACAGCACTGCTTTCCGGCCCTTCTTCTTTGATCTCCACAGCTATCGGCTCACACAGCTGTTTTGACCCTGGGCAGGGTTTTACGTTCATTGGGCAGACACGTGCCTGACCCGATCGGGCACAAAATCACACGTGATGTCGCTGGGCAGATATCCTGACCTGGTCGCTCACTCTCGCCATCTTTCAGTTGGCGGGCGCGCAAATAGCCCAGGCGGTCTTTGCATTTTTAACGAAACCTCATCCGCGGGTGGGATGAGGTTTCCAACGGTAAATAAAAGCCCATTAAGTACTTTTCACCATCATTTTAAACACCATCACCTCTTCATGTGACCGAGTCAAATGTGGGGATATGTTTATATCATCTTTAAAATCTTAATTTTCATTTCTCCAATTCTTCATGTGGTTCTGCTATTTAAGAAAGATTGTAGAGATAAACCAGGGAACTACAGACCAGTGAGTCTCACGTCAGTGGTAGGGAAACTATTGGAGCAAGTTCTGAAGGGGAGAATCTATCTCCACTTGGAGAGGCAAGGTTTGATCAGGGATAGTCAGCATGGCTTTGTCAGAGGGAGGTCATGCCTAACAAATTTGATTGAATTTTTTGAGGGGGTGACCAGGTGTGTAGATGAGGGTAGTGCAGTTGATGTAGTTTATATGGATTTCAGCAAAGCTTTTGACAAGGTCCCACATGGGAGACTTATAAAGAAGGCAAAGGCACATGGGATACAGGGTAATTTGATAAGGTGGATTCAAAATTGGCTTAGTTGTAAGAGACAGAGTGTGATGACAAGAGGATGCTTTAGTGACTGGAAGCCAGTGTCCAGTGGTGTACCACAGGAATCTGTGCTCGGTCCCTTATTATTTGTCATTTATATAAACGACATAGATGACTATGTGGGGGGTAGGATTAGTAAGTTTGCGGATGACACAAAGATTGGCCGGGTGGTTAACAGTGAGGTCGAGTGTCTTGGGCTATAGGAAGATATAGACGGGGTGGTCAAATGGGCAGATAAGTGGCAGATGGAATTTCACCCTGAAAAGTGTGAGGTGATACACTTTGGAAGGAGTAATTTGACAAGGAAGTATTCAATGAACGGCATGACACTAGGAAGTTCTGAGGAACAAAGGGACCTTGGCGTGTGTGTCCATAGATCTCTGAAGGTAGAGGGGCATGTTAGTGGGGTGGTGAAAAAGGCATATGGGACACTTGCCTTTATCAATCGAGGCATAGATTACAAAAGTAGGGAGGTCATGTTGGAGTTGTATAGAACCTTGGTGAGGCCACAGCTGGAGTACTGTGTGCAGTTCTGGTTGCCACATTATAGGAAGGACGTGATTGCACTGGAGGGGGTGCAGAGGAGATTCATCAGGATGTTGCCTGGGATGAAACATTTAAGCTATGAAGGGAGGTTGGATAGACTTGGGTTGTTTTCGTTGGAGCAGAGAAGATCGAGGTGTACAAGATTATGAGGGGCATGGACTGGGTGGATAGGGAGCAGCTGTTCCCCTCAGTTGAAAGGTCAGTCACAAGGGGACATAAGTTCAAGGTGAGGGGCAGGAGGTTTAGGAGGGATGTGAGGAAAAACTTTTTTACCCAGAGGGTGGTGACGGTCTGGAATGCGCTGCCTGGGAGGGTGGTGGAGGCGGGTTGCCTCACATCCTTTAAAAAGTACCTGGATGAGCACTTGGCACATCATAACATTCAAGGCTATGGGCCAAGTGCTGGTCAATGGGATTAGGCAGGTAGGTCAGGTGTTTCTCACGTGTCGGTGCAGGCTCGATGGGCCGAAGGGCCTCTCCTACACTGTGTGACTCTGTGATTCAGTTTCCCTGAGGCAGCTCAGGGGGGCTTTCAGCGGGTGTTGCCCCCGGGGGTGTGTGGATGCACTCACCCTCCTCCCACCCCCACCCTGGCAGCGCTCAGCCTTTCAGCACACATTTCACGCTGGCTGCCCCTTTAATTGGCCGATCGCGGGTGGCGGACCTGTTCCCGGCCTCTCCTGGGCCCAGTCGCTGCACCCGCCTGACGATCGGAAAATCTTGACCCAGGTGCCTGGAAGGACTCCTGACTCTCTGCTGATATAGGATATGTTTCCTCCTTCCCACTTCCTGCACCAAGACCTCCAGTGCAAGGTCCAGAACTCCTGGGTGCCTGTTCCCTTCCATATTCAACCATCCTTCTGACTTCCCCACGTAACAGGTTTGGCTCCCACAAGACTCCCAGCACTTTTCTCCAGCCACAGTGCACCTCCCCTTTAAAAAGGTACAGGCTGGCTTTAAGTGGTGCGAGTAGATTTGGGCCTGTTACCGACGCACGAGTTTAGTGCTGGCTGCATGCAGTAACCATGTAAATGAGCAAGCAGCACTCAGATGGCATGCTACCTGCAATACATGCAGCAGACGGGCTGTTAATCATTGATTGCAATTCCTGTGCCTGTTTTTGGTAGCTATCCAATTTTGCAATATCCATTTCTCATTAAATTGCAAGGCCAAAAGGCCTTACAGTTTGGGAGCCCCGAAGATGGTCAAAAGCAGATATCCTCAGTGAGTTGACTTTATTCTTGTTAAAACAATAACTTTAAATGATTATGATAGATTTTTGAATTCAAATGCACCCCCCTCAGGACAACGATAAGTGTGAATTCACAGGAGCCTCTAAATCACCTGAGCTCGAAGCAAGCGCTTGCAATGGTTCCTGTCTATGGTTCCCCCTACAAAGCTCATCCTCACAATTGTCAACACGCTTCGGTTATTTCCCTCCCTTTAGCTGTTCACATTATCTGGAGCAGTCTTTGTTCACAAGAGGTTGCTGCTAAATTGCAATTGCTTAAGAGAATGTGAGTTATAAAAGCCTTTTCCAGCAAAGGATTGTCACGATTGAAAGGCAGGAAACAGAACGGTAGGTCAATTCGTTAAAGGCTCTGTTAAATGATTCTTTAGAACAAAGCTAACATGTACCTTCTTCATAACTATTGCTTTTTGTAAGATTCTAATTTTAATTAAAACTCTTTTTACCTGCTTTAGGAGAAAAATCAATATGGACAACAAATGTCACACTCTTTTGTAAATATTTTGCTTTGTGTATGCTGTGGTAGGCTGAATGTGAAAACTCTACACTGTTGAAGGTAATTATGTCTAGCGAGCAGCATAAAAACCTGGCTCTGCAGCTGATTCTATGGAAAATACAAAACACCTCAACACAATGCCTTCAGATAGAAAAGGGTAAAATCTGGTGAAAATGACCCTGAATGGAGGAAAAAAGCCCTACTTCAATTTTTTTTTTGTGTGATAAAAAAAAATGCTTTAGCGACAAATGAAATTTTTTTATGTGAAGCCCTTAATTTCAGTGTGAGCTTGGAAGGAAGCCATACATATGTCATCAGAAAGTATATTTTCCTGTTTATATTTCTACCATAGTTTTTTTTTGTGAGGTGATGCTTCCCAACAATATTAAATTTAACATTTGGATTGCCAAAGGATGCAGAACTAATTTGACAACACGGGCTGAGTTTTTATATGCAGGAGAGTGTGGGTTCGGGAGTGGGTAAGGGTTTAAAAATTGGCGAAGCTGACAGCATGCTGGGAAACCTGTTTAAATCCGCTGGTTTCCTTGCCTGGAAGAGGACGCCGGTGTCGGACCGCCTTTCTTGCCACCGTACCTGTGGAGCAATGAGCGGCCAGGGATATTTCAGCTTGTTTATGGTGGCATTCATGGTGGGTAAGACGTTGGTGAAGGTCTGCAGCTCATTCAGTTGCTGTCTTTGACGCCGTGTGCAGGCAGCCATTCTTCCCAGGGACAAAGGCTCCATCCTAGAGGCCTGCGACATCATGCCACTCCATGCCTGGGACAGCCTCACCCTGTCTCCTTAAAGTCTGCAGAGTGCGGCCGGAAAGCCTGTCAGTGCATCGTGAGTTCTTTCTCCCTGTTCACTGCCCACCCCACCCCCCTCCAACGCCCCCTTGCTGGGTTTTTTTTTGGGCATGGGGGGGCACATCAAATATGACGGGTGGCTTGTCCACCGCCCTCCTGCCCACCCCTGACCTGGTCCGCCGTGATATAGCAGGGAGGGCGCGTGCCCACCTGCCAGTTTTAAATAAATAGTTACCAAGCCAACTGACCCAAATATTACGCCCGCCCACGTCATATGGTTGGCATGAGCAGGCGGGCAAGGGTGAGAAGGCTGTTTTTTTTTTTAAAACAACTCTGTGGAAAAGGCAGGAAGGGGGAGGTGGCATCTGCGATACCGCTCCCCCCCCCCAACGTCAGGATGTTAATCCCCTTTGTTCCTGCTTGCCTGGCCTCCCCGCCCCCCCCCAAACCCCCCAAACCCCCAGCCCTTCCCCTAGGCTCCGAAATCCCTCTCCATCCAACTCCTGGGACTATCCTGGGTCCAGGCTCCGTGGTTGTCTTCACCCCAGGGGCCTACTTGTAATCACAGCCGCACCCAGTTGTGGTGCTGCTGGAGCTGCTGGAGCTGCTGGAGCTGCTGGTGCTGCTGGTGCTGCTGGAGCTGCTGGAGCTGCTGGAGCTGCTGGAGCTGCTGGTGCTGCTGGAGCTGCTGGAGCTGCTGGTGCTGCTGGTGCTGCTGGAGCTGCTGGTGCTGCTGGAGCTGCTGGTGCTGCTGGAGCTGCTGGTGCTGCTGGTGCTGCTGGAGCTGCTGGAGCTGCTGGTGCTGCTGGTGCTGCTGGTGCTGCTGGAGCTGCTGGTGCTGCTGGAGCTGCTGGTGCTGCTGGTGCTGCTGGAGCTGCTGGAGCTGCTGGTGCTGCTGGAGCTGCTGGTGCTGCTGGAGCTGCTGGTGCTGCTGGTGCTGCTGGAGCTGCTGGTGCTGCTGGAGCTGCTGGAGCTGCTGGAGCTGCTGGTGCTGCTGGTGCTGCTGGAGCTGCTGGTGCTGCTGGTGCTGCTGGTGCTGCTGGTGCTGCTGGAGCTGCTGGAGCTGCTGGAGCTGCTGGTGCTGCTGGAGCTGCTGGAGCTGCTGGAGCTGCTGGTGCTGCTGGAGCTGCCAGTCAGGTTTAGCCAGCAGATCTCGAGGGCGAACCTCCCTGTCATTGAGGGGCAAAAGTCCCACTCTCTGCTCGTCTAGCCTGCAGACAGCACGTTATCGCTGTGGGGCAGACTCTCTGTAAGTCGGTCAGCAGCTGGCATCCGACTTTAGCAATGGTCGATGTGGGTGGTTGCGGGGGGGGGGGGGGTGGTGCAAGCAATATGCCCCCCACCCATGAAATTCAGCCCCAGAAGTATCTTGTTGATTGACAGCCCCCACCAGGTGCAGCATCTGTATCCAGCTGCACACAGCAAGCAGCATCCTGCGGCCTCCAAAGCAGGCTCTCCACTGCTGTCCCTGACCGCACCGTCTGCTCTTGCTTACTTGTGACGCGTGGGTCATCAGGTGGAAACCCAGCTTTCCACCTTAGCGGGCCCACCACCCTTTGAATGTTTGAGCTTATGCGTGGTCCACGTGAGTCCTTTGATGATCCACCCTCAAGAGGGAGTGATTTCCTCTTGACGAGTCATCATCGTCCTCTGGTCCACCTCCTGAAGGTGCTGTGGGAGATTAAATACATGAATTAGAACTGTCAGGGTAAGGATGTTTTAAGTGGTCATTATACATGTGACCATATTTCATTCGCTGCTGACATCAAGTCAATATGTAAGTGAGTTATGTACTCCATGTGGCTATCTGATATTTAGGTGCAATGACCCCATCTCCAAAGGCCAGGCACACCAAGGGCGTGGACTTGTATCCTCCCTCATAGCAGGTTTGATGGCAAGGGGGCATTTAAGCAGGTGGGAGGGTGGCGAGTGGGGACCCCCACCGCCTTCCTGCCTCCACCCCCAATTACGTTTGTGGGAAGAAAGCCCGTGAACAGCCTCACCGCCCTGCCGCAAATTGAGACTTGTAATTATCGCCCTCATTATTGCTGGTATTAACCCATTGGCAGGCAGGGGGTTCACCATGCAGGGAGCACCACATGCAAACCTGCCTGGCATTGCTCGCAGGCTGCCGGGGGAAAGGCACTCGGTGCCTGACCGAGGGTTTCAGCAACGGGAAGGGAAGGTCACTGAAAACCAAGCCCCTGCCATTGCTGCTGACCTCATTCCCCTCTCTCCTCTGTGGCCCCACCCCAGCAGCCTCCTCCCACTATCGCTTACCTGTGGCCTGGGTCCAGTGGCCTCGGTGGGTATCGTACCAGCAGCAGCCACTGTCGCTCTGGCACTGCCACTCAACAGAGCTATCGGCCTCTGATTAAGCAGCAGCTCTCGGTGGGTGGGACCTCCACACCCGAACCCTTGACCCCGGGGAAGGCCCATCACTGGCCTGTCAAGTGCCTGAGTGGTATATACTGTGGGGGCCTTCCCTAAAAATGGCACACAGAGCTCGTTCCAGCTCTCCATTAAATACAGCCCCAAGACTCCAGTGATATCCAGCACCGCCTCCTCTGCAGTGGTCATTTGCGAGATGGCTGGAACAGAAAAAAAGCAGTTTTTTGGTTCTGCTCCCCTGCAAGGAGGGAAAGGAAGAGACCTGTGAGTCTGAGTAATAGGATATGCTGAGCCGATGGAGAGAATTTTTTGAGGGTGACCATGGGAGACAGGCATGACATTGAATAAAGGATGTGTTAGCGGTGGATGGACAGATAGGGACATGAGAAAGTGCATATAAGATGGGTGTGGACGGACCTGCAAGGTAAGTTGGTGTGAGGAGTGATGTCCTGGAGTAGGCTTGAGAGGGCAGAATGAAGGAGGAGGGGTGATACACACAGAATGTAAGCGAATTTGCAACTGTACTGACCTTCCCTGACCTGCTTAGGTCATTAAACCACTTTTGGCATTAAATCCATGGCACCATACTCCTGCTGCTGACCTCGTGGGCAACCTCCAGACAGGCCTTCTTTGTTTTACTGGCAAACCCCTTCAATTCTCACCAGTGTGGAAGGGTGCCATCCTATGAGTGCTTACAGCCACCAGTAGCACATCCAGGGAAACCTGACTAAGCTGAGACGTAGCTCTCGAACGTCAGAACTACATTCTGCCAATTCCTTCTGCGTTCCAATTGCACGTTCGCAATGACCCTTTAAATATTGAACTTGAAATCGACTCATGCAAGTTGTCATCACACCCAATCATCCTAAATGGTCAGAAAATCCAGAAATGATACGGTAATACAATTGATCAAAAGGCAAATGTGCTGCATCTACTGCCGGGTTTCCTGTGTGCTACCAGATCTCCTTATTCCCACCGTCAGCAACTTAAATCCAGCCCCAAGGCTCTGATAGACAAACACATTTTGCAGTAAAATCAGCTGGCACTTTTGATACTTGAGACGTAGTTCCCTTCCAAACAGTAGATTTTATAAAGTGCACTTTCATGCCGTTAAATAGTTAAATGACCTTGTCATTAACATCTTACTTTGGAATTGATCAACTGACAACAGTGTACCTGACAGAGCTTGCAACTTAGAAAGAGATCGCATCGAGAGACAGAATTTCAAAACACATAATTATGGAACACAAGAGCACAGGTTTCCCTCGCTTATCAACTTTCTCACTCAGGAAGGGGCTTGTGGAGACTTATTTTGATTCTACTTCATGACTATAGAAACCTCTCCCTACAGGGCGGGAGAGAGAGATCAGAAAGCCATTCACACTGGTCAGCACGGTGTCATTAGCAGGCACTTGGGACAGGTTGTTCACCCACCTCACTAAGCATGGAACCAACTGTGTCATGGGAGCAACTCAGGGACAGAAAAAAATATATTGTTGAAATAAAAACATGAAGCAAGGCAGCTGTGGTTTTGACAAATTCTGTAGCAACGTTGAATAAATTTAGTACCACCATTTGTGATATTGGGAAATAAGATCCTCTCCTTGCTCCCATTGGATCACTGCTCCAATACAAGGAAGGGGAATCAGGCACGCCAGTATATTTGGGAAACGTAAAGTATTTGCGAGCAGGAACTCAACTCCTCCAGTGCCCCCAATAGTCACGGTGATGTCATGGAGACACTCACCATTTCCCATAACTAATATGACAAATGGGAGATTAACGTTTTACTTAAGGGTTTGATAACATCCACACTTATTCGTTAAAATGGAGGATGAAATGCTACTTGCCTGGGTAGAGCACAGACACTCTCTGGCATTTCAGGGGGAAAAATGTGGATGCAGTAATTCATAGCCATGGCAGAAGTATACATAGAACCTAATTTATATTTCCATGCGTTGCCCTATCAGTTAGAATTCTGACTTGCATGTGGTGCTTGTGGTAAGTATAAAGCCGTGTTTATGGTATGATGATATTACGCATGTGACAGATGGACCTAATGAGGTTGTTGGCGGTTCTCATTTTTCTTTAGGACCTCAGTTTCAAAGAAACTGGATGAGAGCCACTTTCTGGTGCTATTGGCAGAAGCTGGGAGAAAGTTATCTGTCTATTCCAAAACAAAATACTGATTAGGTGTAAGTAGAATCCAAAGGAAGGAAAGCCAGAATTAAAATAATGTTTTAAAAAAATACAGGCAACTTAAGGTTAACAGTGAGGCTCATACTTTGAATATGTGGACCATACATGTGTCATACTTCAAGTTATTGCATCAACAGAGATGTTCCACGTTGTCAAGTTACAATGTAAAGTTTTTCTTGATTAGACCCATAGCCCCAATAAGTCGGTGTCAAGTGGAGATGAATCCAGGCCTTAAGCATTGACAGACGATAGCCAGCAGCTCTGATCATCTAGTGGAAATCAGAAAACTCAACAAAAAAGTGACATGATGACTGCCCAAATGTGCAAGTGGAACTCCATAAATTCCAAAATGAAATTTTTAACGGAACAATAAGAGAGACCCATGTGAAACATTGAGATTGCAGTAAGCTGTAAGCACAGGCAACATATCTACCAAGGGCCCCATTGATCTGAACAATTGGGGATGGCACAATAACATGACAGGCATCTCCAAAGATCTGAGGAAGACAGACTGCATCACACTGTATAGCAGGAATGTCAGATATATCCCACAGAATACTGCCTCCTATGTCCATGAACCTGAACTACACAAGGGACTTTGTAGAATGGACAACAAGAGGTAGGAGAAATTCTGCACAAACCACTAGGAACATGAGCACACAGCACCACAGGGACCTATTCACCAATGCAACAGACACACACCCTATTCAGATGAGATGACAGGAATGAAGATCACAACTCATCGCTAAAGAACTAACCTGGGGAAGAAGACAAGGTGAGTAAAATCCAACTTGGGCAAGAGTGCAAAACAGCTATTAGCCAATCAGCCATCCATTATACACCTCACCAAAATTTGCTTTCCACTGAATTCAAGCATTGACAGACCATAGTCAATAAGTCTAATTCCATTAGTGGAAGTCAGGAAACTCTGCAATGGAAGACAATAGGAACCACAAACAGGCAGGATGTATAATGGGCCACTGATCTGCATTCATCTGTCCAGTGGCCTAGTCAAAGTTGACTTACTGGGAGTAGGTGGGATGCATATTTCAGATTACTATCAGATCAGCCATGATCTTATTAAATGGCGAAGCAGGCTCGAGGGGCTGAATGGCCTACTCCTGCAACTTGTCCATATGTTCATATGACTTTCACTAGAAGCCAGCTGAAGAATTAAGAAAAATAACTTAGCAGCAAGATCAAAGGATAATTTTAAAAGAGGTGGACACAATCAGTCTTTTACCGATTGGCTGTTTAAAAAATTCGAATGCTCCTATTGTCACAGAAAGGGACACAAGGAAAGATTCAAGCAGGCTTGTAAATAAAAGAAGAAGCCCAATGAAATCTACAATGTAGAAGATCCTGAAACAACAAATTCTGACATTTACTCGTTGTTTAATCTGAAAGTTGGAAAGGCAGAACCAATATTTGTCACAGTGAAAGTAAATGGCAAACCCGTTAGAATGGAAGTGGACACGGGCACTTCCACTACAGTAATTGGGGAACATACCTTCAGGTATTTGAATAATGGTGAGCATCAATTAAGTGTAGAGGAAACAGCCACCAAGCTAAAAACACACGGGTGAAGACTCTTAAGTAAAAAGCATAAGCAGAGTAACTTTCCATTATGGAAACCAATCGGCAAAGCTACCTTGATGGTGGTAGCAGGCGAAGAACCAGGCCTCCTGGGGTGAAATTGGATAAAGGAGATTAAGTTAAAATTGGCTGCAATTTTCTAATTGAGAGTAAGTGGGCTACCAGAGCTACTTAGAAAGTATGCCACTGTCTTCAAGGACAAACTTGGGAGAATCCAGGGCCTGCAGGCCAAGATTCATGTAGATCAGGAAGCAACCCCTCACTTCATGAAGGCGAGACCGGTGCCACATACCCTGCGAGAAAAAGTCGACATTGAACTGAACGGACTAGAGAAACTGGGCGTTATACAACCTGTTCAATTCTCAGAATGGGCAGCTCCCATAGTCCCCATCCTTAAACCCAACCAAAGCGTCCGAATTTGTGGAGCCTACAAACTGACAGTTAATAAAGTAGCTAGACAGGCACCCCAATCCAAAAATCAAAGATCTGTATGCCCAGCTGGCAGGAGGGACAATGTACACAAAGCTTGACGTGAGTCATGCTTATCCACAACTAGAGTTAGATTATGCCTCCCGGGAATTTGTCACAATTAACACCCACAAAGGGTTTTACCGATATACACGATTGCCTTTTGGTGTCTACTCCGCTCGTGCTATCTTTCAGAGAACAATGGAAAGCTTACTGCAGGGACTGCCCCAGGCTGTAGTCTATTTAGACAATGTACTGGTGACAGGATTCGCTGAGAAAGAGCATTTGGAAAATTTAGAAGAAGTCTTAAAACGTCTCTTGCAAGCTGGAGTTAAAAAAGGAAAAGTGCACGTTCCAAGCGAGGGAGGTAATCTATTTGGGCCACTGGGTAGATTCACAGGGTCTCCACCCGGTTGAGAAGAAAGCGAGAGCCATAAGAGAGGCACCTGCGCCAAAGAACACCTCAGAGCTCAAATCATTCCTGGGAATGATCAACTATTGCGGACAGTTCTTGGCCAATTTGTCTACAGTGCTGCCCCCCCCACCCACCCCCCCCCCCCCCCCCAACATTCTCTACTCAAAAAGAACCAGCGTTGGTCTTGGGAGGTGCCCCAAAAAGAAGCTTTCAGAAAGGTGAAACAATTGTTGCAATCTATTAGTGCATTATGACCAGATGAAATAATTGGTGCTGAAATGTGACACATCTCCCTACGGAGTGGGATCAGTGCTCTCTCACCGAATGGACAACTGCACAGAACGGCCAATAGGTTACACATCAAAAACGATCACCATCGCAGGAAAGGGAGACTCGCAGATAGAAAAAGGCCTGTCCATCATCTTTGGTATGAAGAAATCTCCACCATTTTACAATCATTTCGGACCACAAACCATTGCTAGGACGGTTTAGTGAGGACAAGGCTATACCACCCATAGCCTCAGCAAGAATACAACGATGAGACTTAATTCTGGCAGCATACAAATACACTCTCAAACGCAGGCCTGGCAATCAAATCACAAATGCCAATCCCTAGTCATTTGCCTTTACAAGAAAATGATGAGCATGTCCCAGTTCCACAGGAACTTGTCTTCTGTTAAATTTCTTAGATTCCTCACCGGTATGTGCTCGATAAATCAGAGACTGGACAAGTGGGGACCCAGTCCTATCTCACATACAAAAACAAGTGCTACATGGTTGGTCACAGGAGCCCGTATCTGACAAAATGAAACTGGACTTCAACAAATGACATGAAATAAGCAGCCAGAATGGCATCTTATTGTGGGGAGCATGAGTGATAGTTCCTCCAGAGGGAAGGGAGCCATTTTTAATTGAACTACACAGTGCCCATTCAGGAATTTCCTGAATGAAGACCATAGCACTCAGCTATCTATGGTGGCCTGGGATGGATAGTGAAATAGAGTTTAATAAAGCACTGTGTGCAATATCAGCAACTGCAAAAGTTACACCCAGTGACAGCTCCATTACACCCATGGGAGTGACCCTGGGTGCGGTTACACATTGACCACGTTGGGCCTTTCCTGGGAACAGTGTTTCTGATCATTGTCGATGCCCATTCAAAATGGTTGAACGTATATGAAGTGAAGTCACCAACGTCGGGCACTACAATTGAGAAACTACATCAGAGTCTTGTCATTCACGGACTACCAGAAGTAGTCATTTCCGATAACAGCACGGCATTTAGGAGTGCTGAGTTTCAACTGTTTATCAGTCTCAACGGTGTCACTCATGTAAAAACTGTACCTACCACCCTTCCTCAAACAAACTGGCTGAAAGGGCGGTTTAAATGTTCAAGACAGGCATGAAAAAGCTAACAGGTGATTCCTTAGCAACCAAGCTAGCACGCTTTCTTTTTCATTACAGGACTACCCCCCACACAACAACAGGTTTCACAACTGCGGAGTTATTGTTGAAACACCGTCTCAGGACGAGATTGAGCTTAATAATGCCGAATTTAGAGAGGAAGGTGGAAAGGAGTCAGAGAAGCCACAAAACTAGACATGACTGGTATAGTCATGAGAGGAAATTTACCGTGGGAGAGCCAATATACATGAAAAACTTTAAGGAAAGATCGTGGTTACCGGGTGAAATAAGTGCGGTGACTGGACCTCTATCTTACCACGTGGAGATGGAAGAGCGGGTCATCCATAAACATGTGGACCATTTAAGCAAGAGAGAGACAAATCACCAAGATTTGTTAGCACCAGTGACCATGACCGGGTCTGCTTTTCCTGTCGAGGATACTCAACCCAGGACTGACATGTCTGATGTTCCTGTAAGAGTTGAGGATACAGAACTGTAAGTGCCCATGAAGCACCTGATGTTCAGGCAACTCCGGAAAAGGAGACTACTGACAAAGAATCTGAAGCTGTGGAGCTGCGACATTCAATACGTACCAGGAAGCCACCTGAAAGACTGAACGTGTAAATTCCTTACCCAGTGTAAATATTATGTTGTCCTGAAAAATATATACTGTAAATGTAATATGTCTAGCCAAGTTAAAGGGGGAGGAATGTAGTAATTATGGTTTTATTTAGTGTGCAATGTACCTTTAAGAATGATACTTGTTAAGGAAGATCACATGATCTGTAGCAACCAATAGGAGAGCAGCGCAGGCTACCTCTGCAGTCAATGTAGAGATAGAGTTGAAAGCACACATGTAGTGGCTGCTGAATATATTGTAAATAAACTTAATGTTTCCACCCAAGAAGTGTCTGCAGATCATCTCTATCATTAATAGCACAACTCAGCCACACTACAACAGCTGCTATCTTGAACTGCTGCAATCCACCTGGTGTAGGTACACCCACCATGCTGCAAGGGAGAGAGTTCCAGGATTTTGACCCAGCAACAGTGAAGGATTGGTGATATATTTCCAAGTCAGGATGGTGTAGGGCTTGGAGGAGAACTTTCAGGTGGTGGTGTTCCCATCTATCTGCTGCCCTTGTCCTTCTGGATGGTAGCAGTCTTGGCTTTGGAAGGTGCTGTCTAAGAAGCCTTGGTGAGTTCCTGCAGTGCATCTTGTAAATGGTACACACTGCGGCCACTGTGCGTTAGTGGTGGAGGGAGAGAATGTTTGTGGATGGGATGCCAATCAAGTGGGCTGCTTTGTCCTGGATGGTGTCGAATTTCTTGAGTATTGTTGGAGCTGGGGAGTATTCCATCACACTCCTGACTTGTGCTTTGTAGATGATGCACAAGCTTTGGAGAGTCAGGAGATGAGTTACTCACCGCAGGATTCCTAGCCTCTGGCTTGTTTTTGTAGCCACAGTATTTATATGGCAAATTCAGTTCAGTTTCTGGTCAATGGTAACACCCAGGATGTTGATAGTGGGAGATTCAGCGATGGTAATGCCACTGAATGTCAAGTGGCGATGGTTAGATTCTCTCTTGTTGGACAGGGTCATTGCCTGGCACTTGTGTGGCATGAATATTACTTGTCATTTGTCAGCCCAAGCCTGGATACCATCTAAGTCTTGCTGCATTTGGACACAGACTGCTTCAGTATCTGAGGAGTTGCAAATGGTGCTGAACATTGTGCAATCATCAGCGAACATCCCCACTTCTGACCTTATGATGGAAGGAAAGTCATTGATGAAGCAGCTGAAGGTTGTTGAGCCAAGGACCCTGATGAACTCCTACAGTGATGTCCTGGAGCTGAGATGACTGACAACCAACAACCACAACCTTCTTCCTTTGTGCTGGATATGACTCCAACCAGTGGAGATTTTTCCCCCTGATTCCCATTGACTCCAGTTTTGCTAGGGCTCCTTGATGCCACACTCGGTCAAATGCTGCCTTGATGTCAAGGGCAGTCACTCTGACCTCACTTCTAGGGTTCAGCTTTTTCATCCATGTTTAAACCAAGGCCGTAATGAGGTCAGGAGTTGAGTGATCCTGCTGGAACCCAAACTGAGCATCAGTGAGCAGGTTATTGCTAAGCAAGTGCCGCTTGATAGTACTGTCGATGACCACTTTGCTTATGATCAAGAAAAGACTGATGGGGCGGTAATTGGACAGGTTGGATTGTTCCTGCTTTTTGTGGACAGGACATACCTGGGCAATTTTCCACATTGCTGGGTAGATGCCAGTGTTGTAGTTGTAAAGCGACAGCTTGGCTAGGGGCATGGCAAGTTCTGGAGCACAAGTCTTGCCGGAATATTGTCAAAGCCCACAGCTTTTCCTATGAATCGAATCGGATGAATCGAATTGGCTGAAGACTGGCATCAGTGATGCTGGGGACTGCGGAGGAGGCCGAGATGGATCATCCAATCAATCGACACTTTTGGCTGAAGATTGTTGCAAATACTTCAGCCTTATCTTTTGCACTGATGTACTGGGCTCCCCTATTTATGGTTTTGAAATGGGGCAAGACCCTTGCTCCTCATCTGGACTCCCCAGTCAGCTCTGTTGGCTTAGTACACATTACATTGGTGCTCAGAACAGACCCCAAGCCAAACTGCTAAATGAAGTTAAACCACTGCCACTCCCCTTCTTCCCCCCTCCCTGTAAACAGTATGCCGCTACTCAGTAATAAAGCAATATCTAGCTGAGGCCTAAAGGAAGAACGCTGTGTGTAAAAGCTCAACTATAAGGTGTAAAAATTACACACATCCAAGTTTACATTGACAGTTTCCATTAAAAATGTGAATGTAAGAATTTATATTGGGAAAAGTAGACAAGTGCAAGAAGATGTAAATATATGCGCTCATTTTTTTCCTGTTTACTTTTCCCATTATAAATTCTTATGTTCCCATTTATATATATAAACATACAAACGCACATACTCACACACACACACACACACATATGCCATGTATATAAACAAAATGCCCCTTGTAACTTAGACAGCATGTGCTGGTTGGCCACAAGATACCAATATTCATGGGCAGAGTATTGCATTCGTCGGGCAGGTGCGCACCCAATCCGAATGAGCGTAAAATGACGCGCAGTGACATTGGGCAAGCATCCCTTAGGCGATACTTTGTTCGGCGGGCGTGTGTGGGAATCGGCAGTGCGCCCGCCGACAACTAAGCAGCCTATTTAGGCCCTTAAGGAACTAATTGGCTTGAATTTTTCACTGCCCATCCAACCATTCGGTTGACGTGTGGATAAAAAAGGCCAAGCGGCCTTTGCAATTTTGGTGAAACCCCATCCACGGGTGGCATGAGGTTTTGTCCAGTGATTGAAAAAAAAACTTCTTGCTCTCATATTTAACATGTCCCCTTTCATTATTTTAAAATTCTTCATTTATATTGTTAAAAATCTTCAGCTCCCTGAGGCTGCTCTGTACCTCAGGAACCGTTTACCGCGTGTACTCACACGCATGTGCGAACATCAACACTCCAAGCTTCTGCCACCTCCACCACGGCGACGCTGAGCGATACAGCCTGTGTTTCACACTGGCTGGCCAATTAACTCTGAGTGATCTACGGGTTGTCGAGTTTTGTTTACGTGGGACAAGTGTTGCAGATCACTGGAGAAAGAATGACTAAAAGTTGTTTAAGAAAAAGTAATAATGACAAGTTATCAGGCGGTAGTGAAGCTTTCTTTCTCCAGTAATCTGCATCACTTTTCACAAGTAAACAAAATTCGACAACCTGCAGATCACTGTCACTTACTCCACCATCAGGTTGTCCAAGCTTCTAAATTATGCTTGACAGTGAAAATTATCTATTAAAGTTAATGCATTTACAGCAGGTTGTTGCTGCTAATACAGACTTGTTCTCCTTGTTGAGCCATGGTTCTGTTTTGCAGTGGATCAATGTTCTGGAGACTAACACCTTCTGCATCCTTTTTGCACAAAGACTTAAGAGTTGTCCATCTCTCCCAAAGGGCATTAGGCAATGATTAGACACACAGTTGCATCTGCATATAAACTCAGCACATTTCTCTCCATAAATCTAGTTTGGGCTGTAACTGAATTGTGTGAGATTCATTTTCATGAGATATGATCCAGCTTCCAGTTGAGTTATGATAGTACTGATTGCCATTCTTGTCGTTAATACTCAGTCCAGCAGTTTTCTGATTTGGAGCATGTTCCCTTTGAAGTACAAGAGGAACTTTTGTTTGCGGAAGAGCAGATGTAGATTTTCACCTTCTCCCTTTGCCATTCTCACACTGAAACTGTTCACACTGCGCTCATATGATCTGCCTCGATGTCACTTTTGGGAGTTTGGCTGGAGGACATATCCTACTTCCATGGGGATCCTACCAAAAAGCAGGCATAGGATCAAATAACAATCAATCAAATACCACTTGAATTTGTGGCCTGCCGTGAGGAGGTGGCTAAAGAGATGAGTTTCCTCTTTACCAACTTTAGCCAGAACTGGCCCCCTTCCATGAAGCAGCTAGGGGCCCTCTGACATCCCATCAGTTCCATTGGACTGATGCCTGCAGCGTGCTACTGATCATATGGCACTTAACCCTAATATTTAAAAGATCCCATCCCTGAGATTTGAGACACGGTCATAGTGGAGACAGAGCGGCACGTGGGAAAAGCATTGCAGATCACTGGAGAAAGAATGACTAAAAGTTGTTTAAGAAAAAGTAATAATGACAAGTTATCAGGCGGTAGTGAAGCTTTCTTTCTCCAGTAATCTGCATCACTTTTCACAAGTAAACAAAATTCGACAACCTGCAGATCACTGTCAATTGTTGGTCCCTGTCACTTACTCCACCATCAGGTTGTCCAAGCTTCTAAATTACGCTTGACAGTGAAAATTATCTAAAATTATCTGAAAATTATCTATTAAAGTTAATGCATTTACAGCAGGTTGTTGCTGCTAATACAGATTTGTTCTCCTTGTTGAGCCATGGTTCTGTTTTGCAGTGGATCAATGTTCTGGAGACTAACATATTAAACTCTATATTAATTACATTTATTATCGATGCAGTGGGGGACCCTGCAGATCAGAGATATCTGAAACTTCTGCTTCTCTGCCTTTAACTTTATCTTACATTGTCCTTTTTTTTTTAAAGATTCCACAGTGCTGACATGCTCTCGGTGTTATGGGCTGTCTATAAAGTTCTCTATTGTCACAATCTTATAGCTAACCAGTAGGAGCGGCACTTGTAAAAGGTGACATAGTGGGCACCACTTTTGAGAAGAATAACTTGACAGGAACATTCTGGACCTTCAGCATCACACCACTTATGGATTGAGTATCCGAGAGTCATTAGGAATGTAGCTTCGCTACTACCTGATAACTTGTCATTATTACTTTTTTTTTTAAACAACTTTTAGTCATTCTTTCTCCAGTAATCTGCATCACTTTTCCCAAGTAAACAAAATTCGACAACCTGCAGATCACTCAGAGTCCAGCGCACCGATTCTTTAAAATCAAGGCTTCCATTTCATGCACGAGTGCACATATAGGCAGTCATTTTTAACAGAAACTCAAAGACTGCGGAGAGAAATTACTTATCAGGTTTGTTGAAAATGTGACACACAATTATTCAGATGTCAGTTCAATGTCTTGGAAAAGATGCATGTACAATTTCCAATTTCACTGAATTTCAACGGAAAATGAGAGTTTGGATGCCTCTGTGGTAAAAAATTGGGTTAAATTTGCTGACAGGTTAATGTCCAAAGCAAAATATTTATAGATCCAGTCAGACAAGTTAGCCTTCGTAGACATGAAAGGACAAAGGCTGGGCAAATAATTTAATGCCTGCAGCACTTTAGTAGCATGTGTGGTTAAAAAGTTAATGCTTGCCTAATTATGGTAGTGAGGTGGGAAGTGTGATTGATGCTTGTCGAATAAAGCTGTGTAATACATTGGGCGGAATTGTCGGTGCCTGCTGGTGTGCCAGGTGGAGTGAGGGGACAATATGGTGAGAAGGCCAAAAATTGGTTTCACGACGTTATGCATCTAGTTAGAGATCGACTGCTCAGCCCATTGATAGTGGGCCGCGTTACCCACCATCGGCCATCGGGAACATCATTGTAATACACCTTGTCATGAAACTAACATATTTCTTCATTATATTACTGTGGTCAATTGTAAAGTAGGTTTATGGGTGCGGGTTTAGTTGGTTCTGTCTGTGTGATATAATTGAATTAGAGTCAGATAGACTGCAAGCTTGAAATTATCAAAAGAAGTAGCGGTATTTGAAATGCTAATAAGTAAACATGGGTAAGGGCAGTATGTAGGGTATGAAGGAATTTTGCATTTTTAGTTAAATGAAGGGGTTGTTTAGGTTTCAAAGGGATGAGAGGATGTTTACAACTAACAAGATAAGCAAGGCCAAGCAGTATGTTTATTTTTCCCAAAGGTACTGACCATGTCGGCAGCATGGAAGATTTTTATATTATGGGAAAAGTAAATTTCCAAAGAACAAAGAAATTTACAGATTAAAGAGAGAGAAACATACACAAAGAAGAATGGAAGGATATGTTGATTGGCAGGGTAAAATCCTGAAAACCATGTGACAGACTTGGGGAAAAGCCTCTAGCCACTTTTGCAGAAGTCTGCTTTGTCCAGTAACTAAAGTCATGTTAAGAAGCCTTTGGAATTCCACTGTCAAGTGGGTGCATGTGGTAATCTTGCTGGACTGCCCATCTAAATTTAAAATCTATTTTGGACTGTTGCCTTAAAGAGGGTATGTAGCTGGGAGTCAGGTTAATTAGGAATTTTTGGATTTGTTATAGTATTAAGTAATTGTAATTTTATATATATGCTTGAAATCTTTTCTTTTGTTAATAACTGTTTTAATTTAGCTTTTAAAATCTCTAAAGGTGTTAGTGGACTCATTACTTCTGAATTCAGTGCACAAATCTCATAATAAATACAAATTGTAAAACCGTTGTGATAGTGTGGCCAAGTTTCCCTAGCGGAATTGATACACCCGACACACAACACCTGTCACGTCATAAAAAACGGGGGCTCTTTCCAGGGTTTTGAAATTCCTTGATTGGCTTGGAATCTTAAAGCGACGAGTACATGGAGCACATTGCACTCAGGAGTTGGATTTTAAAGTGGTGAGACCACAAGAATGGCTTTACGCATAGCGAAGGGGGTGGATGATATAACTCTGATTGTTTTACAAAAAGTAGCTACGGTTAAGTTAACAGAGTTGGTGGATATGTTGCAGTCGAGGTTAACTGTAGGGGCAAAGAAAGCAGAAATAATTGAAGTAGTAGTAGCACAGTATTTGAAATTGGAAGGAATTCCTGAAACTAATGAGTCACAGCTGGAGATAATGAGACTTAAGTTACAAATGAAGAAGCTTGAACATGAACAAGCAATGGAAGTGAAAAGAAATTGGAATTGAAAAGGCTAGAGGCATAGGAAAAGGAAAGAGAAAGGCCATTTCAAAGGTAACAAGCAGAAAGGCAGGAGAGAGAAAGAAAACTGGGAAAGGATTTGGCACT
Source organism: Carcharodon carcharias (assembly GCF_017639515.1). Lineage (NCBI taxonomy): Eukaryota > Metazoa > Chordata > Chondrichthyes > Lamniformes > Lamnidae > Carcharodon > Carcharodon carcharias. Next base: position 170,638,569 of record NC_054474.1, on the reverse strand, counting down.
AGGGAAATTAGCAATAGAGGAAAGTGAGGAGAGGGAGAGAGAATACCAGCTTAAAAAGCTATAAGTTAAAAAAGAGATCTCAGAGACTGAGGGAGATTCTGAGGATGAAATGACCACTTCCAAGCTAAAGCCCAGTAGGGGAGATGTTTAAATTTGTACAAGCTCTTCCAAAGTTTGAAGAAAGGGAGGTAGAAATGTTCTTTATTTAGTTTGAGATGATTGAGAAGCAGATGAAATGGCCACAAGAAACCTGGACATTGCTTTTACAGTCTAGGTTGGTAGGTAGAGCTCATGAGGTTTATGCTTCACTGTCAGAAGAGGTATTGGTGGATTGTGACGCAGTAAAAAGAGCTATTTTGAGCGCAAATGAATTGGTTCCTGAGGCGACAGACAGAAATTTAGGAATATAAGGAAACAGCCTGGTCAAACTTATATTGAGTTTGAGAGAGTAAAACAAAGTAATTTTGAGAGGCGGGTACGGGCCTTAAAGGTAAAGACAACATATTCAGCTCTTAGAGAAGTAATTCTTTTGGAAGAATTTAAAGATTTAATTCCTTCGGTAATGGGAACCCATGTAAAAAACAGGGGGTTAAAATGGCTAAGCAAGCAGCAGAGATAGCTGATGATTATGAGTTAGTCTATAGATCTAAACATTTTTTGCGCCAAACTTTCAAATCAGAGGATATAGAAAATGGGAAGGTGAAAGGGAGGTAGGAAGTCAGGGAACAGAAGGAGAGCTGGAAATTCTCAGGGAGTTTTCCTTTAGGCCAAAAAGGAAGATGAGGAGGGTGGAAGTGACACTCGAAAACAGAGATAAAAACAAAAAAACTGCGGATGCTGGAAATCCAAAACAAAAACAGAATTACCTGGAAAAACTCAGCAGGTCTGGCAGCATCGGCGGAGAAGAAAAGAGTTGACGTTTCGAGTCCTCGTGATCCTTCGACAGAACTTGCGTTCGAGTCCAAGAAAGAGTTGAAATATAAGCTGGTTGAAGGTGTGTGTGTGGGGGGCGGAGAGATAGAGAGACAAAGAGGTGGAGGGGGGGGTGGGGGGGTGTGGTTGTAGGGACAAACAAGCAGTGATAGAAGCAGATCATCAAAAGATATCAACGACAATAGTACAATAGAACACATAGGTGTTAAAATTAAAGTTGGTGATATTATCTAAACGAATGTGCTAATTAAGAATGGATGGTAGGGCACTCAAGGTATAGCTCTAGTGGTTTTTTTTTAATATAATGGAAATAGGTGGGAAAAGGAAAATCTTTATAATTTATTGGAAAAAAAAGGGGAAGGGGGAAACAGAAAGGGGGTGGGGATGGGGGAGGGAGCTTACGACCTAAAGTTGTTGAATTCAATATTCAGTCCAGAAGGCTGTAAAGTCCCTAGTCGGAAGATGAGGTGTTGTTCCTCCAGTTTGCGTTGGGCTTCACTGGAACAATGCAGCAAGCCAAGGACAGACATGTGGGCAAGAGAGCAGGGTGGAGTGTTGAAATGGCAAGCGACAGGGAGGTTTGGGTCATTCTTGCGGACAGACCACAGGTGTTCTGCAAAGCGGTCGCCCAGTTTACGTTTGGTCTCTCCAATGTAGAGGAGACCACATTGGGAGCAAAGGATGCAGTAGACTAAGTTGGGGGAAATGCAAGTGAAATGCTGCTTCACTTGAAAGGAGTGTTTGGGTCCTTGGACGGTGAGGAGAGAGGAAGTGAAGGGGCAGGTATTGCATTTTTTGTGTGGGCATGGGGTGGTGCCATAGGAGGGGGTTGAGGAGTAGGGGGTGATGGAGGAGTGGACCAGGGTGTCCCGGAGGGAGCCATCCCTACGGAATGCCGATAAGGGGGGTGAAGGGAAGATGTGTTTGGTGGTGGCATCATGCTGGAGTTGGCGGAAATGGCGGAGGATGATCCTTTGAATGCGGAGGCTGGTGGGGTGATAAGTGAGGACAAGGGGGACCCTATCATGTTTCTGGGAGGGAGGAGAAGGCGTGAGGGCGGATGCGCGGGAGATGGGCCGGACACGGTTGAGGGCCCTGTCAACGACCGTGGGTGGAAAACCTCGGTTAAGGAAGAAGGAGGACATGTCAGAGGAACTGTTTTTGAATGTAGCATCATCGGAACAGATGCGACGGAGGCGAAGGAACTGAGAGAATGGGATGGAGTCCTTACAGGAAGCGGGGTGTTAGGAGCTGTAGTCGAGATAGCTGTGGGAGTCGGTGGGTTTGTAATGGATATTGGTGGACAGTCTATCACCAGAGATTGAGACAGAGAGGTCAAGGAAGGGAAGGGAAGTGTCAGAGATGGACCACGTGAAAGTGATGGAGGGGTGGAGATTGGAAGCAAAATTAATAAATTTTTCCAAGTCCTGACGAGAGCATGAAGCGGCACCGAAGTAATCATCGATGTACCGGAGAAAGAGTTGTGGAAGGGGGCCGGAGTAGGACTGCAACAAGGAATGTTCCACATACCCCATAAAGAGACAGGCATAGCTGGGGCCCATGCGGGTACCCATAGCCATACCTTTTATTTGGAGGAAGTGAGAGGAGTTGAAGGAGAAATTGTTCAGTGTGAGAACAAGTTCAGCCAGACAGAGGAGAGTAGTGGTGGATGGGGATTGTTTGGGCCTCTGTTCGAGGAAGAAGCTAAGGGCCCTCAGACCATCCTGGTTGGGGATGGAGGTGTAGAAGGATTGGACTTCCATGGTGAAGAGTAAGCGGTTGGGGCCAGGGAACTGGAAATTGTTGATGTGACGTACGGTGTCAGAGGAATCACGGATGTAGGTGGGAAGGGACTGGACAAGGGGAGAGAGAAGGGAGTCAAGATAACGAGAAATGAGTTCTGTGGGGCAGGAGCAAGCTGAGACGATCGGTCTACCGGGGCAGTTCTGTTTGTGGATTTTGGGTAGGAGATAGAAGCGGGCCGTCCGAGGTTGGGCGACTATCAGGTTGGAAGCTGTGGGAGGGAGATCCCCAGAGGAGATGAGATGACACGTTACGTCACATCAACAATTTCCAGTTCCCTGGCCCCAACCGCTTACTCTTCACCATGGAAGTCCAATCCCTCTACACCTCCATCCCCAACCAGGATGGTCTGAGGGCCCTTAGCTTCTTCCTCGAACAGAGGCCCAAACAATCCCCATCCACCACTACTCTCCTCTGTCTGGCTGAACTTGTTCTCACACTGAACAATTTCTCCTTCAACTCCTCTCACTTCCTCCAAATAAAAGGTGTGGCTATGGGTACCCGCATGGGCCCCAACTATGCCTGTCTCTTTATGGGGTATGTGGAACATTCCTTGTTGCAGTCCTACTCCGGCCTCCTTCTACAACTCTTTCTCCGGTACATCGATGATTACTTAGGTGCCGCTGCATGCTCTCGTCAGGACTTGGAAAAATTTATTAATTTTGCTTCCAATCTCCACCCCTCCATCATTTTCACGTGGTCCATCTCTGACACTTCCCTTCCCTTCCTTGACCTCTCTGTCTCAATCTCTGGTGATAGACTGTCCACCAATATCCATTACAAACCCACCGACTCCCACAGCTATCTCGACTACAGCTCCTCACACCCTGCTTCCTGTAAGGACTCCATCCCATTCTCTCAGTTCCTTCGCCTCCGTTGCATCTGTTCCGATGATGCTACATTCAAAAACAGTTCCTCTGACATGTCCTCCTTCTTCCTTAACCGAGGTTTTCCACCCACGGTCGTTGACAGGGCCCTCAACCGTGTCCAGCCCATCTCCCGCGCATCCGCCCTCACGCCTTCTCCTCCCTCCCAGAAACATGATAGGGTCCCCCTTGTCCTCACTTATCACCCCACCAGCCTCCGCATTCAAAGGATCATCCTCCGCCATTTCCGCCAACTCCAGCATGATGCCACCACCAAACACATCTTCCCTTCACCCCCCTTATCGGCATTCCGTAGGGATGGCTCCCTCCGGGACACCCTGGTCCACTCCTCCATCACCCCCTACTCCTCAACCTCCTCCTATGGCACCACCCCATGCCCACGCAAAAAATGCAATACCTGCCCCTTCACTTCCTCTCTCCTCACCGTCCAAGGACCCAAACACTCCTTTCCAGTGAAGCAGCATTTCACTTGCATTTCCCCCAACTTAGTCTACTGCATCCTTTGCTCCCAATGTGGTCTCCTCTACATTGGAGAGACCAAACGTAAACTGGGCGACCGCTTTGCAGAACACCTGCGGTCTGTCCGCAAGAATGACCCAAACCTCCCTGTCGCTTGCCATTTCAACATTCCACCCTGCTCTCTTGCCCACATGTCTGTCCTTGGCTTGCTGCATTGTTCCAGTGAAGCCCAACGCAAACTGGAGGAACAACACCTCATCTTCCGACTAGGGACTTTACAGCCTTCTGGACTGAATATTGAATTCAACAACTTTAGGTCGTAAGCTCCCTCCCCCATCCCCACCCCCTTTCTGTTTCCCCCTTCCCCTTTTTTTTCCAATAAATTATAAAGATTTTCCTTTTCCCACCTATTTCCATTATATTAAAAAAAAACCACTAGAGCTATACCTTGAGTGCCCTACCATCCATTCTTAATTAGCACATTCGTTTAGATAATATCACCAACTTTAATTTTAACACCTATGTGTTCTATTGTACTATTGTCGTTGACATCTTTTGATGATCTGCTTCTATCACTGCTTGTTTGTCCCTACAACCACACCCCCCCACCCCCCCCCCTCCACCTCTTTGTCTCTCTATCTCTCCGCCCCCCACACACACACCTTCAACCAGCTTATATTTCAACTCTTTCTTGGACTCGAACGCAAGTTCTGTCGAAGGGTCATGAGGACTCGAAACGTCAACTCTTTTCTTCTCCGCCGATGCTGCCAGACCTGCTGAGTTTTTCCAGGTAATTCTGTTTTTGACTCGAAAACAGAGTTGCTTTTATTGTAATAAGGTAGGACAAACAGAGTCAATTGGACGTTACAGGGAAAAACTGTTGCAGTGGTTGGAATACAGAAAAGTTCTGGAAATTACAGTACTCTGGGCTCTAAGATCCAGGCACAGGAAAAAAAGTGATTTTCGTTAGGTGAAGCAGGAAGAATCAGTGATAGGTAGAGAAGTGGGAATGTGTTCACAATTTATCCAAGGCAGTGCTGAAAGGCAGGTTACAGAAATGTTTAAATATTTTGTGTGTGAAGGGAAAGTCCATGTGTACAGGGTAGAGCAGACAAAGATATTAAAATTTTAAAAGACACAGGATCTAGTTAATCCTTAATGTTATGGGATAGTGATATTTGTTGTTCAGAGGGAGGTAAAAATGATAATAAGTGGGATTCATGGAAATGCTAAACCTATTCCATTGTGGGAGATAAATTTAAAGAATAAGTGGAAAACAGGTGAGATGATTGTTGGAGTAATGGAAACTTGTCCATCACAAGGGTTCAATTTATTTTAGGTAATAATATAGCTGGGTCACAGATGTTGGTCGTGCCTATTGTAGTCGAGCAGCCCATGGAGGTGCATTCAACAGAAGTGTTACAGAAAGAACATCCTGGATTGTTTCCAGATTGTGTAGGAACGAGATCACAAACTCAGATTAAAACAGGAAGAGGAGGAAGTTAAAAGGCAGGATAAAGATGCTGATATCCAATTAGCTGATACTATCTTTGATAAGATCGCCGAGGAAGAGCGATTGGAGGAGAATGAAGCTGAAGTGTTTAGTTCAGTTAAATTGGTAGAGTTACAGCAGAAGAATCTATGAATAAAGCAGTTATGTCAGACAGCTTACTCAGGAACAGAGGCAGAATGTATTCCAGAACGTTATTACCTTAAAGGTAACGTGTTAATGAGGAAGTGGAGACTATCTAATATTTCAGCAGATGAAAAATGGATGTTAGTGCATCAGATAGTTGTACCATCTGGTTACAGAAATGAAATATTGAGAGTAGCTCATGAAATTCCAATAGGGGGACATTTAGGAATTAGGAAGACTCGGGAAAATACAAGGACATTTCTATTGGCCTGGACTGCATAAAGATGAAGTCAAATTCTGTAAAACATGTCACACATGTCAGGTGACATAAAAATCTCAAGCAGTGAATTAAACCGGCACCTTTAATTCTGATTCAAGCATTTCAGGAACCTTTTATCAGGGTCCTGGGTGATTGTGTAGGGCCCCTCCCTAAGACTAAAAGTGGAAATCAGTACTTGCTGAAAATAATAGATGTGTCTACAAGGTGTCCAGAAGCGATACCTTTGCGAAATATTACAACAAAGAGAGTTGTAATGTTGTAAGTTGGAAATGTTGACTAAATTATTTACAAGATATAGTTTGCCAAAAGAAATACAATTGGATCAGGGTTCAAATTTCATGTCACAACTGTTTAAGGGAGTAATGAACAATTTGGGAATAAAACAGTTTAACTCAACAGCTTATCATCCGGAGTCACAAGGGGCTTTACAGAGATGGCATCAAACTTTAAAAACTATGACGAGGGCTTATGGTCAAGACTACCCATAGGATTGGGATAGGGGAATTCCATTGTTGTTATTTGCTATTAGGGATGCTCCTAATGAATCAACAGGATTTAGTCATTTTGAATTAATCTATGATCATAAGCTAAGGGGACCACTTATGTTGATTCAAGAGAAGTTAGTGGATCAGAATTCAGAAACTACTGTGCTAGATTATGTGACAAACTTCAGAGAAAGGTTGAACAGAGCATGTGAGTTAGCTAAGGAACATTTAAAGATATCATAGCAGGTGATGAAGGTGGAGGCAGATAAGAGAGCCACAGCTTGTAGTTTTGTTGCTGGGGAAAAGGTGTTAGTTTTATTACCAGTACTGGGTGAATGGTTAAAGGCAAGGTTCAGTGGACCTTACAGAATTGAAAAGAAAGTAAATTATTTAGTCAATACTCCAGATAGTAGAAAGAAGCAGAGGGCGTGTCATGTAAATGTGCTTAAAAAGTATTTTGACAGGGGTAGATGACCTGAAGGAGGTATTAGTGGTGGTAGATAAAGAGAAAGAGGTAGAAATAAAGGATTCTGAAATTGATTTTCCTCTATTCAAATTGGATAATGAGGGGGTACTTAAAATTTTGAAAGTAATATTGAGTTACCTTCCATGCAAGTGTCAAAGTGATTCGGAGAAACTATTGCAGTCACACAAAGCTATATGTAGGAATAAGCTGGGGAGGACAAATTTAGCTACACATGATGTAAATGTGGGTGATTCGGTTTTGATAAGGCAACATCCCTATGGATTAAATCCAGCAAAATTATCACAAGTATAGAAATAAATGAATTCATGCTTCAAAGTGACAGCATTGAGTCTAGTAGCAGTTATTGGAGTTCGCCTATTGTGATGGTATCGAAACCGAATGGAACACAAAGGATTATCGAAAAATAAATGCAGTGAGAAAGTGGATTCATCCTATTCCCTGACTGGAAGATTGCATTGAGAAAGTGGGAAAGTCAAAGTTTATCACAAAGATTGACTTGCTGAGAGGATATTGGAAAGTACTGTTATCAGAGAGAGCAAAGGAGATATCAGCTTTTGTGACACCAGATGGACTATATCAGTTTAAAGTTATGCCATTTGGTATGAAAAATACACCAGCAACATTTCAAAGACTGACAAAGTAACTGAAGGGCTGAGCAACTGTGCTGTTTATATTGATGACTTGATAGTTTTCAGTCAAACACGGCGGTAGCGTTTGCAACATCTGAAAGAACTGTTTGATTGACTGTAAGAAGCTAATTTGGTGGTGAACTTGGCTAAAAGTGAATTTGCAAAAGTACAAGTTACATATCTAGGCCATACCACTGGACATGGTAAGGTGGCTCCAGGAGATGTGAAAGAAAGTGCCATTGTGAATTTTCCCAGTGCCTACAACAAAACGAGAAGTTTTGAGATTTCCGGGCATGAGTGGATTTTACTGGAACTTTAGCCGTGTGGTCATTCCATTGACTGAACTATTAAAACAGAACAAGAAGTTTCAATGGACACAGGAGTGTCAGAAGGCATTTGACAGTTTAAAAACTATATTGACTCGGACGCCAGTTTTGGCAGTACCTAATTAAGCTGAGCACTTTAAGTTGGCGGTTGACGCAAGTGAAGTAGGTATTGGTTCTGTACTGTTACAAGAAGATGAAACTGCAATTGAGAAACTGATAGGGTATTTTTCACAAAAGCTAAATGTACATCAGAGAAGATACTCAACCATTGAAAAGAAGACTCTGGGTTTGGTGTTAGCATTGCAGCATTTCGAGGTCTATGTTGCAAACAGTTTATACAGACAACAATCCTTTAAAATTTCTGGACAAATTTCGAGACTGAAGTGCAAGGACTGTTCAGATGGAATTTATTACTGTAACCATTTAATTTACAGATTATACATGTGGCTGGATGAGAAAATCTAATTGCAGATGCATCGTCGAGAACTTAAAGCTCAAAGCAAACTGGACATTTAAAAGTGGACACTGGACTGAAATGACCCCTGTTGATACAAAGGATTTGTATATATTGTTATGTTAATGCATGCACCTGGTAATGTAATAGTTTGAGTATATAGGTAAGTATAGTAAGTAATGTAATATGGGTTGAGAAAATGAAGCCGTCTTTTAAAATTATGATGGTCCATTCTTCCATAAGGATGGAGATGTCATGTAACTAACATTTTTTTTCATAATATTATTGTGATTTGTTGTAAAGTAGGTTTATGGGTGTGAGTGTAGATGGTTCTGTCTGTGATTTAATTAAATTAGAGTCAGAAATGATCAGAAGTTAGGGGTGAAAGGCATTTGAAATGCTAATAAGTAAACATGGATGAAGGCAGCGTGTGGGGTGTGAAGGATATTAGCATTTTTAGATAAGTGAAGGGGCTGTTTAGGTTTCAAAGGGATGATCGGATGTTTACAACTAACAAGATAAGTAAGGACAAGCCGTATGTTTATTTTTCCCAAAGGTATTGACTATATCAGCTGCATGAAAGATTTTATATTATGGGAAAAGTAAATTTTCAGCGACGTATAGGACAATGGAATTTACTGATTAAAGGGAGAGAAATATATATAAAGAAGAATGGAAGGCTATGTTGGGTAGTCGTGTAAAATCTTGAAAGGTAAACCGTGTGACAGATTTGGAAGAAATCTCTGGCCACTTGTTAAAAAGCCTTTGGAATTCCACTGTCAAGTGGGTGCGTGTGGTAACCTTCCTCAGCTGCCTATCTAAATTTAAAATCTATTTTTCACTTAAAGAGGGTGTATAGCTGGGAGTCAGGTTAATTAGGAATTTTGGGATTTGTTATAGTATTGAGTGTATGTACGTGCTTGAAATCTTTTCTTTTGTTAATAAATGTTTTAATTTAGTTTTTAAAATCTTTAAAAGGTGTTGGTGGACTCATTACTTCTGAATTCAGTGCACAAATCTTCTCGTAATAAATACAAATTGCAAAACGATTGTGATAGTGTGGCCAAGTTTCCGTTGTGGATTTGGTCCACCTGGTACATATCACCTGCCACATTATAACAATTTGCATACCATTATATAAGGCTGGCCCGCCGGATTTATCCCCCCACGCTGGGTCATCTACCCATGTCGGCATTATTGCACATGAGTGACGTGCACCTGGCAAGCTGCACTTCACGTGGGTTTCAAGGTTTGTTTGCCTATCTTGCTTTGGACAGCACTCGCAGTCACCAGCACCAGGCTTTGCAGACAGCCCCACAGCATTTTTAGGGAGGCTCACAGGCAGGTCTCTAACCACCAGACCAGCCGTTAGACGGGGGTGACTTTGTACAGCTGCAGGGCCAGGGCTTGCTTGGGGAAAGGGGAGAAGGGGCCTCAGGCAATGGAAGAGGCTGCAGGGTGAGGGCTGTATGAAGGAACGGCGTATCCCAGGGTTAGTGCGGGGGCATAAGTTGATCTATGCAAGTGGCCTCAAGATGGTGAGGGCTGAGGAGGCAGTCTCCAAAAGAGATGAGGCCAGATATAGATGTGAGTGTGTGTGTGTGTGTGTGAGAGACAGAGTGAGTGGTGATGTCCCTTGAGCCGGTAGTGAGTGAGATGCCAGTGAATATGTGATGGGCTTGAGTGTGTGAGTTTAGAGTGATGAGATGGTTGCCATACCCTGGTGGCATGAATGAGATCATTCATCCTCTATCTGCATTGGATGGCCAACCTCATCTGTGCAGCGTTGGCACTGATCACCATCATCTACCAAGCCGGAGTGGTGAGATTGCTGCCCCTCCTGCAGTCAGAGCGAGGGTACAGGACATCACAGCGGCCTCCAAGGCATGCAAAAGGCACTCGAGGGCTGCAGTCTTCTTGCAGCAGTCCTGGGCTGGAAGAACTGAGATGTGTGTACGCAGCTGTACTTTAAATGTGGCGCCCAGTGTGATGAAGCAGCAGGGTGATGGCATGGCTGGCGAATCTCAGCCCACCCGCCATGGGAATTGCGTGTTTCCCAGGAATGCATAATTAATGCGGCGGGTTTTGGACAATACAGTGTGAGAAGCCACCATTGCAGCCGACGGGTACCCACCCACTACCGCACTTAGTACAAATCTGGAACAATTCCGCCCACTGATTTCGGAATAGGAAGGTTCTGGGACCCTTTATTCTATTTCTACTTTCCTGGCCCTATCTGAATAAATACAAGTTTCCACTCTATACCTTTAATTAGGTCGTACTTTATTTAATATTGTTGTCCCTTTACATCCTGAGGATTGCCAAACTTTAGCTCAACAATCGAGTCACAGCTTTATTTGTTTTGTCTAAGAAGACTAGACATGTGCACAAGGACAAAGCTGGATTTACCAGAGACTCTCTGGCGGTTAAAAATCCAACATCTGCAACCCAAAGGTTTGGAAAAGGCATCCAGCTGACGCACATTAGAACAGAGATAATCATCCTGATTGTGCTAAGCTGTAACATGGCTATTTGTTTCAGTTCTACTATCATTTTCTACTTATTTAATGGCCTGTTAGGCTGCTTTGAAAGAGAAAACAGTGTTTCATTTTCAATTTGCTTGCAGGAATTATAGCAATAAACCCATCTTGCAACAGACTGAAGTTATAAAATATTGGGTCTCATATTTAATATCACTTTCTACTTATTTAACGGCCTGTTAGGCTGCTTTGAAAGAGAAAACAGTGTTCCATTTTCAATTTACTTGCAGGAATTATAGCAATAAACCCATCTTGCAACAGACTGAGGCTATAAAATATTAGGTTTCATATTTAATACGAAAATCAGAAAATTTTTTTTTTGGTGTTTTGTAATTTTTAAAAATACGACCATCTGTTTAAATAATTAACATTTTCTCCGTTGATTTCCATTGATTTCACAGAAGCTTCATATGATTCATTGAATATTGTATTAATGCTGTTTTTGAAGCATTAATCTACCACAAAGGTCATGGTTGGACCACATAAACACATTAATGCATATAATTTCAATACTGTCTCAGGACAAATCTGTAACAGAATACTTCTGTTGAGTCAATGGAACAGGGGTCTCTGCAACTGATAAAACCTACTTATTAGATTATCCATGCTGGTAAGTATTAACTGTTGATATTTTGTTGATGGTGTAACTAAGCAGTAGGATTTCAGAGAACATACAGGAGCAATATTAATCTAAAACAAAAACAGAATTACCTGGAAAAACTCAGCATGTCTGGCAGCATTGGCGGAGAAGAAAAGAGTTGACGTTTCGAGTCCTTTTCTTCACACCAGATGCTGCCAGACCTGCTGAGTTTTTCCAGATAATTCTGTTTTTGTTTTGGATTTCCAGCATCCGCAGTTTTTTTTGTTTTTATCAATATTAACCTAACTTATCCAGTGGGAAACTGACAATATCTGGTTATACCGCTGCTCAATTTTAGTCCCGGTTGACTTCAATTAAAAGAAAATCACGCCAGGTATAAATGGTGTGGCCAACTCGAACTGGTTGTTTTCCCTTTGGACAAATTTGGTTTAAAAATACCCTGTGTGATCCTAAGTGTAGTTTCCTACAAAATGAGCGGATAACATGCAATTCAAACTGTTGTTCCATTTCACAACTAACTAATGAGATCAAAGTGTGTTGCTTACCAGGACTAAATAAGAGCAGAAACTTGAAGCAGACAATGTCCCTTCTATCAACCTGTAAAGATTGTAGTTTAGCTGCCAGCTCCTGAGCTCTCAATACCAAGTTAATGAGAGTTGCTCCAGCTTGGTTGGCAATTGTAGATAGCTCAACCTGAATGGAGAAAGAAAAATTGCTGTAGTTTACAGAGTTGCATTCCTGAGGAATTGAACATCTTCACACATTAGATCAAGTAACACGCTCCTTGGCCGAGGAGTTACCATGAGGTGAAACGACCACAATTCCTGCTGTGCTGCCTGAAATCCTGCATTGGAAAAGCACTCTGCTTTTCCCAGAGAAAAGGTAATATTAGGCAGATTCCTCTGCAGGGATTAAACATTGTCACAATTTGGATATTTTTGTACATATGAATGTTCAAGCCCTTGCAAAAACTGGGGGTTTCAGTGCTGAATGTGTGCACCCCTTGGGTAGCTGTTTGTCCATATATCTTTCTCTTGGAGTCTGAATATCCAGGCCTTGGACTACTCCCTGAATTATTACACTAATATCTCTCTAGGATTCAAAAACCACGGGTTCAGATATTTTTGCCCCTAACTCCTCTCTCTAACCTCCAAAACATTCAGCTAGCACATCAGCAGAGAAGGTTGAAGTAGGACTCTAAATTGGATGTTCAAGCACAATTATATTTCACTACCAGAGCAAGGCAGCAACTTACTATATTTGGTTCCAAGGTGTTCCGCCAGCTGCTATACTATATTTTGGGCTTAGCTTTCCATTTCTCAGGTAGAATTTTATAGGCCCTAGGTGGCCTTCCCATACCCACCCCGACCTGTCCACAACTTTACGAGGTGGGGGTTAAGCCTGACCCTGCCCCAATTGAGGCCGTGAAGCGGCCCTTTAAGGGCTGCTTCCCACTCGGCCTCAATTTTGAGGATGGGGGAGGGGTGGCACGTCCAACAGGTTTACTTCCTCGGGCCTCGGGGGGGGCGGGGGGGGGTGGTGGAAGGAGAAATGGGCCCTCCATCACTAGCCCCCTTTCCGGGCCAAGGAGGTTGTTCGGCAGTAATTATGAACTTGGTGCGCCACTGAAAACCCAGTTACGAGCTCATTTTTCAGGGTTTTCAGGGGTTTTTTTACAATGAGACCAACAAGGTAAAGGGGCAGTTTTTGCCAGTTCGGTGATTCTACCTGATTGCAGGCTCAAAGGACCACAGCAGTATAGAGAAGTATAGAATCCAAGCACCCTATAGAGAAGTATAGAATCCAAGCACCCTATAGAGAAGTATAGAATCCGGCAGCTTACGGATTTCACCATTGACTCACACGTGCAGACTCTAGGGGCAGGATTTTTCAGCCGGTGTGTGGGGGCAGGCCCAATAATGCCGACGGGTAAAATGGCATCGGGCGTGCGTCCTGACATCATCGTGCAGCCCTACGATATTTCGTTCGGCGGGCGTGCGCCGGAGTCAGCTGCCTGCCCACCGATATGTAAATGGCCTAGTAAGGCCAATGAGGGAGTCATTGATGTAATTGTTAACGCTGCCCGTCCAACCTTAGGGTTGCGAAAAGGCCAAGCGACATTCGCATTTTTTAGGAAACCACATCCACGAGCGGGATGAGGTTTCCTAAAGCTTTTATTAAATAAATAAATAATTTTCCGCAAAATCAAAACATGTCCCATCGCATGTGGCACCGTCACATGAGGGGACGTTTAATTGAATTTTACACCCATTTATTTAATAATTGCAATAGCGTTGGAATCTCCCTGAGACAGCTCCGTGCCTCAGGGAGATTGAAGTGCTCTTTCACGCACGTGCACAAAAGAGCGCCAGCCCTGACTCTCCCTCCTCCCCCCCTCCGCATGCACAGGTGGCGCTGAGTGGAGCCGATTGTGGGCAGCGATCAGCACTCCTGCTGAGCCTGACCACCACCTGAAAAATTCAGGCCCTAGGTTGCTGTCAGTTTTAGCGGAGTAATGACTGCAAACACTGGGCAGTTTTGCTGTGATTACCAGCTCAAAATCCAGACCATTATTTCACTGCTATCAGAACTCAGTCATGATATCTTGCAGTGCAGCTTGCTCTTAAAGACAATATTGGGCTGTGTTTTATGGCAGTTTAATAGAAACACCCAGATAATAAAAAAGGAAGAGGAGACAATGGCCAGAATTCTCTGCTCCCCAGTGGCGGTCATGTGTTTGGCAGCACGAGCAGACAAATGTGACGGGAAGGCCAAAGATCAGTTTCACGTCATCACAAAACCCAGTTTGCGATTGTCCGCTTCGCCCATCAATGGTGGGTCACGCTTTCCACCACCACACGTTGGGAATCTAATTTCAATACCTAAGCATCTCATTATAAGCCCAGCTCAGCGGAAACATCCCCCTACGCTGGATCCTTCAAGCTCATCGGTGTGATTGCACACCAGATGTGTTTCACAACTGTACATGAGCGATCTGCACTTCCCTCGGGACTTCGAGGTTTGTTTGCCTTGCTTCGGGCAGCACCACATAACCTTTAGGGGGGGGCTAATGGGCAGGTCTCTACCTAGCAGACCAGCCGCAAGGCCAGGGCGGTGGGGGGGGCGGGGTGGGGTGGAGGTGCGGTGGCTTTTCAGTGGCTGCGGGGCTAGGGCTTGCTTGGGGAAAGGAGGGGGAGAAGTGGCCTCGGGCAAGGGAAGCAGCTGTCGGGTGAGGGCTGCACTGGGGAATTGGGGTATCCCAGGGGGCTGGTGGGGGCACGTTGATCTGTGCAAGTGACCTCAAGATGGTGAGGGCCGAGGAGGCAGCCTCCAAAGGAGATGAGGTCAGATGACGATGTGAGGGTGTGTGTGAGAGAGTCTAGCTTTAATGTTACTTTCATTCCAACCCCCGCGGCACCCTCGCCTCCTGTGAGTTGGCGAGTTACTGCGTGGGTCCCATGCGCCACTGGTAAAATTCCATTGTCCTGGGAAGATGGCTCTTAACTGCTTCCTAAGCAACCCCATGTGGCTTCCGGGTTGCTGGCATCACACTCAGCCATTCAGCGGCCGAAGGCAAAAACACATTGGCAAGTTAGCCCAACAGATTTTCCTGCCCTCTCCCCCACACTGCCTCCAAGGGCCTGGTAAAACTCCCCCCACTCCACCCCCTCCTCCCCTTGACTTCAATGGAGGTAAAAAATCAGGTTAGTTTTGAAGCCACTGATTATTAAGTATATAGCAAAGGATTTTATATTTCTCCATTGGTTAATTTTACCCCCCAAAAAACTGGGTATATAAAACAGAGGACATTTATCTTCAGTTACATTCCATGTTTACTCAAGCAAAGAAGCAAAATTAAGGAGGAAGACACCATTAGATGCCTTTATTCATCATGTGCTGACCAGCTCAAGACTAGCATTGTCAGGCATTTGGAAATAGTTCATTGGTTCTCCGTTTTATTTTGAGAATGGCGAGCTTTAAAGTTTTTAGAGTTTGAACAGTCATAATAATCTTTACAAATCAAAAACAGTTACAAAATGCTCTAAAGTCTGATAATGCCACTCGTTGGCTTCATGTGTTACTTTTAGCCTTTGTTGCTTTTGCTTTTAAGCCAAAGCGCTAATTATTTCCAACAGTTTTAGTTGCTGCTTTGTGAATAGTAGTGACTTTCTCAAGCCAGCTGCTATAAACATGAGCATGAAACCCAACTTTCATGTGGGAAACTGTGGACCAAAAACCATTGCAGCACGCTGAGGATTGTGGGAAACCAACACAAGTGTTTCCGACTGTGATTTGTGGACACATTCAGTGTATCTGCAGATCTGTGTTTCTCTCTGATACAGAAAGACCCATGGCATTTGCAAGGGATTGTTTGACTATTCTGCTCCTGAGAAAAACGAGTTTTATTTTGTCAAGATTGCATCGTTTTCACAAGCTAATGTGTCCGAAATGCAATAATTCGTATTCACATTAAAAACAGCAACAGAAACATTAATAAATATATATGTGTGAACGAGCAAATAAAAATTAAGGAGTGTACTGGCGCTTCATGCAAAGTTAATCTAAAAAATAATGATCTGTTTATAAAAGAAGTATGCTACAGTTTGCTTGGGTTCTGAATAGTCAAAAACTTCATCATGTGACAAAACTTTGACCATGGGGCCCAATCTGACCCTGTTGTCTACAGTGAGAGAATCACTGGATCTCAGTCAAGGAGAAAAATCCACGCTGATATTTTTTCCATCCACTCTAGGCTGGGGATATTGAAGCAAAGTATGGCGCCTGCTCCCAGCTCCTCCCCTACCCACCATTTTCACCCCAAATGTGGGGGCCTCAAGGATCAAACCAGATCTTCCTTTGCATGGCTCAGTATTAGGGCCATCCTGGATGACACCCTGCACATCGGGGAGAATTTTCTCTCCATCGGGGGATGCTGTGTGGGAGTGGGCTGGAACAGGTACGCAGCCAATCGCTGCCTGTGATCGTCGGCGCGCCGCCATTTTACATGGGCAGGCCAATTTAAGGCCCAGCCAGCATGACGTGCGCCCGGAAGCAGGAGGCTGAGTCGGGGCCTGCGCTCTTTCGAGTTAGTTTGATTTTGAAAAATTTAAATAAAGATATTTTTAAAAATTTGCGACATGTCCCCTCATGAGGCAGTGTCACATGAGCTGGGACATGTCTATGGATTTCATTAAAACATTTCTATTCCATTAATTATTTTAATTGATATTTAAATAGCCTTAATAGGCCTTTGACATTCTGGCCATTAATTTAATCAAAGCAGGAATGCATCTAATGGTTTTAAAATGGCTATTATAATTGGATGATGCAACTTAACTATATTCCTGTTTATTTAATAAAATCGTACCTGTTTGAATGGTCGAATTTAACAAGAAACCAGAGTTTTAATCTCAGAATCAAATTCCATTCCTCCGGGATACATTTGCCCAGTCTCAGCCTAGTTGCGGGGTGGGGGGAGAGAGGAGCTATCCTCACCTATCCCTCCTGTTGATGCATAAACTGAGTCCCCTAGCCAAAATCAGACGAAACAGAAAAGCTTTGGGTAACTATAGGAGAAGGGTAGAAAACATTTTAGTTTTGGTTTTGTAATTAAAGCCACCAATTGGCTCAGTGTTTCCGAATTACAACAGGGGAAATGCTTCAGAAATACATCACTGGCTGTAAAGTGCTTTGGAATGTCCTAAGGTCATGAATGTTATTTCTCTCTTTAAAGCACCAAATATTTTATGCATTTAATCCTTTATTAGTACTGAAAGTTGCCATGTATGTTCGTAGTATTTTTGTCGAATAATGAGTCAGAGATCGTTTTGCCACAGAACCATTGGAAAGCTCATTACCTCTTGGCTGGTCACCAGAAGAAGACTGTTTTCCTTCCCATGATGTACTTGTCTGCAGATATGGTCCAGTACCAACAGCTCGCTCCAGCAGTTCTGCAGGAGTTTCATTTGATCATCCACCTAAAATTCAAAATGCTGCATTGTCAGGTTAGGAATGCAGTAGCTGCAGAAGTGCAGTCTTATGCATAATCTCCACACAACAATGTTAAATACAAATTTAAGAGTTTTTATTCCATTATTGCCCACGGGTATTCATTTGTAGTTTTATGCATTTCTCTGCCTGTCTCATAGCAAGTTCCTCTCTATTTTATAAGTAATAGATCTCCTGCGGTGTTACGTATTGGTAGCCCAGGAACTGAAGTGTGGTTTGTGATATGAACAGCAGAAACTAGATTAGACCACTCAGCCCCCGAGCCAGATCCACTATTCAATTAGTTCACGCCTAATATGCATCTCTACTTTATTTATCCGCTGTTTTTACACATCCCTTTTGTTTTGAAGAATTTCCATTTAGATTAACAAATAAATCGCATTAATTGATAAATCAAACAACTTTGAATTTAACAGTGGCTCACCTTTACATTATAAAATATTTATTTTTTGCTCTATGTCCCACAGAGTCATAATCTACTCTGATAATTCAATGTTGTTTATCACAGAAGACAAAAATTAACTATTTATTCAAACTGAGCAATGTAAGTAACACAAAAAAGTGGGAATATAGAACTCCAAAAAAAAATGATCAGATAATTCAAAATTAAGTTGCTTTGAATTGAGACAATTTGGGCGTGAAATTGAGCTCAGCAGAACAAGTGTTTTTGATGATAGAGGTGCTATCCGGGGGGGCAAAATGCTGTCTGAAGTGCACATGCGCACACTCTTGATGTGAATTGTGCCAGATGTCATATTGGTAAAGGCTTTAGTACAAATATACAGCCAAAGTCCAATGCAACGCAGGCAGATCATGCAGTATGCAACATAGATCGACACCAGAATTATCACCTTGGAGCTCAATGCTCCAGCTGACACCCTCACTTAACTTCGTACAACCAGACATGTATTCAGCAGCAGAAATAACACCCCCCTCCCCACCCCCTGCCCACTGCACACTCTCAATAGTGCAATTTAGCGGGATCATCAACTGCTTATTGGTTAGTTGTTGGTTGATTTCTTCTGGCTGTTGGTAGAATTCTACAATTGGTTGGTGCTTTTCATAGTTGTTTCTAGTTGCAAAAGTCTACAGACAGTGCTGTAGCAAACGCTGAAGGATTTTCTTCTGCATAAACCAATCACTGTCTGGGATGGGTGCACGAGTAGACTGTCCCCTTGGAATAGAGCATGACTGGGAGAATGAACAGAGGTAACATAGAGCAGAACAAGCTGCTAGAAGAGGGAGGAAGAGGAGGGTCAAGAGGGAGGCAGAAACCTAGATAGCCCCTTTCTGCCTGGGCTATACACTAAGAACTTTTTTGAATGAGATACCGGTTAACACAATCATAATTTACCATTCACCAACTCTTTACCTTCCCTCTGTCACTGATCATCACATCACCTTCTTGGGCTCAGTGTAAACATAAAAGCCACAACAATACAAGCATTCTATACCAATTTCTAAACAAAATCATGCCATATTCCATATAAAAATTAGTTAGTCACTCTTGTGTATTTGCTTCTTCCTAGTTTGCACTTTTCCTAGTGCTTCTAATCAGAGCTACTCCAATGGCTACAGTATTGGTGAAAGGCTGATAACTTTCAGTGGAGATAACTGCCAATGACTTTGGAGGAGCAGCGTGCTGAGAAAGCCGGGTTTCAGACGACACTGACATGGCAATGGCAATAGTGGTCTGGGCTGGCTGGCTGACAGCCAACAGCAAGGATGATGGTGGAGTGGCAGAGATGGAAGCAACTGCCATCCTGAGAGATTTTCATGTTGCACGAAGCCGCTGTCACTGCCGCTCCCCGAGTGGCGCTTCTGCAATCCTAGTAATATGTTGGAGGACAGACTGCTGGGCTGCTGTGACACACTGCAAGCCCTCTGGTACCCACAGCCATGATGACAGCAGTCTGAGCCAACATGGCAGCAAGATGAGAATACGTGACCTCAGTCTGAGCTTACACTTCAGCACTCAGACCTCTGTGGAAGATGTTTATTCTGCAATGGAAGCTGAGACATTGGCTATCGGAGGCAACATCATGGTTGAGTCCATAAGTGTGTTAATGGAGTTGGCCACCGCATCAACAAGTGGTCATTCCCCTCTACCCTCAGCACTAACATCAGCCTTCCTCAGTGACTCAAAAAACTCAGCGCAGCCAACACAATTCCTTAAAATTTTTCATCGCAGTTTACAATAAGAACTAAAACCCCCATGTTGCATCTCTCTGATACATGATTCTTCAGGTAAGCTAAAGTACAGATGAAACCCCAAGATCCACAGTTAAGAGTAGACAGTTTGGAGTGAAATTTCTCATTGGTAGTTCCAACATTAACTAACCTAATTAATGGGTAAATTTAGTGATTTTTTTTAAAAATTGCTTTACAAACTTCATTTTTAGCTGTACATACTGATCTAAGTGAAGGCGGAGGACATCGCCATATAATGAAATATCTACTTGACTGAGGTTGAATCCCAACACTCTGACTACTCCTCCTATCTCTCTCAAACATCCACTGTTTAACACCAAACTATCATTTAGCAAGATATTACTAAAGACTCTCTTCTGGAAACAATCCCCCATTGTTTCTGCTTGCTCCTGTCCAACCAAATTTACTTCCTCCTATCTTGGCTTTCCTTTTCCCTCTTCAGCAGTCTCTAACCACATATATACATGACTACTCTGATGGCCTTTGCCATATTGAGGCCACTCTTGGATATCCAGTCTCCCTAAATCTCTATTCCTCGCTAGAACATGCTGATCAATTCTTCTTAGAATGGTAGTCTAACCAGCCCCGTGCTCCTGTAAACTTGCCAGATTTTCCTCTCTGCCATTGTGTTGTAACCACTTAAACTTCCTATAGACTCACCTTTTGTTTTTATACTTGTCCCATTGTGACCTAATTTTGCCTTGCACCATAATGGCATTTGGCATTTAATCACACCTGTTCTCCACACTACCACAGACCTCTCCATTTTGTTATTTCCCCATTTCTTTGCCTGCCTCTATACTTGCTTAAAAACTGCTAATCTTGAACTTCTTTCAGTTCTGATGAAAGGTCATCAACCTGGAATGTTAGCTCTGTTTCTCTCACCACAAATGCTGTCTGACCTGAGTGTTACCAGCAAGATCAGTTCTTATTTTATATTATATATTATATAAAAAGTAAAGACCTTCTAGTTTGGATACACTCTTTGGATTTTGCAAGAGCAGAAAAAAATGTCTTCACTGGCCCAAGACAGTAGAAGAGGCATCTGGCCCCACCCCTCCCAGTAAGTTCAAGGTGCTTGGAAAATGTGTCCCAGGAGGCAGGTCTGATTGGGGTTTGCAAAATCCAATATGGCATCAGCTTTTAATGAGCGCAATTAGCCAGACTCTATGGGCAATCATTGCAGGGTGAAGGTGGATATGGGCAATGGTGAAGACTCGCTCCCTTTCAATGGAGTTTTTGAAGGTCTTGCTATAGATCAGCCATGATCCTATTGAATGACGGAGCAGACTCAAGGGGCCGAATGGCCTACTTCTACTCCTATTTTGTACGTTTGTGTGCATGTTCATATGATTAGAAGAACACCCTCTTGTAAGATCACGAGTTTGAGCTTCATGGTTGGGAGTATGGTGATCATCTTATTGCCGTCTCCAGTTCCATTGGTCTTAGGATCAAATGTGGAATAAGTTCAGGGGATATGCCAAGGTTAAATGTATCCACCTTTGTATACGCACTTACTATTTTACCACGGAAGGTATGGCACAAATGAAAATATTGGACTGTTCCACCCTCAACGGAAATAAAATGCAAAGCAAGTTTGTCATTTTTGGCACCTTCTCTTGTATTCCATTGTTTGCACAGAAGCTATAGTTTGGCATGCTAATAGTTTAGGATGCAGTTCTAGTTTGGTGTACTAATAGTTTCACACAAGAGTTCAAACTTCAGCTCTGATGAATAATGTCTGTTACTGATTTGATAAAGAAAACACTGGGCTCTGAATGATCTTTACTATTGTAAAATTACTGAACACTAGAGGGATGCTGTTCCTTATTTAATATGAAAACACTGGTTGAAATACTTCAACTAGAAATTGTAATGTTGCTATCACACTAAAATTTTACAACATCCAAGTTGATGATAAACAGAGATCAGACTAGCCAAAACGTTCTGCTCCAACCTGAGGTGGGACATCTGTCTGTTCATTTCACCAGCAAAGACATCAGCAAATCTCTGGCATCAGCCTAATCTAAAGTTTTATGTGAGCTCCTGCATTTGGGAATTTACCACCAGAAAGGATGGGAGAGGGGGAATGGCCACAGCTTCAGGCAACAGGCAGCCCCAGCAGTTTAAAGGTTTTAGCCAGCATGAAAAATGTTTAAAAATATGTTGGCTCCAATGTTATGATTACGAGATTCATAAGGTTATTATATTTTGGGACTGCAGCTTTAAATTTAGGGTAAATAAAGAGGGTTGTTTGACCTGTTCTGCAGGCTGTCTGACAGTAAGCCTGAGTGGTTTGATTTTGGAGATCAAAGGGAGGCTTAAATTGTTTTACTGAGAATGTGCAAGGTATTTGTACTTGGAGACAGAGGCAGCAATCTAGACTCTAAATCTCCCAAAGTCCCAGAAAGGTTTTGTAGCATTGGGCTATAAACTGTTGTACTGTAAACTGTCCACTTACCTCTAAGATGGATGAGATTTGGGATCAAGGGTAGCTAATTAGCATTTCTACCTGGATGCAAGGTTAATGTGTTTTAAATTGCCATAGGGAAATAGGGCAGAGGAAGCCATTTTTGAGATCAGGTTACAAGCTTCCCTACAAATCAATGAATGTCACAGACAGATAGCAGAGGTTCTGTGTGGTCAGCAGAGAGAAGAGGCTGCTTTGGCTTTGTGCAGTTTCACAGCCCAATACAGGGGAGAGATGGACTCTAGTCGATGAGACGCATCCTGCAGCCATCTAAGGATGCTGACATTGTCAGAGGAAGAAGAATCATTGTAACAGGCTTTACTGCTGGCAGTGGATTTGAGGAACTCTTGGAAAATTGAAGCAAGCACCTGGAGACAGTCACTTGAAATTAATACTCAGTGGAATGAGGACACTGAAACCCATTAGAGGCTGGGACTGTTTGCTATAAGGACTATAATCCCATAGGGGGTGCACTGTAAGATAAGTATAAAAGGGCAAAGTTCCTTTCTGTAGTTTAAAGTATAAGTTGTCTACAAAAAGAAAGCAGTGTTTAGTCTTGGTGCTTTTTAGTCATTTGTTAAAATAAAATTTTTAAAATGTGAAATCTTGACGTGTCATTCTTTCAGTTATTAACTGGAAATTCAAATTTTTTTTTTAAAGTTATCGGTCTCTACAGGGATCCTAACAAAATTGAGGATTTATCCGGGCTTTCAGATCCAATGGCTGAGACAAGTAGAGTGGATTTTGGCAAAGTTTAAGCAAACAAGATTTCATAGTGACTTTTGGTGCATTTATCGAAAAGTTAAAAATTGGCTATCTCCATTGCTGAAGCTTTCCTCGAAAGAGATGGTTTGCCTTTGAGTGCTTTGCAACAGATAAAGATTAATTTAAAAACAGAGGCAGATAAGTTGGAAATAGAGTTAAAAGTGGGTGCTATAAAAGCAGAAATAGTTGATATTTTGGCTCAACATTTGAAGCTTGGTGAAGAGAAAGTAATCTAGATAAAACACAACTTGAGTTGGCTGGGGTGCAGTTACAAATGAAAAAAAAACGTGAACTTGAAAGAGAAAAGAAAGAGGAAAAGAAAGGGAAATATGAAAGCTTGAATTACTGTTCCAAGGTGCACAAGAAAAGGAAGCCCTTGAATTTCAAGGGGTAAGAGAAAGAGCAAGCCTTGAATTGGCAAGAGAGAGAGAGAGAGAGAAGCCAGGAAATTTGAGCAAGATAGGGAAAGGCTTTGATCACATGAAGGAGGAGTAGCAGGTAGATTTGATGACAGGCCAGATTTAACTCCTGGTTTTGATCTGTTAGGGAATATTCCGTGAGAAAGGAGTTTAAATATATTTTGTCTTATTTGAGAAAATTGCTACAAAGGTACAATGGCCATAAGAAATTTGAACAATCTATCACAATGTTTCTTGGTAGGAAAAACACTGGAGGTTTATTCGACTCTTTCTGATGAACAGGAGTCTGCAGATTATGACACAATTAAGACTGTGGTGCTTAATGCATATGAGCTCGTTCCAGAAGCTTATAGGAGAAAAAATGTAGAAACTTGAGGAAAAGACAGAATCAGACCTTTGTGGAATTTGCCAGATCAATGGTACAGGGTGATGAAGGTCAAGCACCTTTTTGAAAAACTTATATAATGTGTATATATATGTACATATATATATATATATTTGTAGTATTTTATATTCAAAATCAGTAAAATTAAGCACAATTTAATAACTACAAAGTGCTGGGCAAAAGGTTGCAAATAGATGATTTTTGACTTGTTCATTTAAGTATTTCATGATTGTTTTCCCCATATTGTTTTCTAAGTGTGAAGTAGTGCCTTTATTTGCTAAGATTTGCCATTTCAGCTCAGTTATATTTTATCTCTGCTACTTTATTGCTTCCTTTTGCATTACCAATTGTTTTGTCTACACCTGCCCCTTCCTTCCCAAGGCATGAATCAGGTAGGATTGTGTACGTAAGGGCAACAGACTTCCAATCTTAAACTAGTAACTCTTTTTCACATTTGAATCTGAAGTGTGTCATTAAGTTACTCAACCATCTGCATTTATTTTTAATGAGGGAAGCTAAATAATTAATCACGGAGCTACTGTTTTGCTCCTTGCTACATATGAATAACAGAGCAGCGAGCATCAAAAATGGAATAAAGATAAATCCACACAAATTAATTTTAGGTGTGCACTGTATCCCCATGTAGTTTGTTACATCTTGATCTGATCCAAAGGCCCCATGAGATAGTTTTCTAAATATCTCAAATTCCCAATTGGTAGCATCTCCACGTGTGGTTTGCTAGTCTGTCCAGTTTTTGCAGATTATGAACATGTCACTTTGTTGCATGTTAATGTTTAATGCACTTGTGGTGTAGAACAGCCCCTGAAGGATAATAAATGAGGAAAAAATCTTGGCATCAAATGAAATAGAAACATGGGAGGTTAAATTGGTCTACACCAGTCATACAAAACAGTCTGATAGTGAAGGAGAAACCCATTTTACCCCCCACCTTGATTTTCTTTTCCATTAAAGCCAATGGAAATCGGGTGCAGAGAAAATCTTTGGTAACGTTGTACAGAAGTGGACATGTTCATTTGATTTGAGTTATTAATATATTGGGCTGAATCTGAACTCCCAAAAACAGGTGGGTTGGCATTGGGTGAAATGTTAAAAATGTAAAAACCTGAAACCTGACTCCCAGGCCACCCACTTCTGGGTTTAATGGAGGTGGGACAAGGAATGCGCAGCCAAAACGTGCTCTGGAGGCAGTTTGGCCAATTAAATATTTTAATAAGGCTGGCTTCCAAGACTTCAGGAAACCCCACAACTCAACTCAAACTCATAGAATGCTTAAGAGAGAAAATAAGTGCCCATCCTGGCCACCACCTCCCACCAGACCACACCCTCCATCCACATCCCTCCGGTCAGGGATTAGACCAGTCCATCAGGGTCAGGTGCATCCCATCCTTGGGAATCGGGCCTGACCACGCTCCCAATTGAAGGCAACCCACCTGGGCGACAGCCTGCTCTGGAATGCACCCCGTCCAACTGGAAGCCAAGCCTGTCAATCGGACTCACATCAAGGTGATAAATCTACCGAAGCAAAACTACACACACAGGGGGAACCTGAACTTTTGGGTTTCCCAACAGAAATTCCACCCCTTCCCACCACCCCACAACTTACACAGCCTTTTCCTGTCAAGATTAAGCCCATCGATCACAAGATCTACCAGTTGAATCCGATTCTTAGTTTGTAATTACTGGTATAAGTTGAGGAACTGCAGTAATAGGTGCCATTGTAAAAGCAGGAAAGAGTTTAGGGGTTCAGATTTGAGTTCCAGAGTTTCCAAGTCAGTCCATCTGGACTGTGTTGATTTTAATTGCTTCATTAAAATTGGACTTTTGCCCTAGTTCAGGAGATTTGGCTTTAAACACCTGTCTCTTTAAGAAGATTTTAGTGTGTGTGTGTACACTAAGATTTGTTTATTCTCAACATACACAATACCCACTTAATAGCAGTATTATGTTTCATAGTTTATGTTCCGGTACCTGGAGTAGCTCTTAGGTAAGTGATTATTTATAATCCAGTAGACCTCTTTTTTGGAAAGATCTCTAATGAATCACAACAACTTATCTCACCTGCAAGTATCAGGGCTGTAAGATGGTATCACCAGACTTGCTGGTGCATCAAGAATTGAGGGTGATCTGCTGCAAGAATGGCCCACAAGCCTCCACACTTTTAGCAGTGGAAGTAAGATGGTAACTGACAAGCTGCTCATAACTCAGAATGATCAATTAAATGGGAAAGTTAGGGACCATGTCTGCACTTATGCAACCAAAACAAAACTAATGAATTAAAATCAAGTTTTGCATTATTTTGAGTCCGTTCAGAATGTATCTCTATAAACCATTAATTATTAGAGCCAGTCAAAAGTAAAATCTAATTTACAAACAATGAACCAATTGAAGCACTTTACTGGGTGTTCTATGCCATCATTTACCAATATTTGTTTATAACTGCACTCTAAAAATCACATTATTTTGAAGTATTTTCTTATTCTCATTATTAAAAGGTGATTTCAGTAAAGGTTTATTGGTGTTTTCTGTTACCTGCTGCCTAACTCTAATAGTGTCTGATAAAATGCTGGCAACTGAAGAAAGGAGATTTGAGCTTTATTCTTCACTTCCTTGTTCTTGTAAATAAACTCTAGAATCTAATCCAAAATGATACGCAAATCTTTTTCACACTTAAGTTTAAACCAAAGGTACATGTGCCAAGATACTGGCTTGTAAACACAAATTTTAAAATGTATTCATTCCAAACACTCAATGCAATTTTAAGAGCAAATAGTCATAGGATGTCTTCAAGCCAATATATAAAACAGTCAAATAACCATTGTTACCCTACATGTACTGGTCTTTGCCAAAGGTGCAGTCCTCTTTTAATCACCAGCAGGTTTATTTTGTGCCTCTATCACTTGTGTTAATAACTGTACTGTTCTCGGCTGCACAGCTATCATTGCAACAACTGAATGATACATTGTGTTAGCGATAACCATGCAAACAGTATTTATTTTTCATTTGGCAGCTGAGAAAAATTCCCTTTCACAGGTTTTCCAATTTTTTCATCAACCTCCCACCACTTACTGATAATAACTGGGAAGGGATGCTGTGGGACTGGGTTTGCTGCATGTATGAATTGTGTGTGCTGAGTTTTAGGGGAGCCGCCATATTGATAAGAGAACAGTATCCAATTAAAGAGGGCGAAGAAAGCAGCTTTCATTCCTGTGGCATGTATGCTTTCGCACAGACATGCGGGTTTGCCAAGTTTCTCCCCATACCACCTGCATGTAACACTGTGTCTCTGAAGTTCATACCAAGACAAAGAACAAAATAGATCTTCTGTTCGTGTCCCTTAACTCTTTAAATACTTCTTGTAGTCTTATGGTAACCATTTAATTGTACCGTAGAAACCTCCCCCTCCAATACAATTTTATCTTTTCTTTAAGTTTGTTCACAAAAATAATACAATTACAAAATGCTCAGTGATTCTGTATATACCTCGAGTGGTATTGCCTTTGCAATGTGCTAATTATTTTGTAGAAGGAGCCTCAATTATGATGTTATCTTTAATATTAGCTCTTGAATGTATTAATTTAACCACTTTCTTCCCTCCCTCCCTGCACCCTACATCATGTCCCAGGAAAGGGGATGGGTCAAGACTCCTGGGCAACTGGTCCCAGTATATTTTTTTTAACCAAAACAGCCTCTGAAAGAGCGTCTTCAATTTCATCTGTTGAGAAAATGGCTGGCCTCTATCAGTGCCAACCTTCCATGTAAACTTCCTGTTACATCAACTGGGGGGTCAGCTACCTGTCCATTTTGTCTGGATAAGACAACTCGCAATGCACCAAAGGTAATACAAACTATTTTCAAAAGACATCATTTCCATTTCTTCCCTCCCATGTTCTGCTTGAGCCACCCACTCTCTTACAAGTGGGGGGTTGGGGGTGGGGGGGATACTGAGGCCCCCACTGCAGTCTTGCAGCACAGTTTGTGCAGAGGCAGCCCAAGGGGGGGGGGGGTTCATGCAGGGACTTGGGGCCGAATGGACCTCCACCCTTCCAGCCCATGGTGCTAAGTGAATTCCCATACCAGGAATTTCCTCAATATTGGCCTCCCTACAGCTGAGTGCCCAGAATGTCAGGAGGCTCCCAGTGCTGCTGTAGCAGAAGGCAAAGGTCTGGACCCCATAAAAATTCCAACTCCATTATTTACATCAGCCTTCTTTGAAAATAATCTTCTTAACTGGTGGCGCAGAATATAAAACTGCCTGATTGACTTATCAGCACTGCTTTTCCTGTCCCCCTTTCTCTAGGCACTGGGACCACCCCATATGTTAATATGTGATCCTGCCCTGACCCTGGATAAGCTGACACTATTGCTGGAGGAGCTGGTCCGAGGATTCTCAGTCCCATGGTTTCTTAACAAGTTTTGAGATTTGCTAAGCTAGAAACTGTGCAATGTAATCATCCAATGAATTTCAAATGGATACCAAAATTATTTGCAAATTAATATACTAAACTATAATATTAATGAGCTCATAGGTACATTCACTTGAGTTAATAGCACTCAAACCAAGCTTCAGGTTTCTACCTGCTGTTTACAATAAAATCTACATTTTGAAATTGTTATGGGCTTGATTTTCCAGACAGGTTTCTCATTAGAAACATCAAACTTTATTTACAGGCTGCAGCAGCAGGTACATGCTTCCATCAAGCTCCACCGCTAGAACAACTCCCACTCTAAGGTTCCCCACACTTACAGCTGATTAATTCACATTGTCACATGATACTGTACAACACACTAAGTCTTAAAGTTACAGTCACTACATTCCTTAAAGCTACAATTACTACAGAAATATAGCACAAGATAATGCACTGGAATGGGTTAACTCCAATTAAGTCATCTAGAAGACAAAGGCAGCAGACACATGGGAACACCACCACCTGCAAGCTCCCATCCAAGCCACACACCATCCTGACTTGGAACGATATCGCTGTTCCTTCACTGTCGCTGGGTCAAAATCCTGGAACTCCCTCCCTAACAGCACTGTGGGTGCATCTACACCACATGGAGTGCAGCAGTTCAAGAAAGGCAGCTCTCCACCACCTTCTCGATGTCAGCTAGGGATGGGCAATAAATGCTGGCCTAGCCAGTGACACCCACATCCCACGAATGAATAAAACAAAAATTCTCGTTAAAAAAAAAATCCCTCCATCTTCATCCACATAAACATACACACATTGATCTATCATTTACCATGTCTGCATTTAATTCAATAATGGCACTATACAAATGGAATATTTCAAAATTATGAGGGCCTTTGATAAGTGTAGCTGGGAGAAACTGCTTCCAGTGGGCAGCAAGGTAAGTAACCAGAGGATACAGGTTTAAAATAATTGGCAAAAAAGCCAGGGGGAAGATCAGGATTTTTTTTTTAAACTGGCTGACCTGTTACAATCTGGATTGCACTGCCTGAAAGAGCAGTGAAAGCGCATTAATAATTTTCAAAAGAGAACTGGGTATACACTTAAAAAGGATGGGGATAATTGAGCCAAAGGGTCAGAACAGGTGCCGGATGGGTGCTGTGTTTGAAAGTTCAGATTTAGTGCACAATTTTCAGGCTAATTGACGATTATCATGATTTGAATGTGTCCATATGTCCTCACCAGAAACCTGAATGTTTAGCAAACAGGTTGGTTCTTGTGGAGCAAGAATGCACTGCAGGGGTGGAGTGAGCTGGCTGACACACAGAGGCAGGTTTCAGGTTGCTTCAGGGACCGAGTGAGGAAGGATGCAGAGGTCCTCAGATGCGATGCTGGAGATCCTGGTGGAGGACACTCTGAGGAATGATGCCCTGAATCTGCAAGGTTGAGGGGGGCAGGGGAGTGGAAGGTACCATCTCACTGTCCTCTCTCTCCTGCAGCAGCTGGTGCCACTCTGCCAACATGTCCTCCTCCCATTCTCATTCACACTAAGGGGAACTCCTAGCAAGATGCCCAAGTGCTCCCTTTCTCCTGGTGACTCCTATTAGGTGTCAAGAGGTGAGCAGAACAGCACTTATTCTTTTTGAGACAATCACCTCAAAAGAATTTCTGAAATAAATGTTTGTGTATGGGTGAGATCTTGACAAATTGTCACAGAAAGTTTCCTGTTGTGTTCCAGAAGTCTGCTTCATAGCTCCAGCAACAATGATCATGAAATGGTAAGTGTTCATTTAAGTAGTGAATATCTCTTTAAATAGTGTTTGAAATCGATACCAATGCCATATTTACTCTCAAACAGCTGGTCCCTGTTCGGACGGGGCATTAGTTGAAGTACTAGCCACCAAAATACCACGCAGCCTACTTAATAAGGTGCTCGCAGGAATTTTAAGTAGCAATCAGCTGTTAAACAAGCCTCTGGGTTGCTACTCCTGGTATATGCTTCAATTCCTTTACCAAGATAGTGTGCTGTGCTAAATGTAGGCTAACCAACATTTGAGCTTGACACTCCACCTTGGCCCCCTCTTCACCTCTTTAAACTATTTGACAAAAAAATTGCCCCCAAAATATTTACAATGCTGTCGGGAAAGAGCAGGGAAGTAGAATTAGTTTGTTAGGTCTTTCAGAGAGCTGACACAACCATGATGGGCCGAATAGCCTTCTTCTGTGCTATACAATTTTATGATTCTGTGTACATGTTTTCCACATAATTCTTAAAGGCAAACAGTGCTTTCTTAGGGAAAAATAATCACTTAAAATTGTCTTTGTTTATTGCTTTTATTCTGCACAGGCACATCATCAGTGGGCCGTATCAAATTAAATAGCTAGAATTTTATAGAAGTTCTATTTCGTTTCCTTTTGTTATGAATGTTGTGCCCTCTTCAGGGTGTTAGTGCTTGGGAATAGAACACTTTCCATTTCAGATATCCACATCAATCACCTCGAGGTCAGGTGCAGCACAATAAGAATTCTTCTATTTTTCCTACCAATGTGTCTAACCCGGGTGCTCGGACCCGAGCGTTTGGACTCCCCAGTGCAGCAGTATGACATTTTCCCATCCTCTATTGCAGGATCTCTGACTGAGCCTGTCACCCTAGCATTAAATTAGGTCAGTTTTGCACAGCTGGCCTTTTCCAATAGAGACTGAATTTCACTAACTTACCTAACTTCATATTGTCAGATTGGTCTGGGCTGAATCCAAACTCATGACCCAGAAGAGAAAGGCCAGCATCTAACTTATTGCACTGCCTGTTTATTCTATCTATGCTTACCCTTAATGAATTTGTTTACAGGGAATATTGATAACATAATTTGGAGGACTCTCCTGGCTGAGTTACTAACCTAGACTTCCCCACCCAGTGGAAAGGGACCTTCTACCTCAGAAAGATGCTCCTTGGATGCAGAAGAATTTCCAGCCACTCGCAATTTAAACACTGGAGACAGATTCACCAGCTTCTTATTGGGAATTCTGAGACAGAAGAGGACTTTTGGATCAAGCTACTGAGATGCCAAAAGCGGCGCTCCAATAAATCTTTAAAGGTGAGCAGGAAAAGGGGGGCAACTGAGGGAGGAGTAAAAGGTGAATAGGGAGGGTATTGACCAGGAGTGGGAGGGTGGCTCCATAAATTGAGAAGGTTGGGGTGCTGATCAGGGTAACGACAGCAGCTGGTGTAGTTTGAACAGTCAGTATATTTGGTTGCAAGGTTGACGACAAAGGTACAATAGGATGGAAGAATACATGCAATTCTACAAACAGCCTAGCTGCTTCAAATTTCAAATTTTCCCTATTGAATAATACCAATGAAGCATGATTCAAGTTGACAACAGAAGACTGTAATATTGTATTGTTCACAGCGAGTTTGATTTGGGATTTTTTTTCTGCTTATCTTCTATTTTCTCCCAACAGTTTCTCTCTTGCTTTCTCTGTCTGTTGCCTTCCTTACCTCCATACATTCCACCTACACAATTCCTGCAGATAATGGATTTGCTCTTACAACAGAGAAGACAGAATATGTGGGCAGGCAGCAATTCTCCTTTTATTTCTCAATTATGTTTTTGCACCTGTGGCTGCTTCAATAAGACACTGAGTCAGTAAGTCTACCTTAAATAGAAATATTTTTCCTATTCATCAGTGCTTTCAAACAATGTTCCAGAAAAAAAGACAAATATAAACTGCAGCTCAATAGAAAAAGGAAAAGAAAAAGGCACTTATTATAATTTTTCTGCTGTTGTGGCCTTGACTGGACCCCGGACTGCAGCAGCATTTTAACACACTGAGAAAGGAATGAAAGGACATTTAACTCTGTTAAATGTCTGGAAGAATCCTGGGAATTAAGCTATGTTTTGCAAGCTGTACATTTATGTAATGCTGCTTTGTAATGCTCAGCATTAGAAGTATATGGAAACACATTTGTCAGATAATGCAGAGCAGAAATGTGATTGAACAGAGCAAAAGATGTCAGTACTCTAAGGATTAAAAAAAAAAACTTCATCGTGACAAATGTGTTACAGCCTGTCTACTTTGAACAAATAAGTACTCCTGAGATCAGAGGTGACTTATTACTCTCACCCACAAACTCATTGCTTCTCTGGAGTTGATATTATAGACACTGTACTCCAAATCATGAACAAGTTAATTTTTCATATCATTCCATGGAAGTATTGTGCATCTGGAATAAATCAATAAGTATAAAGCATTTAAATATATATATATATATAGTTTGACAACAATGTAATGTGATGGTGCATGCCTATCCGATGTGGACAGAGGAGGCACAAAGGAAGAGCATGTCCATATAAATAATTCCTTTGGCCTGTCAGTTATTTTAGCAGAATGTTCAAATAATCTGCAAGGTGTAATTTTAGGTCTCAGAGATAGACTGAAGAGAATATCACAAATCATTAGGCATATTTTTCACCTTCTGAGGTCTGTCAGTCCTTCCCTCTCACTTCATTCCATATCACATTTTACATAAGCCATGGAAGAATGTGTTGTAGCAATTATTGTATCTAGGCATTGTATCTATTCAGGCCTAGGCACTCCATGCTGATCAAAGAGGGATTCTGAAATACATTTTATTCTTTCCTACATGGAGTTGTAGAAATGCCTGGTGAATATCCTGTTGGTATATTGATGGTACTACCCTGTAGGTTTGCCAACCTATGTCTAACTCCACATTCTCCTGCTCTTGCGACTGCTGATAACAATACCTGAGCATGAATGGGACAGCCCATTTCACCTCCCTCGCCAATAATGCTGAGATCTTTCCTCATGCAGGAGAGCTAACAGTCTTTCTGGTGAAGCTATAATGTGCTGGTCAATGTAGCTTGAGTTGTGTTGTTGCAGATATTGCTAGTTGTGCAGGTGCTGCTTGAGGTGGAGCTGACCTTTGACTGTGGTTTAACCACACATGGGCTAAGAGTACCTATAGACAAGAAGAAAATAGTGAAGTTAGAAGTGCATCACTCTACTTTCACAATCTTCACTTCCTCACAGATAAAGACTATTTTACATTGCTCTGTTATAAGTAGCAGTTTACACTAAGTGATACATTTATTGCGCTTGGAAAAGTAACATATTTATAGTTCTACAGTGTCATTGTCAAACATACAAAACAGGATGCCAAACTTACCACAGTTTGTGGAGTATAATTCACATCTCAAGGTCACTAACTCCATGCAGAGGTTCAGTAGGGAAGAACTAGATGACTTTCTCTTTTGTCATTGTTAATGCTTCTGGCTTTGTGGTCTTCCTCTAGTTTGAATTCATCTTTTGAAGGCCACTTTTTGCTTTGCTGCTCTTTCTACATCATTTAAATACTCACAATATCTTGCGACCATGTTTTGCTTCGTAGCAAATGTGGTAATTCACCACCTTTCAGATTAAAGGGCGCACTTGCATTCAACAGTGCCAAATGTTGCTGCCCTTTCAAACTTAATTTTCTCTTAACACTTTGGTGTAAAAGTTTGTTACATTTTCTGCACAATGTCTAGGCCACCCTGCTGGAGGAGAATACCCACACTTGCCTCTTTAGGGATTGATGGCTCATTTCTAGCTCACCGAGATCTCTAGCAGTACCGCTTCCCAGCTCTGCATTTCAGTCTTGCTCACCTACTGCTGTTGCTACTTGACGCCACTGCTTAGAATTTAATGACCAAAAGGTGAAAATCATTCTTGTAGAGCATCACATGCAGAAAAAGGGGAAAAAAAATCTTTGAAATCCTTTCAAAATCCTGCTGTGGAGCTTGCTGTCAGGTTAGCTTAATCTGATGTACCTGCACAGATTCAGTGTACTGGAACTGAGTGAAACCGTAACACAAGTTGTAATCATTCTGATCCTCTCTAGGACTTGCCATCAGTGCCTGGAATCTCAGTAATATCAAGAGACCTTTCAAAACTTGGAACTGGCCTGAAGGAGCTGGGAGCGCCAATTGCCTCACACTGGACCTATATCTGCGCACCACCTACTTCACATTCCTAATACAGCTAGACCACATGTTGTATATGAACTACAACAGTCTGCAACTCAGTTAGTAAGCATTGGCATAAAATATAGTTTCTATTTATATGTACAAAAGTTGATGGGGATATAATGAACATAAAACGACCAATGCGCTTGCTGCTGGAGATGATGATAAAACAACGTGTTCTTAATGAAAGTAAGGGAGTGTAAGGGGAAAGTAATGAGAGTAGGGGAATGAACACTGAGCAATGGTAAAGAGGAGCTTGAGAAGGATTTTAAAGGTGGTGGAGATGGGAAGTAGTTTAAGAAGTGAGTTCCAGGAGAGATTTGAAGCTGAGGCATCGGAAGCATCTCTCACCAATGCTGAGGCATGTCCGAATTCCTGATCCCAGAACAAAGGCTTTGGAGGTGATGCAGAGCAGATAATGAAGAAGTGGAGTTAAGGGTTGTGAAGAGATTTGGGGTTTGAAGCTCACCTCTGGCTTGAACAGGATGCTAGAACCTCTCCCAGCCTGTTTCAACTTCAGTGAGTGGTGGAGAGGAGCTTATGGTAGGTGTCAAAAACAAGATTTTCGACTTTGCAAAGTTCATTTAGAGGACGTTTTGACCAACACATGACCTGATGTTGAACAGGAAGGTTGACAGTATCGAGGTGGTTGTGCAGTCCAATGTGTTGGTGAAGAATTAGAACTGGTGTGGAAATGAAGGGAGAGGAGGCCTCTGCTGGTGGGGGGTGGGGGTGGGGGTGGGGGGGGGTGGCGGTGGTGGCGTGGCATAGTGGTAACATCACTAGGTTAATTTAGAGGCCTAGCCTAATGCTCTGGGGGTATGGGTTCAACTCCCACCACGTCTGCTGGTGGAATTTAAATTCGATTAATAAATCTGGAATTGAAAGCTAGTCTCAGTAATGGGGACCATGAAACTATCATAGATTGTGTAAAAGCTATCTGTTACTAACGTCCTTTAGCTGGGGGGGAAATCTGCCATCCTTACCTGGTCTGGCCCACAAGTGACTCCAGACCCACAGCAGTGTGATTGACTCTTAACTCCCCCTGGAATGGCCAAATGAGCCATTCAGTTCAAGGGTGATTAGGGATTGGGGAATGAATGTTGGCCTTGCCAGCAATGCCCACATCCCATGAAATAATAATTCTTTAAAAAATCTGCGAGGTTTGAGGCTTTACACTTGCTATCCACCTTCCACAAGGAAATTAGCAGCAAAAGAGGGAAACGGGTTAAGAAGTTGGGCTTGACCCTCATCAGCATTTACGTGCAGCCGGTGGGCCCTGATTGGCTGATGGTGGTTAAGGGGGAGGGGGAGGAAAATGGGGCTCAGAGTATGGAGGGGGTGTTAGACCTGGCCATTTGATATCGCCGCTTTTTCAGCTACAATCCCGCTCTCGGACAAAATCGTGCAGGAAAATCCAGCCGAAACTATCGAAATTTTCAGAGGGTAATAACTGTCCGCCCCATGGATTTTATTTTGCCCACATGGTTGGATTCCTATGCAATGGCAGCTTTTTTGTTAAATGAACGCTGAGTCCTAAATCTTCATTTCAAGTAGTTTGACCTTTCATCCAAGAAGTAGCATTTGGTAAAGTAGGTTTCCCATCTCAGCATTAACCCTTCACCCAAGGGGTGCCCTGTTAGAATACATTGTACTATATCCACCACATGAAATGATACCCCCACCTGTAAGATCCCCTCCAAGCCACACACACTCTCCGGACTCGGAAGCACATCACCGTTCCTTCAACTGTTGCTGGGTCAAAACCCTGGGACTCCCTCCCTAACAGCACGTGGGCTGCAGCAGTTCAAGAAGGCAGCTTACCACCACCATCTCCAGGGCAACTAGGAATGGGCTTTGCCAGCCACGCCTATGTACCATGGAAGAATTAAAAAAAAAAGTGATACAGTTCCTGTAGGATTATATTACTTTAAGTCAAATCATTCATCCCACCTCGTTAGAAGTTCTGAGAAATTCTTTTCCTCAACTTTCCATTCAAACTCATTTGCATTTTGCCGAATGTAAAATCTGCCATGAAAACAACTTCCAAAAATTTACAGAAAGCTTATATTGGTGTACAAAATTCAGATTCTTAGGGCGGAATTTTCCCTGGCCATTGGCAATGGGTGTGTTTGGCGGCACAAGCCATCAATGTGGCGGGAAGGCCAAACATCGTGAAACCGGTTTGCAATCATCCCCTCAACCCATCACCGGCGGGCCACATTTTCTGCCTTCGAGTTTCACAACAGCCTATGTGAGGCGTGCACCTGGCGAGCTGCACTTGGAGGGGAACTCGGAGGTGAGTGCTCAGTAACATTGCGCAGCGCTCGTGGGGTTCGTCTGTTGGACTTCAAGGTTGAGGGGGTCGCGCACTCAGGCGCCTTTGCCTGGCTGGCTGACACTGCGGTGATAGGGTTAGGTCTGCCCTGCGGCTGAGGTGACGTGGGTGGGTTGGGGGGATGTGTAAGGGCTGCCTTGTGGTTGACGTGAGTTGGTGGGGAGGCAAGGGCTGGTGACATCACAACAGTTGCTTGAAATGAAGATAAAGACTAAGACCGGCTTCTTCCAACAGAGTTTTATTTTTGGTCCATAAAACCGTACAGAGAACTTGTCTCACCTGTTGTCTCTTTTATACGTTCAAACAGGTACTTAGCTAGTTAACTGATATTTACTAATTGAACTCCTTGTGAGTTAACTGCTTCCTTCCCCAACACTAGCAAGGGCTGCCCTGTGGGTGATGGTTGTGCACAAGCACGTGTGGGTTTGGGGGAGGGAAGTGGCCACACGTTAGGGAAACCTTGTGTAAAGTGACCACTCCTCCACAGCTGAGACAGTTCAGACGCAGCTACGTTGACATGCTTGCAGTCGGGCCTTAGCTTATCTGCCCACTCAAGCAACGCAGAGGCATGAAAATGCCACCAACTGCTCCAGAGTTTTTCACCCCCCAGGCAGAGACTGCAAACTAATGAGCGTTTTAGTGGACTGCAGAACAATTGGATGACTGCACATTATGTACAATCTCCTTGTTAAAGTTGGCCATGGGGCAGTCACTGGTGGAGGTGCTCACAGCCCCTTGCAAGGTCATCATTCAGGTTTGGACCAGTCTCCCCCATGGTTCAAGCTAACAGTGCAGCCTTGTAGTGTGGGTTAGGAGAACGCCTGTGCCTGAACTGAGAGCAGAGTGTGCAGTCCAGTGGGCAAAGCTGCTGCCAATCGGTCAGATGGAGTGGGGCAGAGGTGGGTGGGGTTTTGGGCAGCCATACAGCGCATTGAACTCTGGCCATCCAAGTAGTGCCCAGCACTCTCTGGGATGCATTAAGGGGCCTTCAGACTTAACCAAGAGAAGTTCTTAGAACACCCAAGCTAACCCACTCATCTCCCTCTTTCATCCTGAAGGAGGAGTACATCAGTTGCATGGAGCCTGGTAACCTTAGCTTACAGAGAGTGAAGACGAAGGAGAAGAGAGTGAAGGAAGCGCCTGGCTGGGCAGAGGGAGGAAGAGCACCCTCCGGAAGAAGGGAATCCTGCACTCACCGCTGAAGAGCCACAGCGAGCCATCACTGCTCGGTGCCCAGCAAGACCCAGGGTCTATAGACACTGCCTTTCACTCCTGCAGATGACCAAGAACCAGTGTCGCTGAAGACTGTACATGTCTAGGGAGCTGGTTGGACACATTTGCTATCTGCCGCAGGATTTGGCACCACGGGGATATGGGGAACATCCATTGTCTGAGGCTGTTAAAGTGATGCAGTGCTCAATTTTTACGCTAGTGGCTCTTTCAGGGCTCCACAGGTGACCTCTGTGGGATCTCACAAGCCTCCACCCACAAGTGCATCCACAAGGTCACAGACACCATCTTTGCGAAGGCACACACTTTGTGCGTTTCACCCGGGAAAGCCAGGACGCAAGAGCGATTGGATTTTCCCAGATCTCAGGTATCCCACAGCTGCAGGGTGCCATCAACTGCACTCATGTGGAAACAAGCGGTCAACTATGTCAACCACAGGGGCTTCCACTCACTGAATGTTCAGCTGGTGTGTGACCAAACACATCATGCAGGTCTGCACACAGTTCCCAAGGAGTGTCCTCGACTCCTACATTCTCAATCGGTCTCAGATCCCTGACATCTTCCAGTGTCCATAGAGGCTGCAGGAATGGATCCTTGGGGCCAAGGTCTACCCTCAGAGGACGTGGTTGATGACACATATGTGGTGGCCTCAGACTGCAGCAGAGAGAAGGTGTAATGAGGCTCATGCTGCAACTCGCACTTTGGTGGAGCAAACCATCGGGATGCTGAAAATGAGGTTCCAGTGCCTGGACTGGTCTGATGCAGCCCTGCAATGTAGGCCACAGAGGGTGTCACGCATCACTGTCACCTGCTGCACCCTTTACAACCTGGCTCTGCAATGGGGAGAGCAACTGGCTGAGGAGGAGATGGAGGAGCTGGAGATCTCCTCCGTTGAGGAGAATGTAAATGGGGATGAGGGTGAAGAGGTCCTCGAAGGCAACGATGGCAGCAACGAGGCAGACACGCTCGGGCGGCCCTTAAACGACTGGATTCATGGAGGATGATGACAAGACACAGTGAGGAGACTCCATAGATCCTCACATCGCATCTGTGAATGTTTGACTCCAGTCTGGCTGATGGCAGTGCACATACCCTCTGTGATAAGGCTCCTGTCATGGAGACGCAGTGAAGGCCTTAATAGTCGCTTGATTCAAGGAGGATGATGATGACATGCAGTGAGGACACTCCATAGATCTTCACATGGCCTCTGTGAACGTCTGACTCCCGTCAGGCTGAGGGCAGCTCGCTTGTGCTCTGTGATCAGGGTCATTTCATGGAGATCCATGAGAAACTTTAAATGCACCTGATTCTTTGTCAGCCTTCAGCCCCTGTCCCCTTCAGGAGCACAGAGTCACTGGTCACAGATTCTGAAGAGATGGGGCGAGTCAGCCCCACCTCAAAGGAGCTGAGAACACACAGAGAGAATGATGGAACTCTGTGACACCTGCCCACTACATTCTGGCAGCAATGACCAGCACCATCGAGGTGCAGACATCAGTAATGTGTCCAGTGAGTGTGAGGCTGGACCGTCATTTTAGTCTGAAGGCTGCACAAAGCACATGGAAGGGGCCCTGGACTGAGACACCTGCCTTTATTTTGTGCAGGAACCAAGGCTTCACATCTGAGTGACACGAACACTGCTCACCAGAACAAGGAGCCATAGGCAAGGAGAGATTCTTGGGAGTTTATTGACAATAGTGAACGTTATGTACAAGTGATTAACACCCGTGCCCAGGCTGTGCAACTGTGCATCTCCTTAACCTTCCCAACCCTGCCGCTACATCTTGGTGCCCCCCCCCCACAACGATATCCACAGTGGAGGTGGAGGCAGCCTGCTGACTGCTACACCCTGTCTATGATGACCTTGATGTGCGTCCCCTGGAGCAGTGAGACTTGGAGAGCCCTGGCCTGCTTTCGGGGTCCTGCTGTGTGGCAGTGGCGCCCTCCTCAGCCTGTGTAGCTGGAGCTGCTGAGGTCACAGGAAGTGGGGTTTCGGATGGACCGGACACTCCTGGAGACACCTGGGTGGATGGCCCCGGGGTGTGCACCGGCTGATCCTCCTCCCTATGAGTGCCCAAGGGCCTCTGGCTGACTGAGGAGAAGGGGAAGCTGAAGTGAGATCGAACTGCCCCACACCCCTCTCACATTGACGCTGCTGGAGGCCAACTATGGTGTCAGTGATGGAATTGAGCCCGCGCAGCAGTGCAGGACTAATGTCCTGGACCACGGTCTCCATGGCAGCCGCCATCCTACCAGTGTTGACCTCATTGCGTCGGCATGATGGCACTATCACCCCAGACTGAAGGCAGACGGACTCCATCACGTCTTGCAATCTGAAGAGTGCAGCGGACATCCCTTCCTGATGTTCCTGAGCTTGCCTTTGCAGTTCCAGTAACTGGGGTATGACCGAGTCCAGAGGCTCATCATCAGACTGGTACTCAGCAGCTTTCTCGAGCGGTCCTCCAAGTGCCGGAAAGCTGGGAAGTCCCTGCCTCCCCCTGCTGTGGATCAGACAGTGCGATTTGCTCACTAGGTTGTGATCCCAAGGCTACTCTAGAACTAGGTCCTACCGAGGTGTGTGCCTCTGTGCTGTGGAGGGTGTGGGTGAGTGCTGTCTTCAAAGATGGTGCCTTCAGATTCTTCTTCCGATATGTCTTTGGTGTTTGATTGGAGGCTCTGGGTCATAGACTACCTCGGCTGTTTGGCAGATGTGCTGCGAAAGCAAGGGGAGATAATTAGTGCATGGCTGAGACCTGTGGAACAGGACACATCACTCACAGCATGGTTATCTGATGGATGTTGCACTGCTGGCTCCTCATTTGGTAGGGCATTGCCAACATCACCGTCAGCACAGGACCGGTCCCAGTCACTGCCCGCCAGCTGGACGACTCTATTTGCAAAGTCACATGAGGGTTTGATTTCAAGTGTTCATCCACCAGTCTGCGACCTCTCACTCTTGTTGTGTGCCAGCTTGCTCTGCGTGGATACAGACCAGAGGATAAGCATGCCCGGCATGTGTGGACGGTGAGTGGTCCCATGGATGGGATGAGGACAATGAAGGTGAGTGAGGGAGTGAATGGTGATGTCCTTTGAACTGACGATGAGTGAGGGCCCTGTGAATTTGTGATGTGTGTGAGTTGAGAGTGATGAGAAGAGTGACTTACCCTGGCAGAACAGAGGAGATCATTCATCCTCTTTCGGTACTGGGTGGCTGTCCTCTTTTGAAGGGCCTTGGCACTGACCACCACTGCCACTGCCTCTCATGCTGGATTGGCGATGTTGTTGCCTCTCCTTTGGCCAGAGCAGAGGTAGAGGACATCATGGTGGGCCTACACTGCATTCAAAAGTTGCTCGAGGGACGCATTACTAAACTGTGGCGGGGGGGGGTGGGTGGTGGTTTCTGCAGTCTTGCCTTTCGGGGCCGTGTCTTCTTTGCAGTAGTCCTGGGCTGGAAGTAGAGATGTGTGCACACGGCTGTACTTTAAATGTGGCACCGGGCGTGATGAAGCAGCGAGGTAACGAATCGGAGGCTGCCCACCATCAAAACGACGTGTTTCTCAGGGCGGGGAGGGTGTGCTTAATGAGGTGGGATTGGGACAATATGGCATGAAAAGCCGTCCATTGTGGCCAGTGGGTAAAACGTTCTTTTTCCCACCCACTACCGCACTTAGTGTGAATCTGAAACGATTCCGCCCTTAGTAAATTTTAAAAATATATATTATATATGTCTACATAAAAATCAAAAGCTTTTAAAATGTACCTATTGGTGCCCTTGTGCACAACAGAATCAGCTTAATTTCCAGAGTTTCCTCAAAGCCCTGCAAGCAGGCACAATATTCAGTGAAATTTATCTGCAATTGTTTCATTCTGGGGGCATGGTTAGTTTCATGGGCAGGGACAACTTACAGCACAATGTTGTTTAAGCCAATGCAAAAGACTGTGGAAACTCAATTTTGCGCTAGATATAATTTGCACTTAAAATTCTGCCATCTATCTTGCTGGTCTGACCAACATTGGGTAAATCATACCGAAAGATACTGTGCAACCCACTGGAAACTCCAAGCCCAGTTTGAGATTACTGAATGAAGGATTTTGCCGCTCACTCATAGCTATCCTGTACTTTCTAGGTGATCCAATTTTGCATTAGAATAGTTAGCATTAACAATCATTTCTCAGCTGTGAAACAGCGGTTACTCCAATCAGCTCAAAAAGTGAAGGCCCGTTCTGTACATCAGGTACGAGAGACGAATATCAGACGGGTTTACTCTTTCGACTAGCAGCAGGATGCCCGAGAAAACCATTCTATATTTTTTGTTGAGTGGTGTACACTACAAATCCCACAATGACACACTTGCCTTTATGAGTGTCTGCTCCGACCCATTTCTCTTTCTTGTTTAGTTTTGCCCTTGCATATCCAGTAAATGCAGAAGTGCCCCCAAAACTCTAATGTTCAGCAGCACAAATTAGTCTTCTTGTTGAAGGCCAGTTCAGTCAGTAATTCTCAACTGCATGACATTGGGTGAGTGCTCGCCGTTAGCTGATAGTCTTACTCGCTCATTTGTCAGTTGTAAAGTGACAGAATTACTGTCCCTTAAATGAAACAATATATCCCAGGAAGTTAAATCTGTTTCCAATCTGGTTACGGTACATCTTGGTCTCAGCACTGGCTGTGAGCTAGTGTCAAAAGGACCATTAACATACACCTTACTTCCACTGTCCTTCAGGACAGAGCTACTTGCTGCTGGACATTTGTCAATTTCCACCACACTGACCTGCTGCTATTCTCAGATGGTGAAGCTGGATAATTTTATTATGTACACCAGACCCGGGGAGAGGCGGGGGGGTGGGGAGTCGGGGCCCGTGCTCTCTCCCCCTTGCGCGCGAAGGAGCGCAGAAATCTCCCCGAGGCACAGGGCTGCCTCAGGGGGGTTCATTTAATAATAAAACATTGGAAAAAAGAAACAATAAAATCACTCAGACATGTCCCCTCGTGTCACATTGTCACATGAGCTGGGACATGCTTATGAATTTTCATAGGACATTTTATTTAATTAATAAACACTTCATGAAACCTTGTCCCGCCCGTGGATGAGGTTTCATGAAAAATGCGAAGGCCCCCTGGGTTCTTCACCTGCACCCCCCAACCCCCCACCCCCCCCCAACCCCCCACCCCCACCACCAACCTTACCAGCCCTAACAATCATTTTGATTAGTTAATTCATGGCCTTAACAGGCCTTTGACAGTTTGGCGGGTGCGCAGACGACTCTGGTGCGCGCCCACTGAACTGAAGGTCGGAGTGACGCGCGGTGACATCAGGACACACACCCGACATCACCACCCGTCATTTTACACATCGGCCCACCCCCACACTCTGAATGGAAGATTCTGGCCCAAGAGAATCAGATCCTTGTCAGTTTAAGCCACTTGCAATTTTAATAATTTGACACCAAAAGTGCAGAAAAAAACACATCAGTTAAAGAGAATTCAATGATATTATCCCAGGTTGATAAAGCAATCATTTAAATCCAATTTTCTCTCCACCTCTGCTGAAGGCAGAAAGTCATGTTGCAGGATCTCCACCCCCAGTGAGTTATTTCTGCTACAGGTTCTCCACTCCAGATTCATTACTCTTGATGGAATATTCAGCACTGGGTTAGTTACTCCTGGAGTAGTTCCAGTCTGGGTTAGTTACTCCCTGAGTAGTTTCAGTGCAGGTCAGATACTCCTGCTGGAGTTGTCCCACTCTGGGTTAGTTACTTCTGGAGTAGTTTAATTTCAAGTTAGTTGGTTCTGCTGCAGTGGTCCCATTCCTGATTAATTGGAGTATTTCCACTCTGGGCTAGTTCCTCCTGTTAGAGTGGTTCCATGCCTCGTTAGTTACTCCTGGCATAGTTCCACTTCAGGTTTGTTACTCCCGCTGGAGTAGTTTTATGGATTTCTGCAGTCTCTCTTCCATTCTTAACGTGTGAGTGCCAATAGTGGGAGTTAGCCCATGCTCAGTCCTGGGAGAGCTATCACTGGGACCAACCTGCGCTCAACCAACATCCTCACAGCAGGTTGACTGCCTTTTATTCAAAGCCCAAACCATGCCCCATCTAGATCAGCCAACTTGGGATCAAATCTGTGACCTTCTTGACCTGAAAGGCTCTGTACCACATGAGGTGATGCATTTACCCTGCTGTCTGTTTGCGAAACATCACTAGAACAGTTTAATATGCTAATAAGTCATACTAATTGTTGTAGTTTACTGACCACACAAGAATGGTGGGGGAGAAACATGCAGATAAATTAGAGAATTAAGTAAAAAAACATAGAATAATAATCATGGGGAATTTCAACTATTCTCTTCTAACCCAATATGTAAAAAGCCAAAGAAAGGGAGATTCACTGCTGGATCTAGTAAGGGGGAATGAAGCAGAGCAGATAAGAGAGGTAAAAGGAGTGGAACTTTGCAATAGTGATCATAATATAATACTTTAAGATGATGATAGAGAAGGACATAAGTATGATGAAAACAAGTTATTAGATTGGGGAATGTTGATTTGAGGGGCTGTGAATAGAACTTAGGAAAACAAAATGGGCAACGACTTTAAGGAAACAATGATGTAGAACAATAATGGGAAACATTTAAAATGGCATTTAACAGAGTGTAGGAAAAATATATCCCCCTAAAAGGAAAGAACAAACTAACACTGAGGGACTTTATGGATCAATAATGTCATAAGGGAACAATTGAGGGTTAGGAAAGAGGCAGGCATTAAGTACATAGACAGCGG
The DNA here is from genome assembly GCF_017639515.1 of Carcharodon carcharias. Taxonomy (NCBI): domain Eukaryota; kingdom Metazoa; phylum Chordata; class Chondrichthyes; order Lamniformes; family Lamnidae; genus Carcharodon; species Carcharodon carcharias. The sequence goes on along the minus strand of NC_054474.1, from coordinate 170,593,988 downwards.
AAGACTGCATGATATAAGAAAACACAAAGAGATCAGGAGAGAAGTAAAAAAAAACAATTAGGAAGGCAAAGAGGAACTATGAAATTAAATTATCAAGGCACATAAAACGAGATAGCAAAATATTTTGCAGGCACATCAATAAAAAGGGTAGGCTGTGATAGGAATAGAACCATCAAGGAATAGACAGGGTATCACCACAGGTAATGACAGAGGGATGGCAGAAATACTGTATTAAATCTTTACTTAGCTTTGGTATTTACCAGGGAGATAGAACAGATAGATATGATATTGAATGATAAGATGAGTAATGAGATAAATGCATTTAAAATTAAAAAAGGGGATGTATTTAATAAACTAATCAAACTCAAAGAGAATAAAGTCCTTGATCCGGGAGGATTGCATCTATGTATCTTGAAAGAATATAGGGAAGAGACAGCAGAGGTATTAATTCTCATATTTAAAAGTTCATTAGAAAAAGGTGCAGTGCCAGAGGACCTAGTGGCTAGCTAATATAATTCCCATATTTTAGAAGGGAGCAGAACGTATCCAGGGAATTATAGATCAATCAGCTTAACATCGGTGGTAGGAAAAATAATGGAATCCTTACTAAAGAAGACAATAGAAGAGCATCTAGAAACAGCAATATAATAATGAATAGTCAACATGGATTTCAAGAGGGAAAATCTTGCTGGAGCAGCCTTATTGAATTTTTCAAGGAATTAACAGAGAGTAGCAATGGAATGCAGTAAATGAAATTTATCTGGATCTTTCAAAGGCTTTTAATAAGGTGCCCTATAATAGATTAATAAATAAGGTCAGATAATATGGAATCAAGGGGCATGTGGCAGATTGGATTGCTAGCTGGCTTCAAGATAGAAAGCAGATGGGAAGGGTTGTCATTCAGAAGGTGGGAAGTGGTGGTCTGCAAGGATCAGTGCTGGGACCACTGCTGCACACAATTTTCATTCATGATTTGGACTTTTGGAATCAAAACCACCATTTCTAAATTTATGGATGACACCAAGTTGTGGGTGGGGGCATAGTCAATACCAAGGAGGATTGCAACAAATTACAGGAGAAGGTTAATAATTGGCAAATGAAGTTCAACATGGGCAAATGTGGGCTAGTACATTTTGCTAGGAAGAATGGGAATGTCCATTTATTTCTTAGAAGATGCAAGTCTAGGTGAGATAGAGGAATAAAGGTACCTCAGAGTACAGATACAAATATCACTAAAAGTTGTGGCATAGGTTAGCAAGGCTATAAAAGAAGCAAACCAAGCAGTAGGTTTTATTTCTGGAGGGATGGAATTGAAAAGTAGGGACATTATTCTAAATCTGTATCAAACCTTGGTTAGACCACACTTAACAGTACTGTGTGTAGTTTTGCCATATTATAAAAAGGATACAGGGGCACTGGAGAGGTGCAGAGAAGATTTACAGGGATGATACCAGAAATATGTGGGTATACATATCAGGAAAGGATTGACAAACTAGGTCTCTTTTCTCTTGAAAAAAGGCTAAGGGATGACATAATAGAGGTCTTTAAAATTATAAAGGGATTTGTTGAGCGGATACAGAGGGAATGTTTCCTCTTTTAGGGAAGAGCATAACCAGAGGTCATCAATATAAGATAATCACCAAGAAATCCAATAGGGAATTCAGAAGAAACTACTTTACCCATACTGTAGTAAGGATGTGGAATTTGCTAGCACAAGGAGTGGTTGAAATGAACAGTATAGATGCATTTAAGGTGAAGCTGGGCAAGCATTTGAGGGACAGGAGAATAGATGGTTATGAAGGCAGATTAAGATGAGAAAAGATGAGAGGAGGTTCAAGTGGAACATAAATGCTGACATGAACTGGTTGGTCTGAATGGCCTGTTTCTGTGTTCATGTTTTATGTAATCTTATGTAAGTCATTAAAACTATCTGGTAGATCACCAGATAGACAGTAAGTGAGGTAAGGAGTTGCCAGAATAACATGAAGATAAGATGGAAGATAAAGACCAAATCTATTGTATTTTATCACAAGTAAATCCAACTGAATTTCTTATAAATTCAAGATAAAGTGACAAGACTAAAACTGAATGTTGGTGCTTGTCTGAATGAGTGAAGGTGGAAAATGGAAGACAGGTTTTGAAGATGAAAGAGTTCAAATCCTCTAGCCTCTTTCAAAATAAGTTAGACCCAATCTTTTCCTGTTTGAATTAAAATGTCAAAACAATAGTTTACCGTTACTTGCCATTGATGTCTAAATGTTCAGTTTAGCTATTTTAATGAAGTCATACTCGCTCATAAAATCAAATCTCCCATTATCGTTTCAAAAGAGTTCATTTAGCAAATTGGAGTGATTGTATCAGGATTCGACTGTATGGTAAGCAATGCTGCAGTTATTTACTGGCCTTAATGATGGATCAAAGAAAAGCCAATGATCTCTTGGGCAACGAAGCACTGCTAAAGATCCTGCAGAAAGCAGCAGCCCAATTACATTAATGCTAAGAAGTTGGTCTCCTGACCGGAAAGCTTCTTTGAAACCCAGTTGCAAGCAGTTCCCGATATGCTGCACATCATCTCAAAAGTCATTTCAAGTCTTTGTCTTTTGCCATCAGAGTTGTTTCGTTGTTATAGCCTTTAATTAACTCGTTGCTTTTTCATTTATTTTTACATTGAACCTACAATCATTTTAATTCACGTTAAATGAGCTGGAGGTAGGTTTGAAGGTTTTGTGGTAAATGATTAACGTAATAAAGGAGTTTGCTAAGGTACTAGTTGTTGTGAACTACATAAAATGGTGGCAAAATATTGCTTCATGTAGCTTTAGAGGATAACACGTGGTTTTGGGAGTACTGATACCGTGTTTGATGCTCATTAACGCATGCCCATTACTGTTAAATAGGCTAGCCAGTCACTGCATTAACAGTAGGAACAATGCTACTCACTCCAGCTTGTAATACAAGGATTGAAAAGGAAGGTGGTGTCAGGATTACTGCCAAGGGCTAGGTTGGAAATTCACAACTGATTTCCTCCCCACATGCCCCCCCCCAGCCCACCCATAAAAAATAGTCTGTATTTCTGCTCGAGGAAGAATACATAAAACTTAAACTTGGTGATACGTAATTGTTTTCTTTACAAATTGCAAGAGCTCCCACAGAGCCTCTGGGTGTGACAAATGTCTTTGGCTTGTCTATTCTTTGAGAGAAGCTTCTGCTGGCAAACGCTGTGGCATCCTGGTGCTGGAGTAGCCTCTACCACAATGGAACATCCGAGAGACTCTGAGCATCACCGTCAATGATCACGGCAAAGATAATAAGCAGCCAGTTAAAGTAAAACTCAAATGGTCGGTTTCTATGGTTACTGCTCTGAATTTCGCAAGTTCCTACCATTGATATTCATGCAAGGAAGACGCTAAATACCTGCATGTTTAACAACAGTCATTAAGCAGCAGATGAGAAAGCAGGTCACCAATGGATTCTTGGTAAGAACCAATGATCGCACAAATCAACTGAGTGGTGCAACATTAACAGCAAGAGGCCCAAACCATTTTCATGGCTGGCGGGTCAGTTGAATTTGTTCAGCAAAGCGCAAGCTCTCAACTCACAATAAAATCAGAGGCACCAGGGTTTTTGCCCCAGTTTCAGAATGGCCTGCAGCAATCCCTTTAAGATTACTAGGAGCTCTACATCAGGTATCACTGGATCAGAGTGTACATGGAACCAGCCCTGCCCATCGGTATCTGAAAATTGTATCAGGAGCCTACAACCCCAATTTAAATATCTGAATCATTTTTTTAAGGTGTCAGATGTGGTTCAGTTGTAACCCTGAGCCAATGTCACTAAACTGACAATCTTGTTGCTGTTTGTGGGACTTTGCTGTGTGCAAATTGGCTGCTTTGTTTCCCACGTTACTACAATGCAGAAGTAGCTCATTGGCTGTAAAATGCTTTGTGGTGTCCTGAGCTCACAAAAGGTGCGACATAAATACGGACCTTTTGTTATTTCCTATCTGTATCAGGTAGAGGCACTGGCTGCCTATTTCAGGGCCTGCTGAAAAACGGTGTGGAATTTTACAGCCCTGTCACGTTGGGAGCAGGGCCAGAAAACGTGGCAAGCCGTTCAAAAGTCCATTGACTTCAGCAGGACTGGAAAATCCTAGGAGGGGCCGCAAAATTCCGCCTATTAAGTCAGGTGGGCTGTGGGCAGGCAACTGATAGACAAACATGAAAAAGAAATTAAAACCTGCTAATGAGAATTGCCCCTCATGATGGATGGTCTGAGCAACCTAAAGGCAGACTTTTAACAACAACTTGTGTTTGTAAATCACTTTTAACAAAGAATTAAGGTACATCACAGAAAAGAAACCGTGCCAATGGAGAGATTAGGAGGGATGGCCAAAAGTTTGTCAAAGATCTAGATGTTCAGAAGGGTTTAAAGGAGGAGGTGGAGGGGTTTACAGCAGGACAATCTGGAGAGTGAGACATACGTAGATGACAGTGAAAAGAGGGCTACGTAAGACACCAGAGTCAGAGGAACAAAGAATTTGTTGGAAGTGGGAATGGGAGAGGGGTTCTAGGGCAGGATAAGTTTTAGAGATAGGCCAGGGAAAAGGCCATAGGAGGATTTAAAAAGGAGGATGCAGGTAATTTTAACCTTAACCCATCCCAAGGGAAGCTGACAAGATTGCATCAGACACCATTTTTACACCCCACCCATTTTACACTCCAGCCACTGCTACTTTCCATCAAAGTCAATGAAGAGCAAAATCAAATGCGTGTAAAATGGGTGGCCTATTCTGATCCTATCAGCTTCCTGCAGGAGGGTTAGGTTAAAACTACCCCATAAAATTTGAGGTATTGGACTACCAGGAGCCAATATATATCAGCAAGGACAGGAGTGATGGGCAAGTGAAACTTAGTGCAACACAAATTATGATCAGCAGCTTTTGGGATGAGCTGTAGTTTCAAGAAGGTGGATGGTGGTCAAAAGGTCCATGTCAAGTCTTGAATGCCAAAAGCAGCAGATGAGATGTAGTTGGGGGAGAGGTAGACAATGGGCGGGGTTTTCTGCACCCACCTGCCGCTGGAATCTTCCAGTCCTGATGCAAGTCAATGGACTTCTGGCTGGGGCACTGCCTCGCCTGTGGGGGTGGTCCCACCCGCAACACGGCTGGAAAATCCCAGCCAAAGTTACAGACGCGGAAGTGCATGATATTTATAATGGATAGGGTATGGGATCAGAAATTCAGCTCTGGGTTGAGCTGAGGCTGAATCGCACAGATTAAGTACCAAAGTCTTGGCATTATTTTCCTGTGACCACTTTTTTTTTTCCTATATTGTAACCTAATTAATCCGTGAACAGAGATTGCTGGATTTTTATCAGAATTCCCAAACTGAGCATAAATTGGCAAACAGGCAAACTGCTGGGATTTATCTATTTAATATTGGGTTAGATCTTGTTGGAACAGGCACCTTGTGGCATGGCCCTCTCATTGGACTATTTCTACATATTCCAGCTCAAAAACATGTTTTAACAGTGTCATGAAAATATAATAATTTTTATAATGTTATTGGGATTTATTGTAAAGTATGAATAGTTGGGAAGTGGGGGGGCGTCTGGTTAGAGAGAGGGGGAGAGAGAGAGAAAGTGTGTGTGTGTGGGACTTAATGGAATGAAAGACAGCTGGTCTGAAGGTTTTGATGTGTCAAAAGAGAAGCTAGGTTTGAAATGCTAAATAAGTAAACATGGTTGAAGTTTTGGAATGTGAGGTGTAAAAGGAAAATTTGCATTTTCAGGGGCAAAAAGAGAAGAAAGGAAAATTTGGATTTAAGAGAGAGAAAAAAAGTTAATTAAAAAAAGTAGGGAAAAAATGTAAAAATTTAGATTTTTTTTGCGATCTCCGAGAACAATTTTAGCCTGAAGGGAATGGCACTACAGAATTTAATTGTTCCCTTTCTGGGCTGAAGAGATTGATTGGCAATATTTCATTTTTAAAAAAGTATTTATGACGGGTGCCAGATTTAACTTTCTGCAGCAAATTTAATGGACAAGTAATATATATATTCAGCAAGTTCCTAAAGGTAACAGGGAGATTGAGCTAACAATGGAGAGACATACATCAACGAGTAAATTCTGGAGATTTGTATCTCACAGAGCTGCTGCCCGGTTTGTGCACTAATACAGTGTGGCCAGGATATCGAGGTGGGCGAGCAGGGAGCGGGGCCCACTCGCCGACATGTAAAATTACATGGGATGATGTCGGGCGGAACTCCCGATGTTACCCCGTGTCATTTCAACTTTCAGGTCGGTGGGAGCGCAGCCGAAACAGCTGTGCGCCTACCGACCTGTCAACGGCCTATTGAGGCCACTTAAAAACTAATTCAACAAGTTAACGGACCTGCCCGTCCAACCTTAAGGTTGGCGGACAGACCGGGAGCCCTGGCGGGCTTCAGAAAAAGCATGAAACCTCATCCATGGGCGGGATGAGGTTTCATGTAGGTTTTTTAAGAATTTAATAAAAGTTTGAATAAAAGTGATGGACATGTCCCAACTCATGTGGACAGTGTCACATGAGGGGACATGTCAGGGAAATTTTATATTTGTGCATTGACCATTTTTGAAGTTGACGCCAATCTCCCTGAGGCAGTACTTAGCCTCAGGGAGATGAGTGTGCTCTTTCGGCTTAGGGAATCCGCCCCCCCCCACCACCCCTCACCTCCCCCCCACTCGCACAGGGAGCACATAGCACTTCCTGGTGGATGTCACACTGGGTGGGCCTTAATTGGCCCACCCATGTAAAATGGCGGCAATAGGAGGCACACCTGCAAGCGCTCGCTCCTGAACTCCGCCCTCCCCGGCAATGGGGGAAAATTTTTCCCTGTGTGTTGTTAACATGCTATTATTTTTACAGCAAGATAGGGCCCAATATATGATCTATTACTTTCTCTGAAGCTCGGTGATCTACAGGCTATAATGAAAGAACCTACGTTTTTTTAAAATTACAATTTGCTACTTCATTCATGAGGATAATTTAAGACTCCAATCTGCCTCACCTTTATGTGTAGAATAAAGATCACAAGGTACAGAATTTAGGTACCTATTGAACGTTGTTAAAATGTTTAAGTAAAACGACAATAAGGAAAGATCCTTTCAACCTTAGCATAGGGGGGTCACTAGATAAGAATTATGTTTAAATATGCTAGTGAGTTCACTTTATTCTCCCCCTGTATGCCATGTAAAGCTGTATTCAGTTCCCATTAAAAGAAAATTACCTTGTGTGATCATTTGTTCAACTGGACTGCTCTCAAGTGCTCCTAAGGCTTGATCACTCACTTGTCAATAGCGGATGAAACCAGGATTGATAATCTTTAAACACAGGTCACAGGGTTGAGAAAGAAACCATCAAAAATTGACTGGAAACAATACATTTTAAAATGGGGAACTTACTACCACTGCCAGTTAGAAAATATAGTCATAGCTTTTAAGAGATATTGAATCATGCAATAAAAATACTCTCTCGATTTGACAACAGATACATTGGGCAGAGAATGTTTTAATACCTGTACTAATTTTCACCAATGTAAAAATGACAGACAGAAATGCTATCAAGACAAAAAAAACTGTTTGCTGGTTGAACCTTCAGTGCAAGCTTTTCAAAGGTTCTAACTTTTGATTATAATAGATTTATCCTTCAGGTAATAATGCAGATCACATGGCACTGGCCTCAAAATACTGTTTATAAGCTTCAAGTGATGCAGATCAAGTTACATTCAGGTCAGATTAACCCAAGCTGACTACAATCCTCGAGAGGTTAGAGTTTCCACAAATTAGCTGATGCAAAAAAGTGAGAATTATTAAAATTACACAGTCTCCAACAAAGCCAAATGTGCAGGACAAATATATATGAGGTAGAAAGCAGATTTAGCACACTGATGATATTCTCCCAAGAAGCCACCTTACCATCTCATTTGCACTGAGATGGTAAGAAAAGTGATTGTGAATGGAAGGGGGAGCCATATTCTCATTGATGATAGAAAACTATTACAATTCATGTTTTAAAAATTATTTCATGGGGTGTGGGTGTCACTGGCTAGGCCAGCATTTATTGTGCATCCCTAATAAGGTGGTGGTACGCTACCTTCATGTGCTGCACCTGTCTACATTTTTTTTTGTTCTTTTATGGGATATCCCTAATTACCCTTGTTCAGGGGGCATTTCAGAGTCAACCACTGGAGTGAGTCACATGTGGGCCAGACCAGCTAAGGATGGCAGATTTCCTTCCCTAAAGGGTATTAGTGAACCAGATGGGTTTTTATGACAATCGACAATAGTTTCATGGCCATCATTAGACCTTTAATTCCAGATTTTTATTGAATTCAAATTCCTTCATCTGCCATGGTAGCATTACCCTGGGTCTCCTGATTACCAGTCCAGTGACAAAACCACTACGCCACCACCTCCCCTTAATATGTGACAGAATTCAAGGCTTGATGAAGTATGTTGCCTCAATAACGTCATTTTAACTTTTCACATTCTACCTCAATGGCCTTTCTTAGACAGACTAACAATTTAGTAACAAAATAAAGTTTGAAGCGTTTTGTGCTGTTTACCCTGAAATAAGACTCTCCGTCTAGTTTAACATGAGATTCTCAACACCATGGGAGAATAATCCATCCCACATCTGCACGAGTGAAGTACATGAAGAGTACTCCGAATTGACTTGGCCTCTGGTTTTTCTGATTTGCCTGAAACAAAGTGGCTCTTTTTCCACTCAGTTCTCCTGATAACTTTTCCAAGTTCATGAATTTGTCTTGTAGAGATGCACCTGACTCTCTTTGGTGGGTCTTCTTGACACAACATATTATGAATGCCAACCACCATGTAAGTCCATGTATGACTTTGAAATAGAGCCACAACATCACAGAATGCTACTGTAGAAACATTACAAAATTTAGAGCAATCTTGAAATGTTTGCTTAAATCACTTAATTGGTTTGACCAACATTTTTTTCACCATCGGACCTGCTTACAGGAGGACTGCTTTCTATTTCAATTTTAAAAGTATCAGTGCTTTATTGAAAGAAAAATGCTTTGCAATGTGCTACAATGTATGGAGTACTCTTTGTAAAAATATGTTTTTCAATGCAGGTGGTATCCTATTGCTCACCCTTCTTTGGATTTGGATTAAGGGTAAAAAATAGTGCAATGTTAGAGGCTGAATTTCTCCACAAATTGATTGCTAATACTTGGCAAAAAATTGTGTGCGAAACCAAAGTGGAATTTAAATTGAAAAATATCGTAGACAGACAGAGAAATACTTCACTTAAGGGCGTTAAGCTGATACATGTTCACCATGAATTATTTTTAAAAACTTTAGTAATCTGCATTTCTTGAAACAAAGTAGAATTTATGTTTGAGCTACCTAAACTGAAAATACGATTTCGGACAAAACTTAACTCAGTCCAGTAGGTAGAGTTATGGTTTCAGGTTGTGGAACCTATAGAGAGCTTGGATTTCTGATGCTTCAATCCTCAACACCACTGAGTCTTACCAAATAAGAAAACACTCATTCTACATCAGAATTCAGCTTTAGATCATACAAATTAACATCAAAGCTACGCTGAAAATAAGCTTTTGATGCCCATCCCTAACTAGCGGCTGACATTTTCACATTCCTCTATTTGAGCTCATGTCCATGGATCTAATCTTTTGTAACCATATTAACCATATTTATCCCTGGCACACATAGTCATATATAGCGAAATGAAAGCTCAAGATCCTATACTTACACTAACAGGGTTATACCAGTATTTGTGCACTATTTGAACATTTACATTCATTGCAAGCAGATTTAAAACATATCCAGGGAGTCCGAGAAATCCTGCAGGACTTACGGGCCTGAATTTTTCAGCTGGTGGGCGGGCTCAGCGGGAGTGGGCGGGGACGGTCATGGAGCTGATTGCCACCCGCGACCAGCTCTGCGTTGCCATTTTACACGAGCGGGCCAATTAAAGCCAGTCCAGCGTAAGACGCGAGCTGTAGTGCGCAGCGCTACCTGGGCAGGCGAGGGGAGGAGGGAGAGCCAAGGCCAGCGCTCTTTCGAGCATGCGCGCAAAAGAGCGCCTCAATGTCCCTGAGGCATGGCGCTGCCTCAGGGAGATGGAATCGCTATTGAAGTGATTAAATACATGGATTAAACATATATTTAAACATGTCCCCTTGTGATTGTGATTGTGTCGCATGAGATGGGACATGTTTTTATAGTTAGGAAAAAGTTTTTCATTTGTTAATAAAAGCTTGAGGAAACCTCGTCCCCAAATGAAACATCGGGATGACATCAGGACGCACGCCCGACATTATCGTGCGTCATTTTACACATCGGCATGCCAGGCCCACTCCCACACACCGACTGTCACATGCATATTCCTTTCCGTGTCAAACCTCTTCCTGGGAGTTGGGCCCTAGCTGTGGATTTGTACTGTAATTTTAACATTGCTAAACTACTTTACGGTGATGATAAATTTTCAGAACAAATCTCTCCTTAACAATTAGAATCAGTATAAAATGTTTAACTTCGTTTCAAAAATGCTGACACACCAAAAGCAGACTTTTCTCTAAAATGTTATCAAGCTTACTCTGACAGCACTTCCCAGAGACCCTACCACCGCAAAGGACAAAAGCAGCAATATCACGGGAGCAGAAACATCTTCAGCTTCTGCTCCAACTCACTCACACACCACCCTGACCTCAATGTGTGTTGCCATTTCTTCACTGTTGCTGCATCAAGTTCCTGGAAGTCCCTACCTAATAACATCATAGTGGGAATATTCTCACCATAAGAAGGCTGCAACTCAGCAAGTCAGTGTGCACCACCATCTTCTCAACAGTAGGGATACAGCTTTGCAAAGTTGCCCACATCCCAAACACAAATAGAAAATAGTTGATACGTTTCGAGTCCTCATGACCCTTCGACAGAACTTGAGTTCTGTCGAAGGGTCATGAGGACTCGAAACGTCAACTCCTTTTCTTCTCCGCCAATGCTGCCAGACCTGCTGAGTTTTTCCAGGTAATTCCGTTTTTGTTTTTGTTTTGGATTTCCAGCGTCCGCAGTTTTTTTGTTTTTATACAAATAGAAAATAATTAAGAAACTGACAAAGTAGGGAGAAAGCCAGCATTTTTGTAACTTTAAAAGCCTTGTTGAATGCGATACCACTGACAAACACTGGCACCGCCTTCATCTCCAAGTTCTCCTCCAAGTCACACAACATCCTGCTCCTTCATTGTTCCTATTATATACACATATTTAGCAAGTTTATGGTGTTTAGTATACTTGTGTGTGCACATGGTAACAACCCATCACTTTAGACTTCGCCACTTACTGGAAGAATAAGATGCTGAGTTATCTTTTACAAAGCGCAGGATACACTTAAGTATTTTATTTTAGTTGAGATTCCCCTGAAAGAGTATGTACTCATTTTAATACAGGAAACAGGGGCATAGAAAAATGGTTATCACAATGCAACAGTCAAGTAAAATAAGGGAAATGGAGTACAGAGCCTAGTTTCACCATTGTTTAGATTATCTCACTTACCTAGTTACCAAAATTAACTTTGCACAATCATATCGCTTTTTAAACGGGCATCTCTACAAAAGTCCATTGTGAAAATATTACTTCCTGTCACCAATGTTTATGTTGGAGTTATTTATTTTAAAGCGAATTTCCACAGCTGCCAAGATTAAATTTCCAGCTATAGTTCTTTATCAAGAGGTTTGATGAAGAATGGCAACAACTTGAGCTGCAAGTAGAATCTGACAAACATGGAGGTGACCTTGCCTGCTCTGTCCACTGCTAATGTTGCCCTTATATGACAGTATTGATTTTCTCCCAAAGACTGCAGATAGAATTTTCTCAACTATAATTTCTCAATATGACATCTTTCAATTACGTTCTTTACTTGACACCATGCTTCACACCACTAGTTATTGCATCGATGCCTATTCTTTGACAAGTGATGTATTTTAAATCATTATCCAAAAGGAGATAGGTAAGATTATTTTGTCACTTTGATTGTTCTTCAGCTTTGTTGTCTCCACTTTAGAGTTTGTAACAATCTCAGTGATTTGTTCGAGCAATACATTAACTTCTGGCCAGCTGCTGTTAAATGAATTTTCCTATAACAATTGCTACATACACAGAGTATAACCAGAAAACAAACAATGAAGAAAATTATAAGCACAATTTGGGGCTATTTCTCTAAAGAAATCTAATTTCAGTCAAATTTCTTTTTACTACCTTGTCGTGACAATCCAGAGAGAACCACACAGGACAAATGTGAAAGAATGTTTCTTAGATTTGTTAGCTCTACAATGTAGAGCAGCCTGTCGGGGAACCCTGGCATGTTCATCTGGGATGCCAAGTGGTGAAAATTTGGAAGATCTGGCATATAAAGCATCAACAATGACAAGCAGCATATCAGATACCAGGAAACCGTGGTATGATCATCAGAGAAGATTCAACATGATTCATAAATGAAATATAGTGTGCCAGATTATGATTTTTAGATCATCCTATGGGGAAGATGGGAGCAGTGCTGGCTGACGCTTGGACCTAAAAGAACATAAGAACTAGGAGCAGGAGTAGGCAATTCAGCCCCTTGAGCCTGCCCCGCCACTCAATACGATCATGGCTGATTTCATTTCGGCCTCAACTCCAATTTCCTACCCTCGCGCCATAACCTTTCAAGCCATTACTAATTAAAAATCTGTCTATTTCCTCCTTAAATTTGTTCTGCGTCCAGGCATCTACTGCACTCTGAGGTAGTGAATTCCACAGGTTCACAACCCTTTGAGAAAAGTAATTCCTCCGCATCTCTGATTTAAATCTACCACCCCTTAGCCTAAAACTATGGCCTCTCGTTTTAGAATGCCCCACAAGTGGAAACATCTGCTCCACGTCTACTTTGGCTATCCCCTTTAGCATCTTATATACCTCAATTAGATCTCCTCTCATCCTTCTAAACTCTAGCGAGTATAGGCCTAAACTGCTCAATCTCTCCTCATAAGACAAGCCCCACATCTCTGGAATCAATCCAGTGAACTTCCTCAAGTGTAACTACATCCTTCCTCAAGTAAGGGGACCAAAACTCTGCACAGTACTCCAGGTGCGGTCTCACCAATGCATTGCACAGTTGCAACAACACTTCCCTATTTGTATACTCTATCCCTTTAGCAATAAATGCCAAAATTCCATTTGCCTTCCTTATTACCTGCTGTACCTGCATACACGCTTTCAGCGATTCAAGCACAAGGACACCCGGATCCCTCTGCGCCGAAGCATTCTGAAGTTTCTCTCCATTTAAATAATAAGTCACCATCTTATTCTTCCAACCAAAATGGATAACCTCACAATTATTCACGTTAAACTCCATCTGCCAAATTTTGGCCCATTCACCTAACCTGTCCGTATCCATTGGTAAATTTCTTATTTCTTCATTGCAATTTACTTTCCCACCTATTTTGGTGTCATCTTCAAAATTTAGCTGTAGTACCTTCTATGCCTGAATCCAAGTCATTAATATAGATTGTAAATAGTTGGGGCCCAAGGACCGAACCCTGTGGCACCCCACTAGTTACAGCTTGCCATCCAGAAAAAGACCCATTTATCCTGACTCTCTGCTTTCTGTTGGTTAGCCAATCCTCTATCCAAGCTAATATATTACCCTTAACTTCGTGTGATCTTATCTTGTGTATTAATCTTTTGTGCGGCACCTTATCAAAGGCCTTACAGCCAGCTTTAATGTTATAAAGATATAAAGTTATAAAGTTCATAAAGGTAACATTAAAGCCGGCTGTAAGGAGGAAGTCATCATTTGGGAATTAGAAAAGGGTAGGAAGCCTGAGTGTTTCACCTGTTATAGTTAACTTTTACATATAACATAAAATAAGGTCACATGTCTTGATATTTGGAAGAGTGACAGGCATTTTAGTCAGCTTTGAACAAGTAAATTGTATGTTTTAAAATGTTCGGTTTGGTCTTACTTTAATCAATTTAAATCACAAACTGAATCTTTGAAAATCCCATCTGCCTGCTAAATTAGTTGAGCTCATTCCTTTGTAAAATTTTTATCCTTGAGATGTGGCATCAATGCGAAATGTGCACTTATTGCCTGTCCCTGGTTGCTTAAAGAAAGTAGTGGTAGTCTTCTTGAACTGCAACAGTAGCTTCTTTATGTCCATTTCCACAACACTATCTGTCTTCACCTTGCCTCAGCTCATCTGCTCTAAAATTCTCATCCACACCTTAGTCGTCTGCAGACTTGACAATTCCAATGCTCTCCTGGCTGGCCTCTCACCTTCCAACCCCCATAAACCCTTTCTTCTAAAACGCTGCTGCCTGTATCTTAGTCCCATTCACTAACTTGGAGTGGACCCCTCTCTGGCAATGCCTCAATTTCATAGTTATCATCCTTTCTTTCATATCCTTCCACAGCCTCATCCCTCCCTACCTCTGTAACCTCCTACATCGCCAGACAAGTTTTGGTCATCTGTTCTAACATCTCCTTATGTGGCTCAATGTCAAATCTTGTTTGATAATGATTCTGTGAAGCACCTTGGGATATTATATAAACATGAGTTGTTGCTGTTGCTGATACATCTGAGTGGTTTAATTATGCCACCGATCATGGAACCATATGAATCATAGAGAAGTTGGAACACAGAAGGAGGTAAAGCAGTCCATCAGGTCCATACCTGCTATCTACAAAAGAAACTCAGGCCACTCCCCCACTGTTGCCCTGTAGCCTTGCATTTTTTTTTTCTCTTCAGATAATTATCCAATTCCCTTTTGAAAGTCATGACTGAATCTGTCTCCACCACTAGGTCTGGCACTGCATTTGAGATCCTAATCACTCGCTGTGTTAAAAGGCTTTTCCTCTGTCACCCTTGGCTCTTTTGTTATTCACCTTAAATCAGTCCTGAGGGGGGCAGTTATAAGTCAACCACTTTGGTAAGGGACTGGAGTTACCAGGTAAGGGTGATAGGTTTCTTTCCCTAAGGATCATTAGTGAACCATTTGTGTTTATAATACAACCTGACAGCTTCATAGAAAAACATAGAAAAATTTACAGCACAAAGGGAGGCTATGTGGCCATCATGTCCATGTCATCATTTTTACTAACTTTAAACAAAAATTCAGATTTTTACAACTTAATTCAAATTTGTGTGATGTTATTTGACTCTCCAGTTTATTTGTTCAAGCCCCTGGAAAGTAATCCAGTAACATAACCATTGTAGTGTTCAGTTGTTCTGTATTTGATTATGTGGGTCTGTTTACTATGGATGCTCACTATGCTTGATTGGTTAAGCTTGGGTGTGGATTCAGAGAAAAGTAAATAAACTAGAGCAACAACCACTACACTACTATACTTTATCTCTGAATAACAGCTTCCAGTTTCAATTGCTAAGAAACTTTGCCAAAATCAGTTTTTATATAGCATGTACCAAGTGGCCAAAATATTTGCATTCAAAGTGTCTTAATACTGGAACTTATTGAAATAATGACACTACCTTTTTGGAAATGCCAGATATTTGTTTTGAGATATCGATTTGTATCTTTTATTAAACTGCCACAATAAGTCTGATTCTTCACTTGTGTAAAGAAATATCAGCTAATGTCTTCATTTCCACGCCTCTTGGCAGCTTGGCAACTCACTTCAAAGTTTCACAAAAAGTAACCTGAAATAACTTTTCAAATAGTCATCTAAAAAATAAAAGAAATGATCGAGAATGGAATCATTAGTAGGTTCTGGCTGACCTGATTAACTCATTAAACGAAAGTGAAGATTCCACTCTCCAATTTTCTATGACAAAAGTCTCTTCAATCAATAAAAGGGCAGCAGAATAACTAAAATATTTTCATTTTGTAGCATATTTTCCAAGAATATAAAATACTTATTTTAATGCAAGCTCTCTTAAATATTAATGCTAAAAACTCACGTGGCTTTTCACATCCGCCTGCTTGTATATTTTACATCGGTGTGCCTCAATGGTTTTAAAATTACTTATTTTTCCATAAGGCCAAATGGAACTTTAGAGGATATTTAGGGTTCAATTAAAATCATTTCCTAATGAAATGAAAGGAAAAGCAAACACTCAAAACTAGTCAAGTCATTTCCTCAAATGAAACACCGAAAGCTTTCAGTTGCAGAACATCTAAACAGCATCATGTACTATAAAACTTTACACTTGCAGGTGGCCCAGCAGATTAGGTGCTTCAGCACCTGACCTTTACCCAGGCACCTGCAGGTTGAAACCTTTGTTCCAAAAGGCTACTAGCCTAACTTCTGTAAAGGTGGAATGAGACAGCAGGAAGTAAAACTTTTCATATCTGTAACAGGAAATCTGACACAGTCTGACTCCAGTCATATCGTGCCTTCTGCTGGCAAATATTGGAGAATTGTGAACAAAAGTCATGGATCCATGGGTGAAACAGCCCTCCCAACTGGAACCAGTTGTGCAATGTTTACTGGTAGATGAATCTATGAAACGTAGAAGGAGTGAGAAACAGCACTCAGCATAATTAGTCAGGTAGTAAATTGATTATTTCCTCAGCAACAATATTTATGAATCAAGTTGAAGATCATCTTACCTTAAGTTCTCTGAAGAATATACAACTGCGTGCCCATTCAACTATGGAAAAGAGGGTTTGGTCAGCCATTTTGCACATAAGACCAAAGGTGCTAAGTTTTTCATGTTTTCCCCTATTGGCCTGTTCCTGTTGTAGATACGTCAAAATCTTAGTTTGGACTTGAAGTTCGTCAGGTTCACACCGTAAGAGCTCTAGAATCAGCTGTGGGACTGTAGGAGGAGAATTGGATTGATAGGTGTCTGGATAAGGGTAGCCAGCCAAAGATTCTGGTGAACTTGCGTAGTGGTCTGGGTACTCAGACTTGATTGTCCGGTTATGAAATGAGGTGTACTGATAGTTTGGCAGTGCTCCATGGTTTGGCACAGACATGCCGATTGATGGCGCTCCATATAGGTTTCTATCATAATCTGTAGCTGGTAAAGTGGCTGGGTTAGGTGCCATGCCTTTGGATACAGAATGTATATTATGGATGGCAGTTGAGAGTGAATAGTCAGTCTGCCCCGATGACACCATCTGAGGCACAGTCTCGAGCTTAAAGCCATTTGCTCGTATCAGGGCTTTCTTTTGCTGTTTTAAGGCTCGGTCACGCTTGTACATTGGCCCAAATTTGTTTCTTCCTCCTCTCATTCTGTCTGCACGGACAGCTAGTTAAGAAAGCAAAAAGAATACTCATCAACTCAACCTGGGCAGAAAGAGTTAAGATATCACACTATTTCAAACACATGATATTAGGAGTATACCGGGCATGAATCTTCAAAGATTCACAAGTTCATGGAGTCAACAAAACTTTATGAGGTTGTTTGACATGCAAATATTTATTACTAAATTCATCAAATAATCTCTGAATAGGGATGAAGGAAAATTAGCATCAAAAAGAGAAAAATATCACTGTTTTCCCCAAAAAGCTAAGATAAACTGATTTTTTCAACCTTTCAACTTTTTTGGCAAAGCTTCTAAACCTTCTTATTTTGGTTCTTTTTCTCTTTAGATTTTTTCATATGTAATTTGCAGCAAAATGCTGAGCTGGCAACTGCTTAGAGTTATATTGTTTGATATGCTTATGACCTGTCATAAAACAGCGATTGAATTGTGTGACCAGAGGTTATTTAATTGATAAGCAGTGTTAGTAATCTAATACAAGTAAATAGGAACCCCCAAAAAGACTTGGCAATAAATTACGCCTGGGTGTTACATAAAGATTGCAAATCACTAGATGTAGTAATGGCCTCCAGAATTTACTTGGTGTTGCATAGTATATTCAACAGAACATGACAAAGGCCCCAATTCATGTTACTACAGTCATGATTATTGAACCTAATGATTGCTAGAAATGTATTCTTTTATTTAATGTTCAACAATGGTGGGAGCTGAGGAGTAAGAAGCTTAGACATTAAATGAACATGAATTCATCAACAAAAGTGAATGAATCTTTCCTAATTGCATCATACAGAGGTCATCTAATAATACAATTTTGGATTTGAAAACTCTTTTCAACTTTCAATTACTTTCAATGACTTCTAATGAGTTACATAAATGTATACATATACGAATTTAAAAAATGTTAGAAGTATGGAACAATGCATAAGGAACAACATTATAAGGGTAATGCTAAATAAAATGATATGAACAAGCTGAGGATCTTTAAATTATGTCACTCTAAATGTAATAAAATGAGTTTTATATTGTGCATTCATGGTAGAAAGCAGATCATGTGACTGGCATAACATTCTGTAACTTCATTCTGATGCCTCTGACATCTGTTACTGCTATTTTGAAGGAATATTGCTTTGAAGTGGAAAAAGATCTGGGTCTTAATCTGAACCTGCACAGTCTACTCAACACCAATAAGGTTAACCAAGTACCATGCGTAGTGAGCCCTTGAGGTTTCAATCAACATTAATTATTCAACCAGATCTCCCAATGGTTTAGTGGGTAAAGATGACTTTCTGCCGTGGGACTGAGTCATCGAAGCCATTCCAAAGTTTGATCACCAGTTTGCTAATCCTAGCCAACAATGAAAGGTTGCCACAAGTGGCCCTTATGTACCCAAGCTCTGCAAGGCTGATGTTCCTGATGACTACCCAGGGACTACTGTTGGAAGGTGCTTAACTGTTAAGGTTGAGCAAAGACAAAGCTAATTATAATGCCTTCATAGGCAAATAGGCTGCTGACACTCACAACCTAGGCTGATCACTTGAACTAGACGCCAGAGAGCCATAACTTGGCCTGGTAGAACCTTGTGCAGATACTATGTGAGGCCACATTTGAAATACCATGTGCAGCTTTGGTCCTGTCCCCAAAGATTCCTGGAGTGACAATGCTACTGTTAATACAGGGATTGCACTTAATGGCACCTGTCAGAGCTTAGCCCGCTGGGGTTTACAGAATCAGTAAGAGTACACCTTATTAACATGGGTTAGGCAAGCACAAGATGACACTGCAGCCATATGTGAGAATATATATAATGCACACACACACACACACACATACATACATATATATATACAGGTCAAGTACCCTCTATCCAACACCCTTGGGGCCGATTGAATTTTGGATTTCAGATCATTTCAGCTTTTGGATACTGTATATGAACTTACATTAAAATAACCGAAGTTTAGGCTAGCTATAGTCTGAAGTAAATAAAATGGCTAAAAAGTAAGATGTATAATTGAATAATAAATGCAGAGTACCTGTTATAAGTTTCTTTTTAACATGTTCACCACAAAAATCGCAAGGTAAACAGTGCAGGCAAACAAGTAGACTTCTCGCTAAAGGTTGATGAGATTCAAAAAAAGTACAGTTTTTCGATGTGTTCAGTATTCAGATTTACACATAAAGGATACTTGACCTGTATATTTACATATACATTGTAAAGGTATATAAAATAATCTTACTCTGCAGGAAATTAAGACACATACTTATCCTCACAACAGTTTGCCTAAACAATTTTCATTATGCACATATTTAAACATTTAAATTAATATTCTGCGCAAAATAACTAAGATAAATCATGTTACTTAAACACTAATAATCACATATGAGGAAAACACCAACACTGAGTTTCCCTTCCAGATTTTCAGATTTGAGAGCACTATTGAATAATATTTCACTTGGTGTCACCTGGAGAAGAAAGGTCATGTCAGGGATGTGGAACTTTCTAGTTCCAACTAGAAAGGTGCTCAGATGCCTCAATATAGCTCTGAATGGCTGCAGTCCAGAGCTGCATGGAGAGGGGTTACTAGCTATGAAAATATGCTGTGAGTAGCTTGATGAGAGAGCACATCTGTTCTGTTATCCTTGCTCTGCCCACTATATCATACAAGTATGAAAGAACAAGTCAACACGTCTCTCATTTCAATAAAATCACACAATGGGATGAACATCATCCATGAACTGCTTCACTGGTACATAACATCCTCTACACGGCTTGTGGATATTTGGGGTTATGATCATAAGAAGGCTGGAATCTGCTGGCTGTGGTTAGAGTATTCCCTGTTTGTCAGCGGGGAACCTCCCAAAAATATGAAGTAACTCCAGGCAAAACTTATTTCGGACATTGTGACGTGTGAAAAGCCTTCCCTTCATTTAGAGAATGTGGACTCTCCTTTCTGGGAGATGCTTTCTTACAGCTGCAATACAATGATTGCACCTTATCAGAGGATTCAGAGATTCCACTGGAATCTTATCGGACCCTCTAAAATGTTAAGGACTATGGAACTAGAAAACAATGACACACCTGTGGAAGCAGTAAAAGGACCAGTGCACAAACTATTAGTTATATGATCACACGTGGTCTGGAAATGAAGACAAATAGCTGCAGATGCCATTTTGGAAAAAAAAAACGCTTTGCAGTATAGCTGTGGCTGCTGTATTGTTTATATGAATGTTGGACTTTTGAAGTAGTTTGGGCTTTCTGCAAATGTCATTTATGTACAGTCCTTTTTCATTTTGTTTTATGGTGCTGGTAGATTGCATGGAAGAGGAGACTAGAATATAAACTTACCAAACATCTGGAGCTATGGAACAAGCCTTTCAACACCAGGTGCAATTCTGAAGATTCTCAAAATCTATTGCTCTGACCTAATTGTACTTGTCTTCTAACAAATCTTGTTTAGATTATAGATTGTGAAACAAGTGATGTAGTTTGACAAAGCTTGGCGACCTCCTCTGTTGATAGTTGATGTAGCTGCTCCTGGGACAGGGCCTCTCATGTCTGACATTTGTTTAAAAAGAGCAAAGGGGGAAACATGGGGCAGGATTTTTGGGTTGGCACATGTGGACGCGATCAACCGGCCCGGGGAGCAGTCGGGGAACGGACTGCCGCCTGCAATCGGCCCTCGACTGCGATTTCACGATGGCCGGCCAATTAACAGCTAGCCAGCGTGAAGCGCGCACTGAAATGCTCAGGGCTGCCAGGGTGGGGGCCAGAGGAGGAGGGCGGGCACTGACATAAGTGCGGGCAAGTGCTGAATGAAAGCTCCCTGAAGGCAGAGAGTTGCCTCAGGGAGCTAAAGACTTCAAAACGACTAAATGAGGATTTTAAAATCCGGAAAAAATGTCCACGCGTCAGAATCAGTCACCTGAACATATACAGGATGAAAATTCTACCCATACATTTTTTTATTTAATAACGGAAACCTCATCCAGCCCTTGGCAGGTTCACCCGTCCGCCAACCGTGAGGTTGGATGGGTCACGAAAAATTGGGGTCAATTGGAACCTTAACAACTTTAATCGTCTTCTTAATTCTCGGCGGGTGGGCTTCCAACACTCCCACGCACCCGCCGGCTGAAATACCCCTAAGCGCGGGATAACGCCGGGATGCTCGCCCAGCATCATCACGCGTGATTTTGCGTCTGATTGGATTGGGCATGCGCCCGCACGCCAACCTAAAAATTCTGCCCCTGGTCACCATTATCTCCTAGACCCTACTTTGTGGCATTACTCACTGTCACATGGTGTCTCATTCATTTTCTAACATGTACTTGTGAAGTACTTCTTAGGAACAGTTATTTTAAGCAATAGCACCTCTGATTGGATGCAATTTAAGAATCCAGTTGTTGGAAATTGAATGATACCCTTCAGGATAACTATGAAAATATGATGCTGTCAAGACAGTTGTTTAATGGTCAAATCCCAGATTATTTACCCTATCTCCCTCCCTCCAAGCTGTTGTCTCATTAAAAGTGAATTGTGGAGGTTAGGCCCAGATTGGAGTAGCCAAGAAAAGGCTGCACTTGAGTGAAGTCATTTCTTTTCATCTCGGTCCGAAACAATTGGCTCCTTATCCTGGACTGTTCCCCCGTGATTTAGATTTCCATGACCAGAGGAAACCATCTCTCGGCAGTTCCCTATCAAACCCCTTCCAGAATATTGTGTGTTTCAACAAGCTCGTCTCTCATTCTTCTAAACTCCCGAGGGCCTCTCATCATAAGACAAGCCCTTAATCCCAGGGACCAATTCAGTGAAGCTTTGTTGTACTGCCTCCGATGCGATTATATCCTTCCTTAAATGAGCACACCCTAGGGTGGAATCGTCCCAGGTTCGGACTAAGTGCAGTAGCGGGCGAGAAAAAAGATGTTTTACCCACCAGCCACAATGGTGACTTCACACGCTGAATTGTCCCAATCCCGGGAAACACGCTGTTTTGATGGTGGGCAGGCTCTCATTTGCCCTCCATGCCAACACCTCACCACATCATTTATGCTGGGTGCCATATTTAAAGTGCAGCCGGAAGCTCACCCCTCAGTGCTTCCAGCCCAGGACTGCTGTACAGAAGACATGGCCCCAAAAGTCAAAAATACTGCTATCCCCAGGTTCAATGACATGTCCCTTGGGCGCTTTTTAGGTGTAGCGGAGTCCCGCTGTGATGTCCTCTACCCCTAGCTCTGGCCACAGGATGAGAAGCAACTCACCAATCCAGCTTGGGAGGCAGTGGCAGTGGTGGTCAGTGCCAACGCCCAGCAAAAGAGGACAGCCACCCAGCGTTGCAAGAGGATGAATGATCTCCTCCTTTCCACTAGGGTAATTCACTCTTCTCATCACTCTCAACACACACACTCACAAGCCCATCACACATCCACAGGGCCCTCACTCACAGCCAGTTGAAGGGACATCACCATACACTTTCTCGCACACACCTTCATTGTCCTCAACCCGTCCATGGGAGCACTTACCACCCACACATGCCAGGCTTACCATCTGGCCTGGCAAGCATCCTGCTTACACTCTCTCCATCTCTATTCATGCAGGACAAGCTAGCACACAACAAGAGGGAGAGGTCACAGGCTGGTGGGGGAATGCCTGAAATCAAGGTCCTCACAGACTTTAAAAATAGAGCCATCCAGCTGGCCAGTGATGACCAGGACCATTCCTGTGCTGACAGAGAGCTCGGTGCTGCTCTACCAAGTGAGGATCCAGCAGTGCAACATCCATCAGACAACCATTCTGTGAGTGATGTGTCCTGTTTCACAGGACATCTCTCATTGCTTTCACAGGCACATCTGCTAAAAAGCCATGAAGTCCATGACCCAGGGCCTTCAATCAAACCCCGAAGAAACCTCTGAAGAGGAATCTGAAGGCACCCTCCTTAATGTCCCAGTCAGAGTCCTCACCCACACCCTCCACCTGCGCGGAGACACACCTCGGTGGGGCCTAGCTTTAGAGTAGCCTCAGGATCACACTCTAGTGAGCGCATCACACAGTCTGATCCACAGCAGGCAGTGGCAGGGACTTCCCTCGGAGGATTGCTGGAGGCCAGAATTTTGCTGAATCCAAATCAGATGAAGAGCCTCTGGACTCGGTCATGTCACAGTTGCTGGAGCTGCAAAGGCAAACTCGGGAACATCAGGAATGAATGTCCGCTGCACTCCTCAGATTGCAAGGCACGATAGAGGAGTCCGTCCGCCTTCAGTCTGAGGTGATAGTGCTGGCATTCCAATGCACCTGAGGTCAACACCGGTAGGGTGGCAGCTGCCATGAAGACCTTGGTCCAGGACGTAACTCCTGAACTGTTGCGCAAGCTGAACTCCATCGCCAGCACCGTAGTTAGCCTCTAACTGTGTGTACATGAGAGGGGAGCAGGGCAGCTCGATCTCACTCCAGCTACCCCTTCTCCTCAAGGAGTCAGCCAGGGGCCCTTGGGCACCCATAGGTAGGAGAATCAGCAGGTGACTCCGGGAGTGTCTGGCCCATCTGAATCCCCTCTTCCTGTGACCCCAGCAACTTCACAGGTCGAGGAGGGCGCCACTGCTACACAGCAGGACCCCAAAAGCAGGCCGAGTCCCTCCAGGTCTCGGCCCTCCAGAGGATGCCCATCAAGGTCATCATAGACAGGGCACAGCAACCAGCAGACTGCCTCCACCTCTGCTGTGGATGTCGGGGGAGCACCAAGACTTAGTGGCAGGGTTAGGGAGGTTGAGAAGATATAGTTGTACACTTGGGCACAGGAGTTAATCACTTGTCTCCCTGCCTATGGCTCCTTGTTCTGATGAGAAATGTTTGTGTCGCTCAGATGTGAAACCTTTCTGCACAAGATAAAGGCAGGTGTCTCAGTCCAGGGCCTCTTCCCTGAGCTTTGTGCAGCCTTCAGACCAAAGTGATGGTCCGGCCTCACACTCCCCGGAGACATTACTGATGCCTGAACCTCGACAGTGCTGATCATTGCTGTCAGAATGTAGAGGGGAAGTGCCACAGAGTTCTCTCATTCTCTCTGTGTGCTCTCAGCGTCTTTAAGGTGGGGCTGACCCATATCTGTTCAGAATCTGTGTTCAGTGATGCTGTGCTCCTGAAGCGGTAAGGTGCTGAAGGTGGACAATGGAACAGATGCTTTTCAAGTTTCATGGCTGCATCTCTATGATATTATCCTGATCACACAGCACAAGCGAGCTAACCTTGGTGAGACAGGAGTCAGACATTCTCAGAGGTTATGTGAAAATCTATGGAGTGTCCTCACTGCTTGTCATCATCATCCTCCTACAATCAAACGATTATTAGGGCCTCCACTGCATCTCCATAATGGGAGCATTATCTAAGAGGGTATGTGTGCTGTCATCAGCCAGACTGGAGTCAAATGTTCATACTTGCAATGTGAGGATCTTGTGATGACTCCTCATGCATGTCTTCATCATCCTCCACAAATCTAGCACCTATGAAGGCCACCCAAGTATGCCTGCCTCATCTGGCCTGTGCGAGGACCTCATCTCCATCATCGTTGTCTTCGAGGACCTCCTCACCCTCATCCTCATTGAAGTCCTCCTCATCAGAGGAGACATCCAGCTCCTGCATCTCCTCCTCAGCCAGCTCCTCTCCCCATTATAGCGCCAGGTTTTAAAGGACACAGGAACAACAAGAATTCATGACATCCTCTGTGGACTATATTGCAGGGCTCCACCAGACCGGTCCAGGCACCGGAACCTCATTTTTAGCATCCCAATGGTTTGATCCACCAAGTTGATATTTGCAGCAGGAGCTTCGTTATACCTTCTCTCTGCTACAGTCAGAGGCCGCACAGATGACATGGAAGCTTCTGTGGACCAAGGAAGACATCAGGGATCTGTGACCGACTGAGAATGTAGGAGTCATGGACACGCCCTGAAACCCGTGCACAGACCTGCAGGATGTGTTTGTGCATATTCGCAGTTGTCATAGTTGACCGCTTGTAGTGATGGAGATCTGAGCACCGTGTGAGTGCAGTCGATTGCACCCTGCACCTGTGGGAAACCTGAGATCTGAGCAAATCCAATCACCCTTGAATCCTGACTCTCCTGGTCCCGGGCGAAATGCACAAAGTTGTGTGCCTTTGCGAAGCTGGTGTCCGTGACCTCATGGATGCATTTGTGGGCGGGGCTTGCAATATCCCACAGAGGTCACCTGTGGAGCCCCGAAAGGAGCCCCACTGGCATAAAAATTGTGTGCCATGGTCATTTTTACGGCCACTGGCAGTAGATGCCCTCCACATCCCTGTGGTGCAGTAGCTGGCAGATGTGACCAACCAGTTCCCTAGACACGTGCAGTCTTCAGCAACACTGGTCATCAGTCAGCTGCAGGAATGAAAGGCGGCATCTATAGACCCTGGGTCTAGCTAGGCACTGACCAGCGACGGCTCACTGTGGCTCTTCAGTGGTGTGTGCAGGAGCCCCAGCCACCCATTCTTCCTGAGGGTGCTGCATCTCCCTCTGCGCAGTCAGGTGACTCTGTCAACCTCTTCTCCATCATCTTTGCTCTCTGTACGTCACAAGACACACAGCTAGTTCACCAGGCTCCATGTTCCTGGTGTACTCCTCCTGCAGGATGAAAGAGAGACGTGTGGGTTAGCTTGGGTGTACTAAGGTTAAGTCTGAAGGCCCCTTACCACATCCCAGAGAATGCTGACCACCACTTGAATGGCTAGAGATTAGTGCGCTGCATGGCTGCCCGAAACCCCACCCACCTCCACCCCACTCACCTGGCCAATTGGTGGCAGCTTTGCCCCCTGGACTGCAGGCTGTGCTCTCAGCTCAGGCACAGGCATTCTCCTAACCTGCACTGCAAGGCTGCACTGTTAGCTTGAACCATGGGGAAGATGGGTCCAAACCTGAATGCTGACATTGCAAGGGGCTGTGAACACCTCCACCAGTGACTGCTCCATTGCCAGAGTTAGCGAGGAGATTGTACAATGTGCCCAATCGTCCAACTGTTCTGCAGTCCACTAAGACGCTCATTATTTCGCAATCTGTACCTGAGGGGTGAAAACCTCTGGAGCACTTGGTTGCACTTTAATGCCTCTGCATTGCTTGAGTGGGCAGATAAGCTAGAGACCTGGCTCCACGCATGTCAATGTGGCTGGGCCTGAACTGTCTCAGCTGTGGAGGAACAGTCATTTTATACAAAGTTTCCCTAAGGTGTGGCTACTTCCCTCCCCCCAACCCCTCATGTGCTTGTCCACGGCCTTCAACCACAGGGCAGCCCTTGGCCCCCCTCGGCAAGTCACCTCAACCGCAGGGCAGTGCTTGCCCCCCCCACCCCCCACCCCAAGTCTCCTCAACCCTGAAGTCCAACAGGCGACCCTCACGAGTGCTGCATAACATTACTGTGCACTCACGTCCGAGTTACCCTCAAAGTGCAGCCCGCTAAGCGCACGCCTTAAATATGCTGTTGTGGAACATGTCGGCACACATCCAGCAAGGGTGGCGGGGGAGGTGAGGCAGGGTTATGATTCCGGCGGGCCGATCTTACAATGGTATTAATGATATGCAGATGTATTACAATGAGGTTCCCGACATCCGATGGTGGGAAACACAGCCCACCATTGACAGGCTGAGCAGATGATCGCAAACTGGTTTCACTAGGTTGTGAGACAGATTTTTGGCCTTCTCACCATATTGTCCACTCACGCCACTGAACACGCCCAACGCCAGCAGGCACGGAAAATTCCACCCCAAGTCTCTCCAAGCATCAACGTTTATAGGTTTCACACCTTTTAAGAAATATTCTACTTTTCTATCCTTACAACCAAAGTGAATAACATCACAATTGCCCACATTATACTCCATCTGCCACTTGTTGCCCACTTGTTGTCTATATCTCTTTGCAGCCTCTTTGTTTCCTCCCCACAGCTTCCCTTTCCAACTAGCTGTGTATCATCAGCAAATGTAGATACATTACTCTCTGTCTCTTCATCTAAGTCATTAATATATATTGTAAATAGCTGAGGCCCCAGCACTGGTCCTTGTGGCATTCTATTAGTCAACGCCTGCCAACTTCAAAATACCTGACTTATGCTCACTCTTTGCCTCCTGTCCAGTAACCAATCCTCTATCCATGCTAATATTTTACCCCCAACTCCATTAGCTCTTGTCTTGCCTATTAACTTTTTGTGTGGCATTTTATCCTAAAAAGACGAGGGCAGTGGATTTCAAAATCCTGAAACTCCCTCCCACATGGACTGCAGCAGTTCAAGGTGGTGGTGCACAACCACCTTCTCAAGGACATTTAGGGATGGACAAGAAATGCTGGCCGAGCCAGTGATGCCCACATCCTATGAAAGAATAAAAAATTATTGAATGCCTTTTACAAATCCAGGTATACTACATCTACTGATTCTCCTTTATCTACTCTACTGGTTATATCCTCAAAAAAATTCTAATAAATATATCAAACAGGATTTCACTTTTGTAAAACCACGTTGACTTGTTCTAAACATACTATACATTTCTAGGATCAATGTTAAGACTTTGATTGTTGGGAAAATGCTGGAAACTATCATTAAAGACGTTAGGCTAACTGGCCTGTAGTTCCCTGTTCTCTTTCTTCCTCCTTTCTTGAGAAATGGTGTTACATTTGCCAACTTCCAATCTGATGGGAACATTCCCAAATCTGAGGAATTTTGGAAATTCATAGCTAGTACATCCACTATCACTGCAGCTATCTTTTCCTGAACCCTTGGGTGTAAGTCATCAGGTCCCAGGGATTTGCTGGATTTCAGTTCAAGTTTCTCCAATACTTTTTCTCTGCTGATATTAATTACCTTAATTTCCTCACTCTTTTTATTCATTAGTTTACGCTCTATTTCTGGTAATAAACTTGTGTCCTCTACTGTGAAGACAGGCACAAAATATTTGTTCAATGACTTGGCTATTTTTTCAGTTCTCATGATAATTTTTCCTGTCTCTGTTTCTAAGGGACCAACATTAACTACTATTCTTTCTTATAGACTTATAAACGCTCTTACGATATACTTATATTTGAAGTGCACATTTTGGAAGCTAATCTTATAAAGATTAGAATACAAACAAAATGAAAACTAAATGTTTGTTTAAAAGTTTTCCCCAGACTAAAATATGCTAATGTTTGGGAACAGACATCTAGAATAGCATTAGTCCAAAATTTCTTAAGATTATGGAGCCAAACATTGGTGCATTCCCGCTCAGACACATCAGGGATTTTGCAAGTCTTTGTAAGAGGCAGAGGGAGGCTCCGCCTGGCTAGTCGTAAAGGAGAAGGGATGACCAGCCATAGACTTCTAATGTCAGGAGTTCCTACATCCCTTGCTCTTGGATGCCTGTCATATCTTATCAGCAGCAAATATTTACCAGGGTCAGCAGGGAGCATCACAGGTGGGCTCATAATAAAATAATGTTAATATTTGAGGTCCAGAAATAAGACTAAAACTAATATTAAAATTACTGTTGGCCTAAACAACAGTCTGGGTTTATGTGTAATGTTATACATACGTGTACAGTGTAACAGAATTTGATCAGCTGTACAAAATGTTTATTATGGTACATTATGAGAGCACAGTGTGTAGCCTTTATACAATTCGTCAATGCTTTGCATGTTTAATCTAGGTAATTTATATATTCCATAGTTATACATAACTCATGTTTCACTAGTAAATCATAATGCATTATAAGTATAGTGTAATATAGTTTTAATTGCATGTATTGATAACTTAGCTTTTCATTTTACAATTGTTTTCCAACAGTAATACCACAATAATTTTGTGCCTTAAAAGCAGAGTCAGCCTCACAGTTTGGCCTCTAACTTTGCCAAAGCTCCTTTCATTTTTTAACTTAATGATAACGCTTAAGTCTGGTATGCATTATGCCAAAATTCAGGGGTATTTTTGATAATCTGGAGATTATTGCTAATTTGTTCAATTCGCTGTCCATCCACACAGTCTCACATTTTCCCTCATTGTAAAAAGGCAATTGTTACAATTATCCCCGAATTGCATGCAAACAATTAATGATACATTTTGAAGAGAAACTTCCTGGGAAGTACATAAGTAAATTAAACGTTAATCCCAACTCAGCCCAGTTGGACAACTTCAACCACGATGTACATTTCTAGCTCATATAAAATTTCCATTTTGCAACACAATATAAATACTAGAGCTTATCCCTGGATGCCTAAATTGAACATCTGCGACACGTTGCTCATCATTTTCCATTTACACTCTCTAGAAGGCCTGCTGGATCTGGTCAGAAGTTTCCATTCTAAATATTCTATTGCCAATAAGTCTCGCTAATAGCATTTACCAGTCCATTAACGTACGCACACACGAACAAATTCATTAGATCTCCAACTCAGTAAAATCGATGAATCCGTGGGAAACTCCAGCCTGGGACCGGTGAGCCTGGAGGATCCGGTGATCTTTATCTGAATATATTTATGCCCCATATCATTTCGGTTAATATGGGTGTGATCTAATCTCACTAGAGGCATTTAAGATTTAAAACAAAACACTTGTTTGTGTGAATGCGCCTTTCCATATGTGTCATTGAAAAAAAATAAATCTTCTATGAGCGCCGCTAGCAAGGCCCGATAACTGTCACCTTAACTTAAACCTGTTTTCAAATACGCATCCAAACAGGATTCATCGGTGGAAAATCTGGTCTCGTGCATTTCGGTATCTAAGCAAAAGCATTTCAAAGAGCATAAATAAATGCACACCTTACCTTCTAACCTCATCCCCACTGTCAAGCATTTCTGAAAACGGCAATATGGACATCTCTTCCTTTGGGTTTTATCTATTTTGCAATTCTGATTCTCAGTGCAAGTGTAGCGCTTGCTATTCTGAACAGTCCTCTTGAAAAATCCCTAAGGGAAGAAGTTTGAAAGTTATTTGACACACAGAAATGAATCCCGATAGAAGCCATGAAGCAAAACTGAACACAAATCGATCATCCCCATTTCAGGCAACTCCCCACAAAGAAATCCCCGCCAATAACAGTCCCTTTCGCACCTTTGTTTACCCTTTTATTAATTTATTGTTCTACTATTTATTGTATATTATTTTTAATGCTAACTTTATTAATAGGGTCCCCTCGTTACTCGAGCCGTTCGCTCGATGCTTTCGGTTCAGTTTAATTTTGATTCAGTCGTTTTGAAATGACGTTATAATTGAGTAAAGAGGTCTCAAACAGCCAAAAACCACGACGAAAAAAAAAATACCTTCCGAATTCGAATTTAAACTCACCTTGCAACTTTCACAGGTCAGCAGACCATAATGATAACCGGATACTTTATCTCCACAAACTGGACACAGTTCATCCAGGTCATCATCATAAGCGTAGTCCATCACCTTGAACTGACGGGCTGAACAGAGAAATAAAAATTAGGTCGGCAGTGAAATTTTTACTATAATTTTCACACACACAAGAGGTTCGAGCCGGGTGGTCCCCGAAGTTCAGAGGTAACTGGATATTAAGAAATGCCTTTCGCTTCTGACGTTCTCCGAAGACAGTAATTTATAGAAAGCACACAAATCACACATCAGTTTACCATGGAGACGATGACCAGCCCACAGACGTAACTGAGAAATGCTCCTATCGAAGCATCGATAACAAATGATTATTTGGGGGTTGTGTACATTTCCACTGGTGTATTTGCATCTCACATTTATAAAGCAATAACACAAAACCGAAATTCAAATATTTTAGTTATTAGCAAATAAGCACTCTTAATTTAATTTAAAAAAATTAAAAATCTGTGCGTTCCACAACATTGTTAGTAAAAGTGTCTTTAACATCAATAAATATTGTGATAAGAATCGCGCCCTCTTCCTTTCGTTTTCCACAAACTGGTACTGGATCGATGCCTCGATGGTGGCATTTAGATTCAATACGTTCTTAATGTGATACACATTAATTAATTCTGTAACCACTCAATAAAATCGTTAATAAAAACTGTTCTGTCCAGCAACGTTATCAACTGACAATAGTAGATGCCAAACCCTGTAAAAT
Source organism: Carcharodon carcharias (assembly GCF_017639515.1). Taxonomy (NCBI): domain Eukaryota; kingdom Metazoa; phylum Chordata; class Chondrichthyes; order Lamniformes; family Lamnidae; genus Carcharodon; species Carcharodon carcharias. The sequence goes on along the minus strand of NC_054474.1, from coordinate 170,562,626 downwards.
GTTGATCTTCTGCTTATCCTGGAGAGAAGGAGGAGAGAATGCACTGGATGAAGAGTGGCTCTCAAAGACTCGCACTAAAATACAGACTGGAATTCGATGATTAATCAGGTAGACAAACGCCAAGAAAGTCAAACTCACACGAAACAACCGGAAATTCAGAACGTAGAAAGCAACAAAGAGGGGTAAGAGCTCCTCCAAATTGTGTGTTTTTGTAAACTTAGAGTGGATTTTTTTCCCCTTACTAACTAAACACTTCTCTGGGGGTGGGGGTCGGGGGGGGGGGGGGGAGTTGAATTATATCCTCCCTCCAGTTATCAAGAAAACTAATCGTCCGTGTCAGGCAATATTCGGCTAATGAGCCGTGTTTCTCCTATAATTAATAATGGGCCGCGAGTCACGCAAGAAGCATTAAGCACGATATACCTATTCCATAATGAACCCCATTGAAAATGTATTTCTGAAAGTCTGTGTCAAATCTCAAATTATCGACTACAATTAGAGTCAGGTTTAAGCCTGGCCTAATACCACCTATTTAACGAATAACCAAAGTTCAGTGTTGGAATGGTATTCGTTTAACATTTACCCTTTAATGTTTGGCGGATCCCGAAAAAAAAGAATAGTACATCAATGCTAAATAAACCAGGTCGCTCCACTTACTAATACTACAGGTAAAATAAGATCGCGGAGATTCCATTACTTCAACCTCTGAACATGCTAAGAGTTGTAAAATCAATTCTCTTCCGAAATATTAATACATAATCATTTCACCACTGGCATGAAGGCAATGTTAAGTAAAGCGTCGAAGTTCAAGACAAACGTTAAGAACAAGTCTAGTTGTTAATTTGTGGTTTACTTGTGATATTAACTTCAATCAGTACGATCCACTGGAATCAACAATTTTTAAAACCAAAGGCGCTGTAACTGGACAATTTACCTACAATTTTGTTACAAGTGCCACTTTTCGTCGAATTAACTTATTCATCGATAGGCTTGGAAATAAAAAAAACTGAAACGGAACTTTATTTCGAATATACTATTGATTACAAATATACACATGAAAGTTGGAATAACTCAGCAAAAGGGCGGGAGCTCCCGACCCGCTATCGTTTTGGGCCTGAAAAGACAAGAGTAATTGGGATGCAGTGTAATTGGGATTGAGTTGTACGGCCCGTCATTCATAGGGGTTGGTGACTTGTGATTTTAACGCGAAACGGAGCGCCCGCGCAGTTTACTAATAAGAATTATTGTAGCATAGTAAGAAGGGAGATGGTTAGAGCGAAGCGAGACAGGCAACAGCGTCAATGGATCAGATCAGACAAAAAGTAAATTGAGACCAAAAAGCAGGTTATACCTCGAATTTATTGCAACAGATTAAAATACGAAGGTGGAAATGGATCACAAAACTAAAGCAATAAGTAGTCTTGACACTAAAGGGGAATGAGTTCCGTTGCACAGGCCGCTGAACAGAAACATTCCTCATTACCAGATCCATTCGCAAGTAAAATCATTTACGGGGGTAAATCAAAGTTTTGTGAAGACGGGGAGCTGGACAGATATTTGTTCCTATTTTAATCTGACGGCATTTCATTAATTCAAAATCCTTCTGTGCACTTTACAATTGCAGGGCACTTCTAGGCAGAAAGTTGGTAAATGCCGTGACTGAATCCCAAATTATTGAACGGACGTGTAAAATATATTTTTCGAAAAGAGCATTGTCAGAGTTTAATTCGTCAATGTCCTGCTAGCTCCGTGCGCGAAATCCTTCTGTCTCAAGCAATTAATTAGAAAAACAAAATATAGCTGATGCATTTTAATGGTAGCAGCTACAGACACCTGCCCTCTTAACACTTGGAACAGTTCAGAAATCCGCGCACAACACCCACACTCCCTGAAGTCAGCACCGGGCGTGTGCATTTGGCCGTGAATAAAGATCTGTCTGAATTCAAGAGCTCGTTTTATTAATACAAGATCAGCTACACAATCTGGAGGAAAATCCGTATAGAAAACTTCACTGACCATCTTACTGTGTGTGTGCGGTTTCTGTACTCATGTTAAACGGTCTAATGGCATCTCAGACCCAGAATCGCGTCGATTTACAACCTGTCAAAAAGTGTTCCGGGCATCAGGCAGCCACCACAGCGAGGCATCTGTGTAACCGCACTGACATCAGCTATGATTTAAATGATCAGATTTTAAACAATATCACTGTTCCCAGAGAATAAAATGTTGGAAGGAGTATCCATTCCAGAGGTAAGGAGCGCCCAGAATTCTCTGGGAACCTTATTTGGATTTTTTTTTACCAGGAAATAGGAAAACCTGACGGTTTAATTGTGGTCATTTTGCCTGGAGATTATGTTGTGATATTTCTCTCCTCTCCAAGTCCCCAACAGTAACTTGACGCCTCTGGTAATAAAAACTAAAACATTAACGGGGGGGGGGGGTGGTGGTGGTGGGGGGGAGTGACTTAGTTTATACCGTGTCTTGCAGTTAGGAGGTTTTTTTTTAAATCACTTTTGAAAGACAAGACGTCTTTTGACAGCGTTTAAACAAGGAAGATTGGCTCTTGGATCTAAGTTACCCCCTAAAATGTTCTGCAACCCGATTCCCCCCCCCCCCCCCCTCAAACACTGACCAATCCCAACTCCTTGGAGACTCGGGAATACCACAGCCTCCGGGCTGGTTACAGTCCACCCCCATCCCCAGTCCTAAATGTGACTGAGATTAAACCAGGCGCCGAATCGCCAGAACCTGCTCAGACTCCCACAGGTAGGGGCTGCCGGAGAGGCGGGTCCCTTTCCCGCCGGCGCCTTTATTGGATGGCGGCGGCCTTGACCGACAGCGCCCCCCCTTGGCCAATGGAGCGCCGGGCCGCTCCCCCCCGCCACCACCTCTCTTCCCACCCCCCCCCCCCAACTGGTCGCGCTCGCTTGATACAGTCGAGGGACCAATCAGCGGCCGGGGCGGTGGCGGGGGCGGGGGCAGCGCGCGCTGCCCGCCCGCTGGGTCCGATTGAGCGCTCAGCTGCGCTCAATTTTCCGACCGCGCTGGCGGGGCCCGGAGGTGAGTTGGAATCCCTTTGAACTCACTGGGCTTGGCTGCCAGAAGGTGATCTCGAGCCATGTTTGCTTCTTGGTGCCTCTGCACCTTGGACTCGGGCGGTCGTTATGATATTACTGTCAACTGTTGGTGACTTTTTTTCGCGTTTGGTTACGAATAAAACACCAAATTAAAATCACGCCAAGGGGTTGACTCTTGGGATGTGGGCACCAACGCCAGCAGTTGTCTGCGAAAGTGGTGATGGGCCTAATGTGTGGAGCTGTTTAATACGACTGGGGTGTCTTACGATGCCACATGGGAAGGTGGTCAGGAGTCAACAGCATTGGTGTGAATCTAACCTCACATATCGCCCAGAATGCATAAGGACAGCAGCAGTTTTGCTTTCCTAATGGGTATATAACGTGGCTGAATTTTTATGATAATCTGACAGTTTCATAGCCACTCTTACTGATACCTTTTTTACTTCCTGATTATTTCTGAAATCTGGATTCAAGAATAGCCTGGAAATAAAAAGCCAGCAGGGCTTAATTTCATATTGAAGTGAGGGTGGTGGGTTGATAGAGAACATTGGATGGCAGTAATAGTTTCTAATCTAATTATCCAGACGATAACACATACGAACATTTAAATTAAGTTTTAAAATTGCTTTCTTTCCTTGGTGTTTTCTTAAGGAAGAATTTTTTTGTGTGGATGGTTTGACCTCTGAGTCCTGTCTTTGACATTGCCAATGATTTGTGATGACATTTACAACATGGTACAAATAATGTCTTTTGATATTGATAAAAGAATGCCACTGATCCTGAATGTGCTACTAATTCACAAGATTGGTCACAATCAGGAGATATTCCAATGTAAAATTATAATTTCTATTTTACACTTTCAATTGTGTTTGGCATTTTTCTTGATACCTAATAAACACAGCTCTTTGTAAAGGAATTTTTCACATACTTCCAACTTTCAATGATAGTTCATGAAAATTGTCAAAGTTTAAATTTAAAAAGTCCACAGAACTGTAAGTTAGGTAGTCATCTACTATTTATTAAATACTGTATTAATAGGCTTATGATTAATAAAAGAGGGTAGTAAGGCACATTTTAAAATTCTTAACATATTTAATACTCTGGCCTGTCCTTAATAAGGTCTGTGGCTGTCAAATCAATGTATCCTTTTCTGTGATGATAATTCTTTTTTATTTCCCCTCCCTCTCTTGTTTTTCTCCTTTCTCCTCATCAATCTGCTTTCTTTCTGACAGTGACTCTTTTATTTCTCCCTTTGCTTACGCTTTATTTAGCCATCATTCTCTATATTTTTATTTCTTTTTTGATTCTGTTCTTTTGTTGCTTCTATGCTTTTTGATTCTTTACCTATTTTACCATGACTTTTATTTCCTCCTCTTTGTTTTATTCTTTATTTTTGACTCTCTTTCAGTCATCTATGTGTCTTTATTTACATTTTTTTTCTATTTTGCTGATTCTGTAATCTCCTGAGCTTTGTCCTGCTTTATCTTTTGGCTTTATTCCTGAAGTGTCTGGATGCTGTTTTTGTTTCACTTCTGGTTCTGTCCCAGTGGCCTCTTTTCTTCTGTCTGCCTTTGCCTCCCATCTCTGTCCTCAAAGAACTACAGTCCACCAACACAGAAACATGAATGTTGCCACTGGAACATTCCAACAGCTGTTGTTGTTCCCATCCCTAATGCATTATCTTTTATAAATATGTTAAAAGTTACTAGTTATTTTAGATATTTTTGAAAGAACGAGAAGAGCCAGAATCAGCATTATATAGGACATAATCTTCAACAAGGTGACTTCAAACCCATTTTTGATAATATGTTCACGATCAGTAATTACTATGGGTACATCGTTAGAAGAGAAGGGACAGCTCAATACAAAATGTTTTCAAATATTCTTGAAACACACATAAGCTGCTGTTTCAAAGAGGTGAAGGGGATTTATCAGAAAATTTTCTAATTATCTTAGTTAAATCTTTTTGTAAAATCATCACGTAATACATGTTGGTAACGGAGGGTGGTTGAAAAGGCAATGATATGTATGGAAGCAGGGACTCCTTCACATTTCAAACTCTCATGTGTATAGAAAAACGTAATGGAAACAAAAATAATCACATTTCAATTAAACCACAAAACTCTTCAAACAACAAGCCTTTTAAAGAGGGAAAAACATGGCCAACTTGCATTACACAACAATTGGCACACAGATCTGAGTAGGAAATGTAGTGATGCTGTATTTACGTAATATCAATAGAATAATATGTATACATTTTTAAAAATCATAAGACTTTTAGCTTACTAATTTCTTGAAATGTAACTACTAGTGTTGACTTATAAATAAACATACTTTTCTTCATTGAAAATTCCTTTACTGGTGTAATTTGTAGTAATTCTTATAAACAAGATAAATAAGGGATACTACTGTAGGTGCAACTGGGAAACCAAAAATCTCTTCTCCCGGTGAACTCTGAAATGCTAATCAACTGTCAGTTGTTTCAGTACATTAAGTGCAACATTTTCATGTCAGTGTGGCTCAATGCTAACTTAGTCACAAACTGTAGTTAAATTACACCCCTTAGGGAACACCAAGTCTTGTCAGTAAGTTTCATGCGGTTACCTTTCCAGTTCCATTTAAAAGTTGACTATTGTTTGTCAAAATATATTTGAAATCATTTTTTTTACAAAGCTCCTAATACAGATGTGAGAACTTTGCATAGGCCCAATCTCTAACAGAATCTCATTGCACAATTACTGCTAATATTTTTAGTACAGTTCTTACAACAGTATTCCACTGTGAGTTTTCTGATATGTTAGGAAGATGCTGTTCGCTCCTCTCTATATTGGTCTATCACAAAATTAAAATTTAAATAAGCATGAACATGCATGCAAATGTTTATAATAATTTGAGATCAATTAATAAAACTGTATTTTCAAAATATGTGCTGAAAAATTAAATGCTGACATTTTCTTCAGTATTGAACAAATGTGTTTGAATAAAGATGTAAAGTTAGTTAGAATGTGAGGCATCTAATGAATAAAATTTGTCCTCCTCTACTGATTATACATGAATCATAAAGATATTCAATCTCACAATAAGGAAATGCATTTTGATAAAATCTACGATTTATTATTTCCAACTACAATTTATGGTATATGATGTGTTATGTAAATAAGAATGTTGAACATGCAGAACAAATAACACCCCCACCCTCTTCAATCAAATGAGTCAATGTAAATTATACCCTTTGGGAGTTAAAATTTAATCATAGCCACCCAATATCTTTGAAATATTGTAATTTTCTTAGCAATTTACTTAAAAAATACTTTATTTCAAATGTAAATACACAGTTAGATCATTGAGGCTCCATGAAACTAGACCAAGCATTTCTACTTCAAGGAATCCTTGGAAACAATAAACTATATATGAAGCATATAGGGCTTAATGTTTTTTAAACAATTTTTTTGAAATGTTAATTCTGCTTTAATAGGTTGTATATGACAAATGACAGAATCTCTCAAATCAACATTGTAAATAATTTCTTTGAAGCAAGTAGAAACATTTTCTGAAAAAACACAGGAGTTCTACAAGTACAAACTGCTTAGAGCTCCACAGTGAAGTAATTTGACAATAATATAGCATCAATTTAATCAGTTTCTGAGCTCATAGAAAATGAATGGTGATCACTTGTATTCCACCTTTTTTAGTTATTGAATACCTCCAGTACGTTAAAAGTATTTGATGACCTGCTTACCTATTTAGAATTTAATATAATTATAAGTATTCTTTTGAAGCAGAATATTTGTAACAAAATGCTTATTAAACAATATAATTGGACTTTTATGACAACTTTGTTTAAAATGTGTAATTTCTTGGTGCTGTACATGTAGTTCTCTAACATGTACACTGTTAATCCTTTTTTCTAGAATATAATGTGTTTGCTATTGATTCATTTTTGCTACTGCTATCAGAATGTAATTTTTCTTCTTAACAGAACAAACAAGTGGCAAACATGTGCAATTTGCTTATTAATGGATATTCTAAAAGGTTGGTGTATTATTTTAAAAGGTATTTAAAACTTTTGCCCAAAGTCCTATTAAAACATCCTTGGCATTGTCCATGTCTGCATAACTATATATTTTTTATAAGGACAACATTAATTTAAGCACTTTCAAATACATGTAAAGCAAATACTTAACGTTCCAAGTGCCAAACTAAACTATAAAACAGTGACAACTACAATTCTGCTTTGTAAGAGGAGTGCTAATAAATTACATGCTTTGTACAGTATGAATTTGAGAGCCTACTACATATTACGTGCCACAGTTCTCAAACCGAACATTTTGACAACATAATGTATGCTCCCAAAAACATGGCTGGTTCTTTCAATCTTTCCATTAATGACATTGTTTGATCTTTTTTTTAAAGTTCAATTTCAGAAATGAAGTATCTTACGTTTTGCCATTGTTCATCTTGCCAGGTAAGACTGAGGTAAATCATCCAGGTTTAGTTTTATTTATTTTTGTTTAGAATCAGATTGGCAATATTTCTGAATTATCTTTACAAAATGTAATTACTATTATGATAATGGCTTAGAAATGAATAACTCTATATGTTTGTCACCATCCTAGACTCAGCTATTATTCCAAAATTCAATGGCACTTTCAATAAACTTTGTCATCCTTGAATGTAAAATGCTCTGTAATTCAAAGATAGTCTGCTCCCGAAACACGATTTTATAATCTCAGTGCAGTATCATGAACTTGTTTATACAACCAGAACTCTCGAGTGTTTCAAGTCCTCTTTGTAACAGATCAAACCTTTATAAATGTTTGAAAATACTTACATGTATCTGGAGTAGTTTGTTTGATGGAACTGCAGGGAGCGACCAAAGAAGGACTACCAGACATTACTCCTTTCAGAGAATCCACTCCAAACAGCTTTACCTCTGGCCTAGTTAAAAATATCTTCCAATTTAAAAAAAAAATCAAATGAGTTAGAAAACTAAGATGGTATGTTTGTTACTGAACTCTGATCAGGATGTGTGTCAGTGCTGCAGTAAACTACACAGGCCAGATCATGATGGGGGCTAATCAGAGGAATAAGGGTCTGTTCTAGATACTCGATTGGCTCTTTTGGTCAGGTGACCTCACAGAAGATGATAAGAAATCCTAGTTACAAACTGACAGAATGGCAGATAAGGTTTTTTTTTAACACTGATAATGCAAAAGAAATAATTAACCAAGTCTAGTGGATTGGGAATGAATGGAAGAATTTTTCATCATAAAATGAAAAGAAAGTCTGTAGGAAGGACTTACTGATTTCACTTCCTTAAATGGTTAATTATCTATTTTCAGCATAGATCCATGGCTTCAAACTAGCTTCAGTTTTTTTGCATGATGAATAATGAATGCCAAAAGGATTTCCCATTGAAATATAAAATGCACAACTCACTCTAAACTTGAAAAGTTGTGTGGGTAGCAAGAGGTGTGAATTCATTTGAGCTAATTAATAAATTTATTTAGGAACTGGTATTTGTGACCTGAACTATGAAGGCAAATAAAGTTATGTTGAAACTGCATAATGTTTGCAATATTTTTGCTGTAGCTTATAGAAACTGGGAGGTGGTTAATTATTTTGAAAATATATATGTATAGATATATATATACAGTACTTCACCACAGCATTAGTCAACTCAAACAATATTAAAGGAACAGTAATAAGAACTTAAACTTATGAAATGTCCTAAAGCACTTCACAAAGGGGGTGGATTGACTGCCAAGATGATCTTAGGAGAGGTGACCAAAGATGTGATTGAAAATAAGGTGTTGAAGCTTTTTAAGATCTGGGAGGTTGAGCAAGGCAGAAAGCTTAGGAAGGGAATGACAGAATAATGCTCTGCTGTAATGCTTAAAGGCTTTTCCATCGATGACAGAGTTATGGTTAATGGGGTGAAATACATTGCAGTCTAGCCTCCTGAAGAGCAGCAGTTGTGAGCTGAAACATTGGGTTGGAGAAGGTAGATTGCAGTGAAGCCATGGAAGGGTTTTTAAATGAGAATGAGGACTTTGAAACCATTATTTTGGCAGTAGGAAACAAATGGAAAGCAGCAAGGACTCAGATACTATCAGACAAGTACCTCATATTGGATAGTACACAGACAGTGGATTTTCAGCCTTTGGTGTTTGAAGACAGTAGGCCATCCATCAAGATGTTGGGAAGTCAAGCCTGAGGGTGACCAAGGCATGGTTATTTTGGACAAAGACCTTGATGAGATTATTGGTGCAGGAAACATCTTTGTATAATTCATAGTTGCAGGAAAGTGCAGTTGTATTCAACTAAAATGAAGCAGTCTGGCTGGGACAAATAGCCTTTTCTCATGCTTAATGTGCCCTCATTTTAAGAGATTTGCTGCACAAAGGATAGTAATGTGACAAGTTATAAAATGTGCTTGTAACTAAATAGAAGTAACAGAACATGTGCCACATGAAAATATTACATTTCATGTTGGGATCCTTCAGGGGATTGTTATGATCCCAGCTGATGTTAATACTGGATAAGTCAGATCCCAGGGTGAAACCTGGCTTGATAGATCCTATTGTTTTTTTTTAGAAACCATGGAGTAAAGCTACTGAACAAATTCACAGGAGTCTGCTGATGAACTTTTAATACAGAGAATAAATCATTTATTAAACTAGAGAAATTAACTATATTACACCAGACAAAATGTTGGAAAACATCTCAATACAAACACGAGAAGATGATTCAAATATTCACTACTCCTTTACCCCAGCAATATCTCTACAGACACATATAAATTCAGAAAGATAAAACAATTTACAATATTTATCTTGTACACCAATATTCAAGGTACATGTGAATTAACAGGCAAATGGCTAAATACACCACACTCCAAAGTAAATGACAGATACGAACAAAGTCAATTCCATGGATTTCTGGACAATCCACTCAGACGTTTATCACACTGTGAGCCAACCAGTGTCTTGGAAACTTTGTCTTTCTCACGAGGGTTTCCAATCTCCACATTTGAAGGACTGGCCTTGGAATTTTCGCAAAACATCACTTCCACTCGGACGGCTTCAACAAGGATCCACCTCCAGGGTTTCAACCTTGCCTTCCGAGATTCCTTTCCCCTTGGTTTCTGAGTACACTCGTGCTTCACCTTCCAAGCACACTTTCAGATCTTCGGCTGTGCCAAGCAGAACACCACTGCTCCAAAGGGGTACCTTTGCCCCTACTGCCCATAGCTTGGGGTCACCGACCTTAGGCTGCCCTCTCGGATCTTCAGGGCTTCTCTTGTCAGCCCACTTCTCTTCAAGCCAGCTGCCCCCAGCTCTTTCTTTAACTCGGAGCCTTTTTCTCTGCTCCCGTCATTTATCTTGACTCGATGGGATCTATCTCTGATCACCGTCTTTGTCCCTGCCTGGGGCTTTCTTCTGGGCCCTCGTTCTGGTCCAACTCCCTGGTTTGGGGCCTTCGTCTTTACTTGCGAGCCTCGCCCTGTCCCCCTCCCCATGTCCTGCTCCCTGGGAACCCTCCTCTGGAATGGTGCTCCGGTTCAGGTCACCTGACTTGCAGTTTCATGCCGTTTCACTTATTTTCCTTTTGCGCTGGTTCACAGCCTAAAGACCATAAAAACCACTAACTGCCCACATGCAGCCCTTTCCTGGCCGGCACATGCGCAGAAGTCCCGAACCCAGCAGGAACTGTAGTTCCCCAACTGTGACTGCTGATTCAAAATCAAGGTAAGTGTGGAATTTCATTATAGGATGCTACTGCATATGGGGCAAAGAAGGCTCCCAGGGCTTTAGGTTTTTTTTGGAACATGCTAATTATGAAATTATTTTTTTAGTATATTCATACAGTATGGGCTTTGAATATTTTGTTCATTTTGAATCAGAAAGAAGTACATATTGTACCGCTGGGTCACAATATTTTTGTGGAAGTACCCGAAATGATAGGAGATGTATCAATTCAGTAGGTTTCCCTGGATGGGCAGAGAATAGCAGATGGTTGGCAGTATGTTCAAGGTTATAACATACTTGTAGTGTTTGCCATTTGAGAAAGTCTCATTGTTAGGAACATCCAAATTTCAGTAGGTCCTCAGTGGCAGAGCAATGGTAGATTGGAAGACATGTTAAGCAGGGTCCCCCAGGGATGAGTTCTGGGGTGCCTGCTGTTTCTAATTACCTAGATTCAGTAATACCATGCAAATTGATCAGGTTCCTGAATGATAACCAGTCGAGGGTTAGGGCAAACAAGTTTAATGCAATATCTGATGAACTACAAGAATGCAGAACAAAATTGCAAGTGGGCAAAATTATGGTCGTTGAAATTTGTTTTGTGTAAGCGCAAGAAGCAGCACATTGCAAGTTAAAATAGAGACATGTTTTTGAGAAGACCAACAACAATTTGTATTTATATAACCCCTTTAACATAAATAAATGTCAAAGTATTGCACAGGGACAAAGTCAGAATGGATACTGAGTTAAAGAATGAGATACAAAGAAGGATGGCCAAAAGCTTCTTAAAATTGCTGGGTTCTAACATGGGTCATTAGGGTAGGTAGGCAGAAGAGTGTAGGGAAGGAATGCCAATGCATCAGACTTAGCAATAGATAGCTGCTAATGATGGCTGAAGGAATGTGGAATAAAAGGTCAAAGTCAGGGTTCATCAGGCTGGGTGTTGAGCTATAAAAGATTACAGAGATAGGGAAGGGCAAGGACATGGAGGGACCTAAACAACATATTAACATTACTATTACATTTTAACATTAAACAAGAGACTTTTAAATTTCATATGTTGGATAATCAAGAACCATTAGGTCGGAACAGGGTGATGGGTTAGCGGGATGATGCAGGATAGGACAAAGCAGCAGAGTTTTCGATGAGCTTATGTTTACGATGGAGCAGGTCAGAACGGCAGAGGAACAATCGGGTTTGAAGATGACAAGTGCACGGATGAGGTTTTCAACAGCAGAATCGCTGAGGTAGGGACAGAGGTAGGCAAAATTCCAGGTATGGATGTTGGCAATGTTACAGATATGGGAGTATGCGATCTTTCTGATGGAGAGGAAATGGAGTTAAAAGTTCAACTCGAGGTCAAATAGGATGCTGGTTGTCTTTCTTTCTATATTAGTTCATTAGATGTGAGCATCATTGGGAAGGCCAGCATTAATTGCCTTTGAAAAGGTGCTGGTGGCAGTCGATCTGGTGTAGATACACATTACAGTGCTGTGTGAGAGATAGTTCCAGGATTTTGATGCAGCAACAGTGAAGGGATGCAATATAGTTCCAAGTCAGATTTTTATTGTATGACTTGGAGGGAAATTTAAAGTTCTTCCCATGTGCCTGCTGCTCTTGTCCTTTTAGGTGGTAGAAGTTACAGCTTTGGAAGGTGCTGTCAAAGAAAGCTTGACAAGTTGCTGCAGTGCATCTCGAAGATGGTATGTATTGCTGTCATGGTGCACTGGTGGTGGAAGGAGTGAATATTTAAGATGGTGACTGGGGTGTAATCTGTCTGGTCAGGCTACAACTTGTAAACTATGGTCTGTTCTGGTTACTGAAATACAGGAAGAACAGCAAAGGAATATCCATGGATGAAAAATTGTAGAGAACACATCTACAATTTCTAACATGTGGTCCTGTCGGGTGAGGCTCCCTGCCAGGAGCGCTCATTTATAAAATGAACCTTATGAGATGGCTATCAGCTGAAAGAAAGAAAGTAGTTCACTAACAAAAAATGCAGGGGTAACAACAGTGGTATGGTCTGCAGCGAATCTGCAGATATCGGTCCCACTGCTAAAATTGTAGGCTGTTTTTTTTCTGGGCAAGCCTGATGGATGCTCAAAACACGCATTAGGTCCTTTGGATATATAAATTATAGTCCTAAGACCTGTTAAAGGACCTCTTTTTAAACTTTGTTGATGAAGAATGAGGCAAGTATTGGGCCTGCACAATTCAGGAATCTTCAGCAGCCCCTTGACCACCAATAAAAGATAAGCGATTTTATTTTTTTAAATCCCTTTTTGTGGAGCAAAGAGAAGCAGGAATGCTTTGGTGCCAACAGAGATGCGACCAGTACCCTAGCTCATGTTGAGTATGTTGAAGAGGCTTAAGCTCTAATTTCCTTGGGCCACTTGGTTCAGTCACACGCTGGTTGCTCAGCACTAGATAATTTCTAGGCCAGAGTGACTTGCTGGTTTGTGAGACTGTTATCAGCCTTATAGGTTAGAAATCGCTGTTGGCTATGTTTGAGGATAAATGCTTAACACAAAAGCCTTCTCCTCTGGTAATTTGATGGAGGCTCTAATGTATTTAAAGTTAGCAGGATAATGCCTCTATTAAAGTAGCAAGCAGTGGGATTTAATATTATGTTCTTAAACATTCATCCAGAAATCGTTTCAACAACAGTTTTGATTTTAATAAATGGAGAAAGTGCTGGAAATGTATAGGAAATCAGTCAGGATCTTGGATGTGTAAATTTGTGGTGCGATTTAGAACATTTTCTGATTTTACTCTAGAATTTTAACATTCAAGCTTTATCATTGTATCCTGTATTTTAATAATTAGCATAGGGAAGGGAATTGAGCTAGGACAGAAATATAACTGCATATGTTAAAATATAACTTTGAGCAAATGGCAAAGACGTTCCAGTTCTTTTTTTTTTGTTTTGAAATCTATTACGTTGGATGGCTATGTTACCCAATAAATTAATTCCAGCCTTCCCACACAAAACACACACTAGTCTATTCAAATGTAGAATTTGGAGTGTAAAAAAAAGGCAAAGATGAGCTTTGCAATGACCTCTCAGTGAAAGTATTTCTGTCACCAGGAATTTTCATTACCTAGTCATGACCACTGACACCTACTGACTACCTTACCAATCTTAAAATACAGCCTACAAGCACAGTTCAGTAACCTTTAACCTGCTGTAACAATGTACTCACTGAGAGGAAATGCTCATCTCAGCCCAAATCTAAATCAGTGTATGTCACGCAGCCACTTAACAGATTCTATCACGGAAAACAAATACCCTGTTGACAGCTTTGATAAACCAAACCAAGAGACATATAGTCAGAAAGTATTATCCTTGTCAATAATATATTTTCCTAGTCAATAAATTTGAGAAAATATAGGCTTTGCTTGCAAGCTTATTTGCTTTAATTTATTTACCATAGTCATTGTGGCTAAAAGACAGGACTGTCTCACAAAATGTAAATAAAACCATGAATGGGTTTGCTCAGGTCCTGTGTACTTATGCAGCCCAATTGACACCCTTTGATTTTGCAAGACATTGTAAAATACTGGCATTGCCAAGATACTGAAACGTAAATTAGGGTTAAATCTGTAAAAAAAAATTTAAAAATCTGTAATCCTTTCTTTATCTTTTCTTCCTTGCCATCTTCCTCCTCAGTTATTCTGATTCCTCACCAGGGGCTCCTTGATGGAATATAGTTCCAGGACTCGGGATCCGGGTGCCTTTGATACCTCTACCATTATGCAATGGATGGCCATTATGCGAGCAGGCACCTTGATGATGACTGTAGACCATTTGACCCTGCGGACCATCATAGTCAAGACTGATCCTGTCCTTACATTTCCAGCAGGGGGTGCTGGTTACAGTCTTGACCTTGAACCTCAATCAATTTTCCCATTGGAGGTCCAAAGCCAATTGTACTAGCCCCTACCATCACAGAGGTCAGCTAACTAAACCGCAGATAAATATCAATAGCACATGAATACATTAACATAGATTCTTTAATCTGGTCTCCAGAATACCTTTCAAAGCCCAGGGCCAATGGAGGACTGGCTAAAATTAAAATTAGAAGAAAATGGACCATTAAAAAAAAAATAATTAATTCTCAAGCTTCAAGTAATTTGTAAAGCAGAACAACCAAGAGGCTGGAACAGATGAAGTGAAACCTTTCATTTATGGAGCAAAGGCACTGAAGTGGGATAGGGGTGCTGCAGCACCACTACTGGCAGGAGGGTGTAACTCCATCTCCGAATTGTGACAAAGGCGCAAGTGAATTCAAAGTTAAACAGTGCCTGACAAGTGACCAATAGTGATGGCACTGAGAAGTAAAGTTTGGAGACTGGAGGTACACATCTTACATAGGTCTTTAATAATATAATGGACCATTTTACATGGAGTTGAGGCCAACTGTAGTCTTCCGGTGAAATGAAATTCATATCTCCACTGCCCAAAAACTGCAGTTCACCGCTAACTCAAACAACTGCGGATGAGGCTAAAGTGGGCTAAGATCATGCGCAAATTGTTAACAAGATGCCTGTACCTGTCCTCCCAAAGGTGGCTCCCCTGGAGGCTGAATGTGCACTCCTGGCCTCCTCCCACTTCTAGCCCTCCCTTCCTCCTCAGAGGAGCTGCCTCCAGTGGACAGATCAGCTCCCAGACCCAGGCTATGGGAAGGCTTCCTGAAACCTGCAGGCCTAGAAAAGATTCCTCAGTGCAGAGCGCTGACCTGAAGGTTAAGAGTCCAGAAAAAGCAGCTGGGAGGCGTTCTGAAGTACTGCAGATCACACAGGCAAGTTTGAAAAACTTTCACCAATAAATACTTCACAGAGCAGACTCACGACCCCACTGAGCCCTCTTATCCCGCCTGTGGATGAGGTTAATACAGATGTCTCCTACCCGCCTGCCCATTGCGCCCGTGCGCCAACCCGAGGATCGCACGGGTGCCGAAAAATCGGCATCGATTGCAAGACTAAAGGGCCTTAAGTGGCCCGTTAGTTAATGGCGGGCGCACGTCGGACTTCATCGCGCACCTGCCCAGGGAAATATCGCAGTGACGCCGGGACACTCACCCGATGTCACCGTCTGTCATTTTACGCATGGATGTGTGGGGCCCACCCCCTGCATGTCAAACGGAAAATTCTGCCCATTATTCTTTTAGTCATTCTTTGCTGGCTCTCAAAATTGTCCAAACGTCTGACTTAGCGTTAATCTTCACCGATTTTACATTGTTTCTTTCAGTTTGATGCTATCCTTAACTTCCTTCAGTAGTCACAGATCCTTCTACTAGAAACTTAGAATCTGACCTTATTTGAATTTAGGGTTCCATTTGTCAGCATTACTACTTCCACTGATCCTCAAAAATCACACCGTACAACATTCAGATGCTGCAAATTGGGTGGACAAGGGACCTGATTTCACTGCACCACCAGCAATGAGAATTGATGTTGCCTGGTTGAACGTTAGCCACTGGGTAACATTTCACTTCAGAGTCAGAAGGTTGCAGGTTCAACTCCAACTTCAGAATTAAGAACATAAACTTGACTGACACTGCAGTGAGGGAGAGCTGATTTGTCTGTTTCATGCTGCATTAGGGATGCCATTCATCAGATAAAGGATTATTAATCCAAGCCCCCACAGTTGCTTCTGCAACTGAAAGCTGAAGATCTCATGACATTATCGAATGAAGAATAGAGAGCTCTATTGGTATCTCAGCCAACCTTCCTTCCTCATCGAAAACAGATTACCCGGACTTTAATTTCTTTGCTGTAGGTGGGATGGTTGCAACTTTCACCGACATAATTACATTGACTGTATTTCAAAGTAATTGATAGTGTGTGAAGTGCTTTGAGACATGCTGAGGAACATGATAATGTGCTATGTAAATACTTGTCCTTTCATTCTTTAATGGTCTTTACCGATATTCAGAGAACAAAACCAATGCAGTTAACTAAACATACTAACTACACCTGAAGCATCTAAAATGTGATTGGAAGGAACCTTACAATTTAAAATTGGTAAGCTGACACTAGATAGTGAGGTGATTACCTTAGCACAACAAGGTGTTGTACCACAGAATAGTAAACCAGGAGCTCCCACTAATTTTCAAATCTCAGTTATATCATGGGAAGGGTGAACAATGTAGAGATTTGGTACTTCCCAACAACAAAGGTGGCTATTGGCGGATGAGTCAGCCAGGCCTTCTCTTCTGCTTGCATCAACAGTTCTGAAGAACATTGATAGAGTCTTGGAAACATACCAAAACAATGAGTACCAACACTTAAAGAGATGGAGTAAACACTGGCCGGGATTTTCCGGCCCCGTTGTGGTGGGATCCACAGCTGGAGATTTGGCAGCCTGGCCAAAAGACCATTGACTTTCAGCGGCATTGGGTAGGACCAGATGATTCCAGCAGCTTGGGGTGGAAAATCCCACCCAGTGTAAACCTCTGCGAGTGAAGAAATAGCAAAAAACGCCTTCTTATGTTTGAACCTGTAATTGCCAGTGATGTGTAAACGATAATACAGGATTGTAGGTGAGATTCTCAAAGTGTAAATTGGCAGGTAGTCTGTTTCGGAGCTGTATGCGGAGCTGAACTGAGGTATATGTTCGTGTATTAGAATTGCTTACACAAATGAGTAAATAAAATTGTTGTGAGAGTTATTCTTGTGAAATGTCAATAGTACTTATATCGTGAAACATTAACTCTGTTTTTCTGACACATTTTTTTGAAACTTCCAAGTGGAAATTTAGTAGCTGCTGTGCCTTCCATTTCTTGAACAATCTCTTTTGTAGCAACATATTGTTATGAAATCTGCAGAGACTGATAATGTTTTATAAAAGAGATTTGAACTTCCAGTTATTAGCTGAAAGAATACCCGACAAGTTTTCACGTTTTTAAACTTTTACTGTAACAAATAACTAAAAATAACAATTGATTAAACACTTTTTTGTAGGCAACATATACGTTAAACAACAGAAATGGGATGCCCCATTTTACTTTTAGAAAGGACAGAAAATCTTCTGCTACAGTAATACGTTACACTGTCCCTTAAGTGAACACTTCACCTTCCAGGAACCAGTCCAAAATTATTCTCAGCTCCTGGTGACTTGTTTCCTTTTTACTTTCCCAGCTGAATAACTTCTGATTTCACTGTGAGGGTTACACTGTAGATTCTTTCCCTCTAGCTCAAGCTAGGCATATCTCCCAGCCTCCTTTAAATCCTCACGAACTCAGGCTCTTCAATCTTGAGTGTGAGTTCTGCATGGTAAACAATAGAGTCAGCATTTTCTTTGCGTCAGGTGCAGGACTGGCTGCTTCTATCTCCTGCTCCCTGCCTCTCAGATGGCTGCTTACTACCCCAAATCAACTGCTTTCTGTCTGTGATTTTCATGGATTTGTAGGGAAGCCTGTAATTTGATCTCAAAAATGGCTTCCTCTGCCTTCTACCCATGACAACATGAAACACAATAACCTTGTATCTAGGTCGGCATACTATTTATCTATTTTTGATCCCAACTCCCTTTCAACTTGATAGTTGACAGCAGAGCTGTTTACAACCCAAAACCAATAACACCTTTCTGGGAGACTCAGGATCTACTCATGGTATACTCAGAAATTGCTGCCATTGTCTCCAAGCTTAAATATCTTGCACCTTCTTCTCAATGAAACAACCTGAGCCCTCCTTTGGTGACTAACAATCAAACCACCCAAGCTTACTGTCAGGCAGACAGCAGAACAGATCACATGACCCCCCCCCCAACCTTCATTCACCTCAGATTTAAAGATACAGTCCCAAAATATGGTAATCTTATAAACCTCATTATTGTATCAATATCCATAGTCACCTTCTAAATCATAACAATGTGGACAGACTTCACCTGTACATCTTCATTGTTTTTAAATGTAAAGATTTATTTACCATGAACACTGCAAACACTGGTGAGACAGATAAATGTGTAAAAGTACGAACACGTGACCACTTGGGAAGTTATTGATAAAATAAACAAAAATATCAATCTAGGGATTGAAAGAAACTGTTACCTCTATTCAGGAAAATTAGGAACACATTTTTGTCTTGGATGCCGCGGTGTTAACCTGGTGGAGCAGATCACTCACCCTTTGTAGAAATAGAACCCATCTGGTTTCCATTTCTTCAAATCAATGAAATAAAAATCAAGCTTCTAAAACGGGGCTGGGCAAGGTAGTGACTGAAGCTTCTCCTCTGCTGGATTTACCAATCCTTAGGTGAAGGTGAAAATTTAGCTAGATATTTTAGGGACACATTGGGAGACTTGGAGTTATTTGTTGGAGCCTTTGATATTATCAGCACAAGTGTGGTTCAACAATGACATGGACTGGGCCAACGCACAGGGATAAAGATCACATTTTTTTTGACATAGAAAAGACACCTGGGAGGGACTATTTCCTTTTATGTGGAAGTGAACTTGATTAGAGTGGAGGTGAATTAATCTAGTCTACATGTGAAATAGGTAAAAGCCCTATGGATACGGATGATATAGATCAGGGGAAGGAAATGAGCTGTGGGACCACATGGAAAGCAAGGGGATTGGCCCAAGACTTCTACAGTTAAATAAAGAAAGAATGCACAACAACAGATGCAGTTGCTTTTGAGTGACTTCAATTGTGCCAGGGATGGATTGGGGAATCTATAAAAGGTGCATTAAGAGTGAAACCATAATCCTGGTCACAGACTGATTGTTACATGGAGCAATTGGCCAAGAAACTCACTTCAGCAAGGGTGCTAATGGACCTGATAGCGGCAACCAATGGATGGTAGAGCAGGTCAGAGAACATCTTGTCAATACTGACCACAACGTATTATGGCTTGCCAGTTTCAGATGAAAGAGAGGAGTACAACAGAAACATTCGACTTTAGAAAGGCACACTTTGAGGTGATGAGGGGTGAGCTAATTAAACTGGGTCGGACAGCTCTGTTATATTAGCTGTGTCTCAGCTGGTAGTACCCTTTGCCCGTGAACCACAAGGTTCTGGGTTAAAGTCACACTCCAGGGCTTGAGCACAGAAAATCAAGGCTGACTCCAGTGCAATACAGAGGGAGCACTGCGCTGTCAGGGGTGCCCTCTGTTGGATGAGGTGTTAAACCAAGGTCCCACCTGCCTCCTCAGGCGGATGTAAAAAAATCCCAGGGCACTATTCCGAAGAAGAGCAGGGGAGTTATCTCCGGTGTCCTGGCCAATATCTATCCCTCAATCAACATCACACACAAAAAAAAACAGATTATCTGGTCATTATTAAATTATTAACCACATTCATAAAAAACAGAATTTGGATATTAGTCTGTGACGTGACACCAACCAAACCAGAAGCATAGAGGATAAACAAAAAAGAGAAGTAGACCACGTCTAGATATACTGTGGGCAGAGAACAGAACTGGTGAAGACCAGAGGGAGGGAGGATAAAAGAAGGAAAAGATCATGGGCAGAATTTTTCGCTCGCTTGCGGACGTGAGCCCGACATGCTTGAGCGTAAAATAGCGCGTGTTGATGTTGGGCGAGTGTCCTGATGTCATCGCGCACTCGCGATATTTCGGTCAGCAGACACCCGCAGGTGCCGGAGCTGCACCCGCCATTAAGTAAGAGGCCAATTAAGGCCAACTGACGCCGGCTTTTCGTTGCCCTATCCGATTTTGGGCTGGTGGCGGGGGCAAAGTGGGCAGGCGGCCCACCGACAATTTCAAAAACCTCACCTCACCCACGATCGGGGATAAAAAGGGGTCAGCAGCATTGCCAGTGTGTGTAATGAGGAGTTTGGTCGATAGTTTGCTGCTGGTGACTTATTGGTACTTGGCAGCTTCATCTCTGTTCGGGGCTTCATCGTTAGCATTTCCAGGCTTCACTTCAGGACTCCTCGGTGTCTCCAAGGACCCAGGAGAATTCAGACCGCGTGGACCCTTCCAGGTATCAGACAGCCTCCTGTTACCCTGGTAATGGGGATTGTGTCTCCGCTGGTGGCACCTCCTCTGAGGAGGGAGAGAGGGGCAGAAGGGAGAGGAGGCCGGGTGTCCCTATGCAGCTTCTAGGGGAGGGACCTGTGGGAGGAGAGACGCAGACATAAGGGGCACAGGGCCAGCAGGTAGTCCAAAAGATGGAAGGGGGCCACAGAACTCTACTATTCTGCTGCCAGGGTTTACAGGCGGCGATGGAGCTACCTCAGTATGTCTGAGGTGCAATGCCGAAGGAGGCTCCATTCTTAAGGGAGACCGTGACCTCCATCTGTCAGATGATTGACCCTGAGGTTGCCTCCAACTGTATGGATGGACACCCCATGCCAGTGGCTCTGAAGGTCACAGTGACCCTCAACTTCTATGCATCCGGCTCTTTCCAGGGGTCAGTAGGGGAATCTGTGTGGAGTGTCCCAATCAGCTGTCCACAGCTGTGTCAGGCTGTTGACCGACGCTCTGTTCAGGTGGGTATAGACTTTCATTCATTTCCGTATTGACGAGGCCAGCCAGGCTGAGCGAGCCAGAGGTTTTGCAGCAATTGCTGGGTTCCCCTTGCATCCAGGGTGCAATGCACTGCACACAAGTGACCAGCAAGGGTCAGTTGGATGCCTTCATTAACAAGAAGGGATTCCACTCCATGAACCTGCAGATAGTGTGTGACCACAGGATGCAGATTCTCAGGTCTGTGCAAGGTACCCTGGCAGCTCCCATGACGTGTACATCCTGAGACACTCCCAGGTGCCGGGGCTCTCCAGTGCTCCAGCCCGGCTGGATGGACGGCTGCTGGGTGACAAGGGCTTGAAAAGGTGGCATATGACGCCTCTCCACCACCCAAGAACGGAGGCAGAGCAGCAGTGTAACAGGAGCCACGGCTCCTCAAAGGCATTGATAGAGAAAAGTATAGGTCTTCTGAAGATTTGCTTCCAACGCCTGGACCATTCAGGGGGAGCACTACAATACCCCCCCAGAGCGGGTGCCACTGATAGTGGTTGCATGCTGCGCTCTCCACAATCTGGTACTGGAAAGGGGGGACCCACTGGAAAGGATCTTGACGCAGCTCCACAGGCCACAGATGATGAACCCAGTAGTGAGTCTGAAGAGGAGCACAGTGAGGAGAACGCTGAGGGCGTGAAGCCAGACCTCAGTAACCTGCAGGGAGGCAGGGGCACCAGGGACATCTTGATCCAACGCTCCTTCAGCGAGGCTGCCAAATAAGCACCAAATAACCTTATACCAGGGCTGCTGTCTCCATCCCAGATGTCTGAAATGACCCTTTCATTTGACTCCAAAGTCCACTCAGTGCCTGTGTAATAAATTTTCGAGCCACCCTTATCCAGCATTACATACAGGCGTACCCTGCACTACATTACGACAAAAGAAAATTTTTCTCATGTTGACAGTCAAAACAAATTAACAGAACTTTCTCTGGTCTTCAACCCCAGGCCAGTTAAAATAAACAAGACATTACACAGCAGAAGATCACCTGTGACCTGTCCCTCTTGTACTCATGCTGTCTTAAACTTACATTTGTGAGTGAAACCGCCTGGTGCTCCCCCCTAAATGGCACCAGCATTGGAGATAGCCTTCTGACTCTGCTGTCTTGTTGGCCTTGGCTGTTGTCCTCTGGCCAGTGGAGCCTGTGCTGGCCCCGCCTGGGAGGGAGCGGCCACTGCCACTGCTGGCATCTCCCCAGTTGCCACAACCTCATCAGATGCCATGGTCACTGGCATAGGGGCGGAGGAGCTGCTGCTGTCATCCAGAGCGCCCTGAGAGGAGCCCACAGAGACGACAGGCGGCTCGTGCACCAACGCGAGGTCCCTCTGGACCTCCCTGCTCATCATTGATGGACGGGCACCTAGCTGGACGCCTCATCCAAGTCCCTCACTGACACTGACCACCTGAACTCAGTGCCTGTGTGAGGGCTGCATGTCCGAGCGCAACCCCAGGAAGCCCTGATTCTGTCCCTGGAGCTGTCTCACCATGAGAGCCACCACTCTCACAATGCAGGAGGCAGTGCGCTCAGCCGTGAGGGTGAACACAGTGCTAATATTCCACATGGATTCCTCCATAATGGAGACCATGGTACGCAAACCATCATGGATCTCCCACCAGATCCTCCCGCACAGCTTGCTGGACATCCAGAATTTGCCACCTAATTGATGACTCCAGAGGTTCATTATCTGCCTTCGACTGAGCACCGTCCTGGCCTCCAGCAGTCCTGAGCGCGCTCTGCCTCCACCGACACCTCAAGCGAGTGTGAAGTGCCCTCAAGGCTGTGCACTGACACCCTAGCCGAAAATCTGAAGCCCACCAAGGTGCTGGTATCTCCGCTGGTGTCTGGTTCAGAGAGTGGGTGCGACGCAGGTGCATGTGGAGCCTGGCTGTCCTCTGGCATCAGGGGTGGGTCTTTAGGATCCTGCGATTGGGTGCATGGTGGCAAACCTAAGAGAGAACAATGACATGTCATTAATTTAAGTCATCACGCTGTCACTGTGCATGCCAGGCATCCTGCCGAGACCATGGAGATCTTCATCATGGTGCCATCATCTTTCAGTGATCCATGGGGATTCCAGTTTTGAGGCTCCCATCAATGATGAGACTAAACAAGACTGTTTGCACCATCTGAAACTCTCCCCTCTGTGCGCTGTACTCTTATCTTCGTCTGACACCCCCGCCTCTCCGTGGCTGGTTGACCGAGGTCCTGCTCGTATCTGGTTAGGATGAGGAGGTTAGCCCATGGTCTCCGCCAGTCTGCAACCTTTCAATCTTGTGATGGGTCGTCCTCTCCTGAAATGACAGAGGAGCGTTGATTCGCCCACTCCATACATGTAGCACCATTGCGGCCTGGCCAACCCCAGCTGAGGAGCACTTGGCAGGGCACTTCTGAGTCGTGGCCCTCGCGCTGCAAGGCAATCAGTCCAAGCAGCCAGGGCTCACCCCCTTGGCCAGCTCCAGTTGGCACTCAGACTCTAACACCCCTGAGGTTCACAGGGGCAGGGCCAGACCTTAACGCTTCAACACACTGATCCATGCCAACATGGTGCCCACCCTTCCTGAGTGCACAGGTCATTAAACCTCTTGTGGCACTGGACCCAGGCGCACCGCATAACATCATGGCTGCTGACCAGCGGTGCCACCTCCCCCCAGGTTCCCTTTGTAACGTGCGGCGGCCTCCTCCTTCCATCCCTGGGGACAAGGGGAGGGTGGGGGGGGTCCCCTCCTGGCAGCCCCCTCCTCCAGGAGGACCGCGAGGCACTCATCAGAAAACCAGGAAGGTGGGGGGGGGGGGCCGAGTGACCACCTGACCTGCCCTCCCGCCTGGCGTCGGCAGCTGCGTTCGAATCCATAAGTTTTAATTTCCTGCTGACAGCGCCAAAGATGTCTCAGTCACCGGCAGCCTTTCGGGGCCTGACTGTGCCGGTTTTAAACTGGCCGCCGGGTCTCCGTTGGACCCGCCAGCCAACAGGCCCCTCACTCCCGCTTCCCCCCCCCCACCCCTTTCCTGACCACTGGGGAGCTACCTTTCACGTTGGGTGGGCCTTACTTGGCCCGGCTAGTGTGGAATTGTGGCTGGGGTCTGATCACGGGTGGCAGCTCGCTTTCCGGTCACCCCCTGGGCCCACCGACTGCACCCACACGCCGAACTCAAAGTGGTGCCCCATGTGGGCAACAATGGACTAACGTGGGGGCAAAAATAAAGATCATGACATAAAGTGTAATGCTACAAATTTTATGGAGAAATGAAACAAATATAAAAATAAAACAAAGATAAAAAATAGCTAAAATTGGTTAGGAAAGCGGGGAATCTAAAATATCGAACACCTCTATAAATATATTTGCAGTGAACGTTTAGAAAAGGAAATGGTGGGCAATTGGAGGATGTCAAAGGTGAGTTAACTTCAAATGACCAAAGGGTAGCAAATATCCTTTTAATCTGTGCTGATGAAGTAGACCATGGTCTTTAGTGGTTCTTCTGTTGTCCCTGGAATTACACCTTACCCTGCACAGAAGTTGCACTTTCAGAGGCAATGGTGGAATTATTAAAGGAAATAGAAATTAGATACAGAGGCCACTGAGAAATTTAAATGAATAGAAGGCAGGGAACCAGTAAAAATGTGAACACTGTCTGATGGTTGGCTTTATCTTTGCTACTTTCCAATCTTCAAGAGGCATAAGGATGATCCAGGAAACTGTGGATTTGGTAACACTAACATCTGCAGTGGATGAAGTATTAGAAGGCAACCTGTAAGAGGCCACAATGAGACCCCCTGGGTCGAACTATCCCAGATTTGTACTAAGTGTGGTAGCGGGCGTGAAAATGTGGTTTTACCCGCCTGCCACAATGGTGGGTTTTCACACAGTACCATCCCATTCCCACTTCGGTAATTATGCAGCCACTGAAACACACCATCTCACTGGCGGGTGGCCTCCGATCTGCCCGCCATACCATTGCCTCGCTGCTTCCTCACTCGGGGTGCCATATTTAAACTGCAGCTGCGCGCACACTTCTCAATGCTTGCAGCCCAGGAGGGCGCAGGTGAAGACATGGCCCCAAAAGCCAAGAAGAGTGCAGTCCCCCCCCGATTCACTGACACATCCCTGGGACACCTTCTGGAGACTGTGGAGGCTCGCCGTGATCTCCCCTACCCCCACCCTCCCCCCACCAACTCTGGCTGCAGGAGGCCCATCAGCCTCGCCACTCCAGCGTGAGAGGTGGGGACAGAGGTGGTCAGTGCCAATGCTGCACACACGAGGTCGGCCATCCAGTGCAGAAAGAGGATGAATGATCTCATCCATGCCGCCAGGGTATGGAAACCATCTCATCACTCTAAACCCACACACTCACGAGCCCATCACACATTCACTGGCATCTCACTCACTGCCAGCTCAAGGGACATCACCACCCATTCTCACACACGTACCCTCACATGTCCATCTCACCTCATCTCCTCTGGAGGCTGCCTCCTCAGCCCTCACCATCTTAAAGCCACTTGAACAGATCAACATGTGCCCCCCCAACCCCCCACACACACCCCGGGATACCCCCCTTCCCCCACCACAGCCCTCGCTCTGCAGCCTCTTCCCTTGCCTGAGGCCACTTCTCCCTCTTCCCCAAGCAAGCCCTAGCCCTACAGCCATTACGGCGGGTCTGGTAGGCAGTACCACATCAGTCGTGAGACCCCCTAAAAGTGATGTGGTGCTGCCTTGCGAAGCCTGGCGCTGATGACAGTGAGTGCTGCCCGAAGCAAGGTAGGCAAACAAACCTCAAAGTCCCGAGTGAAGCGCAACACACCAGATGCACGTCGCTTATTTACAGTTGTGAAACATGTTGGCATGGTTGGAGCCCAGATGATCCCGCGTGGGGGGAGATGATCCTGGTGAGCAGGGCTTATAATGAGATGCTAAAGTATTGAAATTAGGTTCCCGATGTGCGGTGACAGGGAATATGACCCGCCATTGACCGGAGGAGTTGATGATCACAAAATGGCTTCACGTTTTTTGGCCTTTGTGGCATATTGTCATCGTTTCCCCCCCACCCCCCAGCCCGCCATAATGCCTGACGCCAATGGGGCTGGAAAATTCCAACCCCTGATATTGTATGGTAAGATTGACATTGACCAGCACACAAACTACAGTTCTTTAAGAAAATGATGGACCTTATCCACAACAGCAAAGGGCAACCAAAATGATTAACCAGTTTAAGTTCCCTGACTTGTGAGAAGTGGTATTAGATTCTGGGATTATTTAGTCTACAGAAGATAATATTTAAGTAAACATAAGTTGAACCTCAAAAGTACATCTGATATTTCCACAAATCCTAGAACTAGGGAATACAAGCTTAACTTTAGAGAAACGTTCACAGATAGTTTATATTTAATATATTTAGAGAATGTGTTGAATATGTGGGAAGGGCTACCCAGGGAGGCAGTGGAGATAGTGTGGTTAAAAAAAAAGAGATTGGAACAGATGTTAGCAAGGGTAGGTGGTGTAAAGGTATTAGTGTTTGAAACTGGCCAACAGGACTGCACACCAGAGCCAGGAGAAGCATCTAGGAGCCAGTTATATCAAGCAGCAAAGGGAGACCGAACAAAATATTGCATGGCTTGAGAGCGGGTGGGGGTGGGAGGGGTTGGTGGTGGGGGTCGGTAGGAGGGGTGGGGGTGGGGAGGCGGAGGTAATAATAATGAAAAAAATAAACTTAAATGAACATTTTGCATTGACTTTGCAAAAAATGAAATGGAAATGCAAACATCAAACGGCTTCTGCTACTGGGGATCATTTTGTCTGTAGGTTTATCTCAGTGGAAGAGCTAAAGACACAATATTATAAAACAAGAATTGAAAGACTAAGCACATTTCTTTAGCAGCTTTCCATAAACGGACAAAGATCTTTCACTTTAATAATAGCCAATCCAAGGATTGACTATTTCTGTTTGATTTAATCTAGTTTTATCCAATTGAAAGTCTCAATTTATGAACTGCACATTGAACAGTCCCTGTGAGTGAAGGGTAAGGGTTTTGGAAAGACTAGTTTCCTGAAATCCTGCACAGATATCAGGAGTACCAGATGTTTAGATTCCCATGCCAAGCTCAAATAAATCTTTGTGGACTCAAGGCTGTTTGTGTGGTGGGTATGGGGTTAAGATAGTACTTCATTATAAATTGTAGCTGCTTCTATAATTACAGATTGTGACTGCTTCCCATCCACTGCCTCTATTGTTTGCACTCAGTTTTGTTGCTATAGTTGTGGTGCTCACAAAACATGCTGTACAGACCGTACACCTCTTATAGCCATCATCCTTTTGGCAGGGAATAACCTCTACAAAAAGCAGCTGAGTGGATATTGTGTTCTGTATTTACAGCTTGATACTTAGGACTGGCCACAATGTAAAAGCCAGCTGATTAAAACACAAACTCAGGTGTTGAAACAAACTAAAGCAAGAAACAAGTGGAAAACATCCCTAAATACAATGGATACAAACAAGTTATAACGGAGACACTCTGGGATAGAGTGTGTGCTTGAACAGTGGTTCTCACACTTCTTGGTTGAAGAACTCCTTTTCAAATGGATCAGTCATTATCCATGCCCCATCTAAATTATAATGCTATATAATATTTATAAGATGAAAATACTGCTTGTAAAGACTGTTTTAATGTTGCTTTTACAATAATAGATCTTTATTTACAGATAAGAGTGAAGTGAGTGCTCCTGTTTCTCACTGCAGAGCCTATCCACCCTTGGCAGGAGCGTGAGAGTGAGCAGGAGCCCAGCGAGAGCAGAGCACAGAGAAAGCACTGGAGGAGGAGCACGAGAACAGGAGTAAATAAGAGCAAAGATATGTAGGAAGTAGACAACGGAGTAAACAAGAGCACAGAGAGAACAGGGGCATGGAGAGAGCAGCAGCCTAGAGAGAGCACTAGGGGAGCATGGAGAGAGAAGGTTCATGGAAAGAATAGGAGAATTTATAATGGAGAATAGGGAAATGGCGGAAAAACTAAACAATTACTTTGTGTAATACTTTGTAAATACAGAAAATCTCCCAGAAATAATGGGGGACCAAGGGACTAATGAAAATGAGGAACTGAAAGGAATTAGTGTTAATAAAGAGGAAATACTCAAAAGATTAATTGGATTGAAAGTTGCTAAATCCCCTGGATCAGATGAGCTACATCCCAGAGTGTTGAAGGAGATGGCGATAGAGATAGTGGATGCATTGGTGGTTATCTTTCAAAATTCTATAGATTCTGGAAAGGTTCTTGCAGACTGGAAAGTAGAAAATGTAATGCCACTATTTAAGAAGGGAGGGAGAAAGAAAACTAAGTGAGGACTGCAGGCCTGTCAGTTTGATGTCAGTAGTGGGGAAAATATTAGAATCTACAATAAAAGATATGATAACTGGGCATTTAGAAAATGATGATATGATTGGGCAGGGTCAACATGGATTTATGAAAGGGAAATCATGCTTGACAAACCTGTTGGAGCTTTTTGAGGATGTTACTCAAAGCATAGATAAAGGAGAACCAGTGGATGTGGTGTATTCAGATTTTCAGAAGGCTTTCGATATGGTCCCACACAGGAGGTTGGTAAACAAAATTAGAGCTCATGGGATTGGGGGTAATATACTGCTATGGATTGAAAATTGGTTAAAGAGTAGGAATAAACGGGTCATTCTCAGGATGGCAGTTACTAGTGGGGTACCACAAGGATCAATGCTTGGGCCACAGCTGTTCACAATGTACAGAAATGATTTGGACGTGGGAACCAAATGTAATATTTCCACATTTGCTGATGACACAAAACTAGGTGGGAATGTGAGTTGTGAGGAGGAGGCAAGGAGGCTTCAAGGAGATTTGGCTAACTAAATGGGCAAGAACCTGGCAGATGGAATATAACATGAATAAGTGCAAAGTTATCCACTTTGGGAGAAAAAAACAGAAAGGTAGAGTATTCCTTAAATGGTGAGAGGTTGGGAAGTGTTGATGTCCAAAGGAACTTGGGTGTCCTCGTTCATGAGTCACTAAAAGCCAGCATGCAGGTGCAGCAAGTAATTAGGACGGCAAATGGTATGATGGACTTCATTGCAAGGGGATTTCTGGATACTAATGACATTAATGGGATATGGGGATAGGGGGGGAAAATGGCATAGAGGCAGATGATCAGCCATCTGTTTGAATGGTGGAACAGGGTTGGCAGGCTGTATGGCCCACTCCTGCTCCTATTTCCTATGTTCCTAATAGGTGCACAGAGAAAGAACCAATGCAGCACAGAGACAGCAAGCACACAGAGACTGCACCAGAAGAGGAGGAGGAGGAGCAGAGAGAAAGATTACAGAGAGAGCAAGGTCACAGACAGAGCATTAGAGGAGCAGGGTGGGAGCAGGAGCAGTGGGGGAGCTGTTACTTAATCTTGACCATGACACCCTGGGTGGTCACCAACATTGCCCACCCATGCACTAGCCTTGTATCGTGGACCAGCTGGAAGGTCTCTGCAGTCCCCAGGGGTCTGTGGACTGCAGTTTGAGAACCACTGTGCTAGAAATTGACGATGAAAATTGTGATGTGTTAACAGTATCAACTGAAGTTAAGTACATACAGGTGGAGGTCATCGATTGGATAGCTACTTGAGCACATATAAAGAGACATTTAATGACACAGGAGTTGAACAAGGTCCAGAGATATATACCTGTGATATTTCACTCTGTGAATAAATCAATCCCAAGTAAAGACTGGTTTTGGATTCTTCCTTCACCAGCTGGCTATCAGGAGTATAACATAAAGGACAGTTCCAAAAGAAGTATCCAAGACTTGAGATCTTGAGCACAAAGTCATGTTAAGGCTATTGATTGTCAGATAAACGTAAGCCTGAACTTTCAGTTTGGTGGGCAGGCGCAATCAGAGGGGACCCGGGAGCAGTCGATAAATGGACCGCTGACTGCGCTCGGTCCCTGACCGCGATTTCACGCTGGCTGGCCAATTAGCGACCAGCCAGCGAGAAGTGCGCACTGATACGATTGGTGCTGCTCGGATTGGGGGTGGGAGGAGGGCGAGCACTGAAGTCAGCGGAGGTGCTGAGGAACACAGAATGAAAGCACCCCCACAGGCAGAGAGCTGCCCCAGGGAGCCGAAGAATTTAAGTGCAAAAAAAAATAAAGATTTTAAAAAACCAGGAGAAAAAATGCCCAGACATCAGAAATAGTCACCTCAACATATACAACGTGAAAATTCTGTCTGAACATTTTTATTGCTTTTTAATTTAATTTAATTTACTTTTTAATTTAATCCCGCCTTTGGATGAGGTTGCCTGAAAAAGGCAAAGGCCGCTTTGACCGATCTGCCCACCCGCCAAGGTCGGATGGGCAGAGAAAGATCCCAGTCAAATGCGCCATTAATGGGCTTAATAGCTCTCTTAATTGTTGGCGGGTGCGCTTCCAACTTTAGCGCGTGCCAACCAACTGAAATATGGCGCGTTATTTTACACTCAAGGGTATTGGGTGTGTGCCCGCATGCCAAGTGAAAAATTCTGCCCATTGTTCTAAAGGTAGAAGAGTATCATAGGCATCTTTAAACACACGTACCTGAAGCCTCCTTGCATTTACCTCGCACGAGTGAATCTGGAATCTTCCAAAAAAATATTTAAAACTTGAAAGAAAACAACCAAATTTTAAAAAAATGACATTTAATTAAAAAATGCAAACCAAATTCAATTTAAATCTACTTTGATTAACACATTTAGGTTGTTTTTTATATTTTGGCATCAAAATGGCCATAACAGTGAGGAGAATTGTTTTGTACATTTGATCAAAATTGATGTTTGGAATTCAGGCAGAAGCTGAACTGGTAAAAGTTTAGAGTAGCTGAGCTTTGCATGAGAAAACTCATTTAGCATATGGGGTGATTTTGACTTTTGGGCAGCTCACTAGCGGAGTGCACTGGCTGAATGCTTGTACCCGCAATGAAGAGGTGGCCTTGATTTTGAGGCCCAACCTCATCTACATTGGGCGCGGTGTGCAGTGGGATGCTAAACCTGCAAATATCACGTGTGCCAACCACCCAGGAAAGTAAGGTGCGGGAAGTAGAGGATCAAGCCGTGAGTTGAGGTGTACTAATAACCATAGGGAGCATCACGGCCAAGACTGATTTTGTTCTCACCTGCTGTCCATACGCAAGCACTTTTTGTTAGGGTCACTGATTAACAATCAGGAGTGGGAAAGCCAGCTTTACCCACTTCCCTAGCCCAGAATCGCTGAGGCCAATTATAGAAACTCTATTGCTGTCCCGGTTGTGTTCACCTTGTTCAATTCTTACCTGGGATTGAACGTGAAAGCCTCTAGTCTGTATGATGCAGTCATAGGTTGCATTATTAACTGAGTGATGTCAAAATATGTGCCAGACTTTTATTTTGTCCACTGAACACTGAGGTAAAAACCATCAAGTTTATTCTTGACTTAATATGCAAGTCATCCAATTCGACTTTTATAATGATTCATAAACAGATGGAAGGAATACAGCAGCTGCAACAACAATGTGTCTTTATATACCATCTTTAACATAATAAAATGTCCAAGATGCTTAACAGAGGCATTGTAAAGTAACAATGTGACATCAAGCTGTTTAAGGCATAGATAGCCAAAAAGATGAACAAAGGGGTAAGTTTTAAGGCACGTCTTAAAGAAGGAAAGAGAGTTAGAGGGGCAGAGACGTTCAGGGAAGGTATTTCAGATCTTTAGGCCTGTGCAGATGAAGGCATGGCCCCCAATGCTTCAACAACAAAAACAGGGATGCTCAAGAGGCCAGCATTAGGGGAACACAGACATCTTGGAGGACATAGACCTGAAGGAGATTACAGAGCTAGGTAGTGATTTGAAAACGAGGATAAAAATTTTAAAGATCAAGGTATTGGTTCCCCATTAAAAGCCATGAAGGTCAGCAAGCACAGGGGGTGACAGGCGAGCAGGACTTTGTGTGAGTGAGGACACAGATAGCAGAGATTTGGATTCAAGTTTATGGAAGGTTGAATGTGAGAGGCTGGCCAGGAGTGTTTTGGAATAGTCAAGTTTAGAGGTGATGGAGGCATGGGTGAGTAGCAGATGGGGATTATAGCATCAAAGCTGGAGGTGAGGATGTAATTGGGCAAAATAGAAGCTGTAGAGATACCATGGTGAAAAGTGGACCAAAGGCTGGACAGTTGGGATTATCCAAAGTTAATCTTTTTAGGTCTCGTTAAATGTGGCAGCAAATGATTGACTGTTGCTCTAAATGAGCCTAAAACAATATTTACGACAGGTCATGACACAGCACCCATTAGTATAGTCTTCTTAAACTTGCTGTCATATAATATGTAACTAGTTGTAAACTGAACTAGAAAATAACTGCAGAAAATAGCTATGGTTTGAACTGTTAAAACTTTTGCAGCTTTAAAAATAGATAAAATTTTGCTGTAATTGAGAACTAAATAAACGTGAAGAAGTGCAAATCGATTTTGGGTAAATTCTAACGGCTGTATTAAATGTTCTGTCATCTTGGTGCAACTGTGCCTCTGCAGCACAGAACCCTCAAAGGTTAAATTAAGGCTGTTGCACCTTTAATTGGAGCAGCTCCTATCAAGCTGAAAAATGTGTGGGAAACTGCTCAGGTGCAGTTGTTGACTCGCTGAAATCCAAAGGATCATCAGCCAATATTAGTAAAATGTGCTGTATACTTGGCCCTTGGAAGTCCTGATGTAATATGGAATAACTGTTTAAGAATGAACGTGGTAAACTGCTTTTGCACCTACTTATATCCTGGTGTGAAAAAATCTTGGCTGGAATATTGAATAGCCAATTGAGGGTGAAGGAGGTTGCTCGTGAATTATAGTCATTTGTGTGCTGTGTTCTCATGGTCACTGGGAACTCGATTGCAGCTGCACAAATTAATAACACTTAGGGCTGTCAACTGCAAGAGATTCACCAGCAAATATCTCAGAGGTGGAATGCCAGAGTTTTGTTCACTGACCATTAGACTTTCAATACCCGAATACTCGTTATGAGATGACCAATGATTGACTCACTGAGAGCGGCGAACAGAGCCACCCTAAGCCTGCTGTGGGGAAGATGGCCCAACATAGAATGCAGCCCTTGCTGTTCTACCCCCCTCAAACAGATTGCTTCACTAAATCCCCCTGACCACAGTAGCATGAAGCTCTGGCAATTTTATCTCCAGGCC
Organism: Carcharodon carcharias; assembly: GCF_017639515.1. NCBI lineage: Eukaryota > Metazoa > Chordata > Chondrichthyes > Lamniformes > Lamnidae > Carcharodon > Carcharodon carcharias. The sequence continues at coordinate 170,529,101 of NC_054474.1, read as the reverse complement.
TCTGTTGCATGCTCCCTGTCTGTTGCATGCTCCCTGTCTGTTGCCTGCCTGAACTGGCCATTAATCAGCTGCCAGCCAGCAGGAAGGGAATCTTTCCTAGAAACTAGGCCAGGGGAGGCCAAAACGTACTTTGTAAGGCCTGGGGAAGCACTCCTACTGATTGTGGGGCTCTGCAGCAGTGGAAAATGTTTTAAACAACTTAACGTGTTGGGGATCTCTTCTGGCCCTGTACCCTCTTTCCTCTGTTTCCACCTGATGGGAAAACCACAATAGCTTCGCCACCTAGGCTGCCAGTTATCATCAGAGTCGTGCCCCAATTACATTATCAGACCCTAATCTTTATACTTAAAGAAGGACTCCACTAGATTCAGGCAGCTCCCCTTGCCAACTGCTCAGAAGAGCAGGTTAACATACAAGACAGTGGGACTGGTGTGAGAGATCAGAAACGGAAGTTAGCTGGCTGATTTCAAATGTAGATTTCCATGTGGCGGATGGGGTTAAAATCACTCCTTTTGTAAACACAGGTAACAATGCAAATATCGTTCATTATGGAATTGTCACATTTTACATAGCCAAACAATGAACAATTTGTCCCAACACAAATTTACAATCTCGCTACAATGATCTTTACCTTGGTTGTGTTGTGAAACCCATGAACTATTCTGGTACCAAAGATATTTAGCAAAGTCATATAAATTGGAAGATCATTGGAACCTTTTGGCTCTGCAATCAGAACGTATTTCGCTTCTACTTTTTCAGTAATTTCTTGGCTTATTTAAGTGGATCCAATGCATCAGCACTGGACTGTGGATTTTAGCAGCACAGCATTTGCCGAAAGACCTTTTTGAATGCCTTTGTACAAATTAAATTTTTTATACTCTCAGAATAGTTACTTGTAACAAGAATTCTTACTGTACAATTGAATTCTGATAAAGGCAATACAGCTTTGACAATATGCTTCATTACTTGAATCAGGACAATTACATACTAAGAATGACTGAGAACGCTGAAAGGACATTTTGTACTTCAATCAGGATGTCTACGTATTGAAAGTAATAAAATTAGTTTCCTTGCTTGGGAATCAGAACTAATCTTACATTAATACATCTAATCTATAGCTAAATCACCAGTTAACATTTAACATTACTAAATAATTCAAGAAAGCCCCAAGTTCAGTTTTGATGCCAAAGACGAAAACTTACAGTTCTAAAACCAACTGCTCAACCTGACTTATTCTACTACAAGGAGTCAGAGCAAAGGTTGGCATTGTTGTGATATTTTTCACCAAGATGTCTTTAGCATACTTTGCAAACATAGAGTTTGCGTTTATTAAATGTGCACGTGACACCTAGTGGCAAAGCCTTAATACTGCATCAAATTTTATTCCCATAATCTAATCGGGACAGTTTGAATCCTTTTCATGAGGTCTAATTAGAATGTTAACTATCCACTTTACAACGGACATGTGGCTAGATTCAAATTTATCTACAAATTATCTTATATGTTTCAATGCCTGTGTACTTTCAGGGACAGTAGAAAATAATTGACCCAATACTCACTTAAAATACGACATGAAATATGGTTGAAAAGGCTCATTGTAACATAGCACATGCAACCAAGGCAACAGCTTTAGGAATTTTTAACCCAATTTATTTCATTTGAGAACTATGAATTTTTTTTTGGAGGAGGTAGGGTAAACATCAATTTGTATAAAGTACAAATAATCTTTATTTTAATTCTTTAAAGACAGTTTATTTATGTCTCTCCAAGTCTAACCAACATTTTTGGCCGTACTATCTCCTTGAACGTCAAATGAAACTCACGCATCTTCTTAACTTCTGTGATTGCTATCTCAATCTTATACCAAACTATTCCAAACCAATAGTGTTTGGTTTGGAGGTTTGAGGTTTGTTTCAAATGGGAACTTTAAGCTCCTGGGCTTTTTTTCTTTTCTTAAAGCCCGAATTGTGCTTATTCTTGCATGAAAAAAATTCTAAAATCATAATTTGTAACTCAAAAGCAATTATGTTTAAATATCTAATTTTATGATTGCGCTTTGCCTTTTTACTTCCCTATACTGCCACTCCAGGACCTGAACACAAAATCTAGGCTGATACTCCAGTGCAGTACTGAAGGAGTGCTATACTGTTGGAGGTGTCGTCTTTCAAATGAAATGTTAACCCTGGGCCCTGCCTGCTCTATCGAGTGGATATGAAAGATCCTATGGCATTATTCTGAAGAACAGCTGGGGAGGTATCCCCCTGTCCAGGTGAATATTTATCTCTCAATCAACATCAACACATTGCTGTTTGTGGGAGCTTGCTGCGCGCAAATTGGATGCTGCATTTCCTACTGTATAACAGTGAATACACTTCAAAAGTGGCTGTAATGTGCTTTAGGCCATCCTGAGTTCATAAAAGATGCTACATAAATGCAAGTCTTTCTTTCATTATATTAGAAGAGACAATGGTTCAAATGCATATTAAATAATATGGGGGTAATTTTGACTTCATGTGATGGTGTAAAAGGGGCAATATTGAATCCAATGCTTATTTAGTGGAAATGCTAATTGGAAGAGATATATAAAAGGCAGCTAATTAAATAGTGCCTGTATACACTATCGTCATCCTACGTGGATTTGAGGTTGATTTTTCATCGTTGCAATGACTATCCTTGAATATTTATTCAGAGGAATACTTTCTGTTTATGAGGATACAAATGTCCTGTTTTAAAATATCAATTAACTCCATATTAGGTTGGGTCTAAATAGGAAATTGTTACAAAGCATTCTTATGCATTCCCAAGATACAAAACAGGCACTACCATTAAATCGTAGTGACCCTCAGAGAGAAAGATAAGCACAAAAAACAATCAAAAATAATGCAGAGAAAGTAAAATCAGGAAAAATGGTAAGGGAATTGTAAACTAATAACATTCTTTTAGAGCTTGTGCAACAATAACACTGGGTTATCAGTTATTTATGTCAATGGAATCGTGGCATTTCACTTTTACACAGTAAAATCCCAACTTTATTGTCACCTGTGATTTCCCAAAACTCTGCTTCATGGGTTTAACCACTGCAAGTTTCCTAGTTTACACCGAGAAAAGACATTTCTAAACAATGTAGCTTAACTATTGATTTCCAAATATAACGTTGACTGATAACATGGTATCAGAGCGTCTCCATAGTCAAACACATAGACAACACAAGGCAAGGGCAAAAGGAGAGGTACTATATACTGCCTCAGGCGATTGCTATTACTTTTCAAATGTGCTGTATTGCCGCACTGGAAAAGTAGGAAGGTTCCAAATAATTGATATTAGAGATTGAGAGACTGGAAATTTGATAAATTTTAGAGTTAAAGGAAGATCATTTTAAATAATGTTTGGTTTCAATGGAAAACAATAAAAGGGGAATATTATTAATGGAGCCACAGCAGCCGAAGTGGGCTAATGTTGTTCTTTGATAACATTTGGGAAAAATTGGGCTAAATTTAGGAGATTTAGATTGAGGTTTGGAGCATCCTGCTGAAAATTTGCGTATAGAAAATTAATAAAACATGTAACATGAAGTTGCTGTGAGAAGACCTATATGAGGTAAAATGTCTAAATGATTAGGTACATAATGTTGGCATTTGTGTGCGTTGAAATGCTTAAAAAAATCATCAAATGTTCACAAATGTTTGTACTGAGCAAAGGAATCCTTTTCCATATCAGGCATTCCCTATCAATGTCTAAATCTAGATTTAGGGTTGGGCAATAAACGCTGGCCTAGTCACGCCCCGTGAAAGAATTAAAAAAACGATCCTTCTATCCTGTCTCAACAAGGTGATCAATCTCAGAACAGTGTTCTCTATAGTAAAGCTATGAAATCTTCCATCTTTTACACTAATCTTTCTGTATTATCGCCAAATGAACTTAAAATGTATTTGGGTAAAAACATATGCTAATAGAATTAAACTGTTAATACATTCCAACAGCAATTAATGCAGCTATTTAAGCGTTGGCCAAGAGGTATTTTGCATTAGATCGAAAAACACAGATTCCAACAAAGTTGGACTTATTTGGCAGCATTTTACGATAACTTGGCTTGAATCTTCTGTTCTGGACCTCAAACCTAAAGTTGAAGGATACTGAAAGGCTGTAACAGGAATGGAGGAAGGGTGAGTGTATATCAAATGATTTTTTGTTGACTGAAACAAAGATACAAACCTGATAGCAGCACAGAATGCTAATCTGTTGACCTCTTCATTGACAGGAGCACAGTGGCTACATCATACATGTACCTATCGCACAATGAGGATGGCAGCTTCCACATCTGCAGTCACACTGCCAGGAGTAACAGAATAAAGCCTATCCTGTGATTTCAATGTGACGTTACCAATTTGGGGACCTCATGAACTTAACCAGACTGTTAAGAACTTTGAAAGAACTGGCAGTGACTGATCAAGAAGTCTGATGCATTGATATCGGAAAAAGAAAGATGTCCTATTAGCGTAAGCAGGTGAGCAGGAGTTTTAACCTACAGACCGGATCATGCTTGATGCTGATACTGATTGCTAAAAAAGGAAAGTACTCCTTATAAGCACTAATATTCCTCACCTTGATAAACAACCCAAGTTTAGTCTTCACAGCCACCAAGCCATCAAGTTCCAGAAAAAGTGTTGAATTCTCTTATATAAATAAACATAATTTCTATCCAAGTATGATGGATAGAACCACTTGCTATTCACACTGATTGTAAAGAATCACAAATCAACTTATTGCTGAAAATATTGCTGTTTTCAATTGTTGAAAACGGCTTTTTGCTTTATGTGTAATACGTAGTTTTCTAAGGTATTTTCAGTTCTTGTTTAGACTAAATTGCTGAATGAATGATAATAGAGGTTGTGTTACAAAGATTAACAGATTGGCTAGTTTTATGTGCAGTTTAAAGAAATCCTGATCCAAGCACAATTCTGATTTCAGCATATTACATGTTGATGAAGTAGTTTGAATTTATCGGGATTTTACTGCATTAGTGATCAAAGTTTAGTCTTCAGATTTACCTAGCCAAAGACTTGAACCTGCACCTAGTAATTAGATGCTTTGGAAGTTATAATTCAATCTCTAATATTTATGTAACATCAAGCTATAGTCATTTAATTTCATATCTATAACCTTTTTGAAGCAAATTGTGGCTAGATTGTTATTTACTTCATGCATTTTTGTCTTTTTTGGTGAATTTTGTTACAGGTAATAGGGAATCTATTTTTTGTACCCATGTCAGCACTCCTAAGTCACACTTCGAGTTAAACACAGATCAAAGCTTCCTCTGCTTCATTTCAACAATATCCCTTAACCCCGACCTCATGGGTAATATCAACATGATATTCTGTTTTCTATGCTATCTATCCTTTGACATCTCTTGAATTGAGACCAGTAATTTCATGCCAATTAGTTCCAAACTTTGACCAGTGATATGTTTTTGAATTTATGACAGGACAGCCTGAACTAATTTCAGAAAGGGCTATTATAACCAATAGAAGGGAAATATTCACTGTCAGTTTGATAACATTCAGATCCATGACCCATATATGAATGGGTAAAGAAGTGGTATGATGCAGTTACTCTTACCCCTTTATCATAAAATATTTACTTTTTTATTCCCCCTTGGGATGTGGGTGTCTCTGGCTAGGCGAGCATTTATATTGCCCATCCCTAGTTGCCCTTGAGAAGGTGGTGGTGAGCTGACTTGTTGAACAGCTACGGTCCATGTGATGTAGCTACATCCAAACTGCTGTTAGGGAGGGAGTTCTAGGATTTTGACCCTGTGACAGGGAAGGAATGGTGATATATTTCCAAGTCATGATGGTGAGCGGTTGGAGGGAAACTTCTAGGTGGCAGTGTTCTCCTATGTCTGCGGCCCTTGTCCTTCTAGATGATAGTAGTCATTTCAAATAGGGTTTGAAAGATGCTGTCTAAGGAGCCTTGGTGAGTTCCTGCAGTGCATCTTGAAGATGGTACACACTGCTATCACAGTGCATCAGTGGTGGAGGGAGTGAATGTTTGTGGATTGGGTGCCAATCAAGTGGGTTGCTTTGTCTGGTGTCAAGCTTCTTGAATATTGTTGGAGCTGCACTCATCCAGGCAAATAGAGAGTATTCCATCATATTCCTGACTTATGCCTTGTGGATGGTGGACAGGCTTTGTGGAGTCAGTAGGTGAGTAATTCGCTGCAGGATTCCTAGCCACTGACTTGCTTTTGTAGCTACAATATTTATATGGCTAGTCCAGTTCAGTTTCTGGTTAATGGTAACCCCTAGGATGTTGATAATAGGGGATTCAGTGATGGTAACACTGTTGAATATCAAGAAGCAATGGTTTGATTCTCTCTTGTTGGAGATGGTCATTGCCTGGCACCTGTGTGGCAAGGATGTTACTTGCCACTTGTCAGCCCAAGCCTGGATATTGTCCAGGTCTTGCTGCATTTGTACATGGACTGCTTCAGTATCTGAGGAGTTGCGAATAGTTCTGAATATTGTGCAATCATCAGTGAACATCCCCACTTCTAACCTTATGATGGAAGGAAGGTCATTGATGAAGCAACTGAGGATGGTTGGGCCTAGGACATTACCCTGAAGAACTCTTGCAGTGATCCTGGAACTGAGATGATTGGCCTCCAACAACCACAACCATCTTCCTTTGTGCCAGGTATGACTCCCTGATCCCCATTGACTCCAGTTTTGCTAGGGCTCCTTGATGCCACACTTGGTCAAATGATGCCTTGATGTCAAGGGCAGTCACTCTCACCTCACCTCTAGAGTTCAGTTCTTTTGTCCATGTTTGAACCAAGGCCATAATGAGATCAAGAGCTGAGTGACCCTACCAGAACCCAAACTGCATGTCAGTAAGCAGGTTATTGCTAAGCAAGGACCACTTGATAGCACCGTTGATGACCCCTTCCATCACTTTACTGATGATCGAGAGAAGACTGATGGGGCGATAATTGGCCAGGTTGGATTTGTCCTGTTTTATGTGTACAGGACATAGCTGGCCATTTTTCCACATTGCTGGGTAGATATTAGTGTTGTTACTATGCTGGAACAGCTTGGCTAGGAGGGGGGGTGGGTGGGGTGGGTTGCGGCAAGTTCTGGAGCACAAGTCTTCAGTACCATTGCCAGAATATTGTCAGGGCCCATAGCCTTTGCAGTATCCAGTGTCTTCAGCTGTTTCTTGACATCTGTGTTGCTGGGGACCTCTGGAGGAGGCCGAGATTGATTATTCACTTCTGGCTGAAGATTGTTGCAAATGCCTCAGCCTTATCTTTTGCACTGATGTGCTGGGCTCCCCCATCATTGAGGATGGGGATATTTGTGCAGCCGCCTCCTCCAGTGAGTTAGAACCATAGAACCATAGAAAACAGCACAGAAGGAGGCCATTCGGCCCATCTTGTTCATGCCAGCCCAAGGACACCCAGGTGCCCTTTGTAATCCCACCTTCCTGCACCCGGCCCATAGCCCTGCAGTTAACAGCACTTAAGGTGCAGATCCAGGTACTTTTTAAAAGAGTTTAAAGTTTCTGCCTCTACCACCAATTTGGGCAGCGAATTCCAGACACCCACTACCCTCTGTGTAAAAAAGTTCTTCCACATGTCCCCCTACACCTTCTGCCACTTATCTTGAATCTATGTCCCCTGGTTCTAGAATTTCCACCAAGGGAAACAATTTTATCCTGTCCACTCTATCTATTCCCCTCATAATTTTGTACATCTCAATCAAGTCACCTCTCAGCCTTCTTTGTTCTAAGGAGAATAACCCCAACCTATCCAATCTCTCCTTATAGCTACACTTTTCTAACCCTGGCAACATTCTTGTAAATCTCCTCTGCACCAGAGCTATTACATCCTTCCTATAATGTGGTGACCAGAACTGCACACAATACTCCAGTTGTGGCCTCACCAGTGTTTTATACAATTCCAACATTATAACCTTACTTTTATATTCTATACCTCTGCCAGTGAAGGAAAGCATTCCATATGCCTTCTTTACAACCTTGTCTACCTGAACTGCTGCCTTCAGGGACCTGTGTACTTGTACACTTCATCTACCCCTCTTAGTATATTCCCATTTATTGTGTAATCCCTGTAACTGTTTGACCTCCCTAAATGTATGACCTCACACTTCTCTATGTTAAAATCCATCTGCCACTTTACCACCCGCTCCACCAACCCTTCTATATCGTTTTGGAGATTATGGCTATCCTCTACACTATCCACTACTTGGCCAATCTTGTGCAAATTTCCCAATCGTGCCCCCCACGTTCATGTCCAAATCATTAATATATAACACAAACAGCAAGGGTCCCAACACCGAGCCCTGTGGAACACCACTTGAGACAGCTTTCCATTCACAAGGGGGTCCATCGACCATTACCCTTTGTTTCCTGTTACAAAGCCAACCTTTTATCCGGTTTGCTACATTACCCTGAATCCCATGGGCTTTTACTTTCCTGACCAATCTGCCATGTGGGACCTTGTCAAATGCCTTGCTAAAATCCATGTACACAACATCCACTGCACTACCTTCATCAACCCTTCTTGTCACTTCCTCAAAGAATTCAATCAAATTTGTGAGGCAAGACCTTCCTTTAACAAATCCATGCTGACCATCCCTGACTACTCCATGCCTTTCCACATGACAGTTAATTCTATCTCTCAGGATTGATTAATTTGTTCACCACCGATGTAAGACTAACTGGCCTATAATTGTTTGGCATTTCCTTTGATCCCTTTTTAAACAATGGAACTATGTTTGCATTTCTCCAGCCCTCCGGTACCTCCCCTATATCTAGTGAAGATTGGAAAATCATCCTCAGAGCATCTTCTATCTCCTCCCTGACTTCTTTCAGCAGCCTCGGAAACAATCCATCTGGCCCTGGTGACTTTCAAGGATTTCAACCCTTCGAGTATTTCCTCTCTCTTTATGACTATCCCGTCCAATATCTCACAGTGTTCCTCCTGGACTACTATATCTACATCCTCCCTTTCCTTTGTAATCACGGAGACAAAATATTCATTCAAAACCCTTCCCACAGCCTCTGCATCTACACACAAGTTTCCATCTTCCTCTCTGATAGGTCCCACTTTTTCCTTAACTAACCTTTTAGCATTAATGTATCTTTACATTATCTTTAACTTTACTTGCTAATCTTTTTCATGCTTTCTCTTTGATTTCCTTATTTCCTGTTTGACTTCGTCCCTGCACTTCCTATAGTTGTTTAGTTGTCCACCACCATTTACGACTGAATGTGGCAGGGCTGCAGAACATGGATCTGATTCATTGGTTGTGGGATCGCTTAGCTCTGTCTATCACTTGCTGCTTATGTGGCTTGGCACACAAGTAGTCCTGTGTTGTAGCTTCACCAGGTTGACACTCCATATTGAGGTGTCCCTGGTGCTGCTCCTGGCATACCCTCCTGCACTCTTCATTGCACCACTGGCTTGGTAGTAATGGTAGAGTGGGGGACATGCCGGGCCATGAGGTTACATTGCATTGCTTATCCAAAGTAAAGGGAGCTCATGAGCATGGCACCTGTTTAAGGTACAACAAGGAAAACTTTCTTCAAAAAACTAGAAAGATAATCAATAATATACTGCAATAGAGCTGTCTGCAGATTCTTGACCAGGGATTCCCTAGTTCACAGGTCTGTTCACTCACCAATTCTCCATCACCACAAAATTTGGCAAATAGACCCTGGTAGAAGTCAGCCCGTGACTTTGTTTAATGTGGGGACCTTGGAGTGCAGTGATTGTTCACACGCTCTTGATGGGTTGGTGGTCGGATTTTGGTGATGTGTCGAACCACAATGACCGGGACAATCTTGTTGCTGCAGCCTTCTTCTGCCTTTGCTGCTGGTGAGACGCTCAGTCTTCTTTCGCCTGTTCTTCCGTGGGGGCTCTGGAATATTGAGCACTTCCTGTACCTTGGCAGCCACATCTCTCAAAAGGCCACTATTGATGAGAAAATGCAACACCAGATCAGTGTTTGACAACAACTATCTCTGCAAGTGAATAAAAGTCTCAGTGTGCAGAGCAGCTGTCATCACCACTCTCCTGTACAGCAGTGAGAACTGGAATGTGTATCAGCAAAACATAAGAGCGCCAGAGAAATTCACCAGCAATGCATCCACCGCATCCTCCAGATTCAATGGGAGGACCAATGAACAAATACTATTGTGCTTCTTGAAGCCAGTTCCACAAGCATTCAGACAAAACTCCCACAAGATCAACTGCAATGGACTTTATTCTGTGTCCAGATGCCTGAAAAGCATCTACCCTGTTTATTGAACTCTCAAATGGCCAGAGTTCCAGGGGACGACAAATAGAACACTTCAAAGATACTCTGAAGCTCTCCTTGAAGCGTGGCAGCATTGACATCAATGACTTGGAGGGGCTTTGCTGCCTATCACTCAAAATAGTGATAACTTGTCCATTAAGCTCCATCACGTTTTGAGTCGCAACATCTTAATGATGAGGCAAAGTGGCAGCAGAGAAGGAAAGGAAAGGAAGCAAATCCTGCACTCCGGACCCCACTGCCTCATGGGATATCCTGCTCCATGTGCTCAAAGTTCTATGGGTTGAGAATCAGCCTGTTCAGTCATATGAAGACCCATGGCAGAAACTCATGACGCTGAGTAGACATCATCCTCGAATCAAAGGAGTCAACGACAATAGAGCTACAATGACAATGAGCTAAATATTGTTGTAGCAGGGCATCTAATGACGCCAGCTCTTAGCTATACTTGCCATTGTACATTTAGTTTCTTTAAACTATTTTGCGGGGCAAGTTGTTGAAAGTGTGAGTTGGTAATATCAGTGAGCAAATGATGGAAATTGGGCATCTAGCACCTGAGTGAACAGATAAGTGCTGTATATCTCCGTAACCAATCAGATTGATAGATTGTGAAATTAAGAGCACAAGACCGAGAAAGGAGTGTAAATTAGAGAGGGTGAATTCAATGTGGGAAGAGAAATAAAGGGAGAGAAAATTTGGATTAAGAGAGAGAAAAACAGGAAAGGAATGTAAAAAAAAGTTAAAATTTTGCATTTGACATTTTTACTATCTCTAATAGTAATCAAAAACTGAAGGAATTAGACCCCCGCTTACTATTGTTAATTTTAAGTGTTAGGTTGTTTGGCACTAATTAATACTTAATACATCTTCAAAGGGGCACTTAAAAAGAAATGAACAAGACTTAATGTTGTGTGGCAAGTTTAATTCATATGTACCGTGCAAACACAACTTCACTCCATAGAATCCATTTCAATGATGAAGGAGACAACGAAATCCCATTTTCATAAACAGTAGACTCTTACCAAGTAAAATTAGAAAAAATGTATACTATCATGGAATAATTCTATGTCCAAAAACATCTTAGAATTAACTTAAAAATTGATTTTGTTACAATGTATTTTAATGCAGAACAGGATACATATTTTGATGGTGGTACAGAATAAAACACCAATTTGTAAATGGACTTTTTTTCCTTTTAAATGCAGTGACAAATAATTCTAATGCATTTCTCTAAAAGGTGTCCTTTGAGTATTTTGGTTGCTCATTTCATAGCTACTTAGTTCTTACATTCACTTTTCGAGAAGATTGTTCTTTCTGTAACAAGAGAGAAGTTTAGCATTATGTCTAACTAACTCTTCACTTAACTAGGAAGCCAATATAAATCCATTATTATCAGGTAGGATCTATACTCTGTTTTCTCTAGTGGGAAGTCAGTGAAACTCCATTCATTAAATGCTCTACCAACTGTTGTCACGTACACTTCGTTATTGTGGTTCGTTTTTCAAAGCACCTTTAACTTCCCTCATGTCATTTCTACTTGTCTCCTCTCTTTCTATCTTTCCATTTTGTTTTCTTTCAAAGTTAGGACTGCTTAAATATTCCTTGTATAAGTTAGTACCTCAAGTTCTTTTTAAAATGTTTAGTGATTGCAACTCACCATTTCATTTGAGAGAAAACAGTTTATTCCATTTAGAATTAATAATGGCCTCTGTCAATTGGACTTAAATAGTTAAAACCACATCATTGAAACAAACCAGGTAAGTTACACATGTTTTATCAGGGTCCTCTTTCTCTATCTGTTCTTCTAAAGCTATATGTCCTGCAAATTAGAAATTAGTTTGTTTCCCCATGTTCAGTAAATATTATTCAATGCCATAATTAATCATTATCTCTAAATTAAATGCATTGTAAACAGTGTTCTACCTCATTACTAAATACATCACAAATTTAACGATGCCCAAGTGTCAGTTTTTCAAACAGATATATCACTTGTACAGCTCACTTGAAGTTATTCACCAAATTTATAACACTGATAAAGATAACATACGTAAGACAATGTTCCTTTACTGAAAAAGGTTTTGACATTGTCAAGAACATCTCATATTGTGATAAATGACAAGAAATTGTCTTATCAAGTAATACTGTGAATGACTTCAATCTTATCTAATGGGTTGGTGTCAAAGATTTACTTACAGTAGATCACTGTACTAACATAAATATGATTGGCATTATGTTTGTCAGAGCTCTCTACCAAATCCTTTACAAGTCCTTTGTGATATTAATGACCTCATAAAAGCCTGCACTCAATCTAAAGCCTATTTGTACATAGATAACTCCATTGTGTAATATGGCCAAAAATCTTTAAGAACTATTGAAAGGTCTTTAACTGAGAAGATGCATGTGTTCCTGAGTGAATGTGAACTATCCAAGATGCATATAAAGCCTAGGCCTTGCTATCTAACATGCTACCTTACTGAAGTGATTTCTCCTCTGTAATTAACTATGCTTCATTGCAAATGGCTCAAACAATTTAACATTTATAGGATAATTGTACCGACTCAGAATCACCCTTGACCTGCCGCTGCCAAACAAAAAGGATATTGGGATGCATGGTATTGATAGCTGAAAGAAAAATCAGAATGCTACGAGCAGGAAGGGCCTCCCCAAACTGCTGGTTAATGTGTACATCTATAGCAATGGAGAACTGGATGCTTTACTCACTAGATAATGAGAAAACTTAGAAAGTGCCTCACTAAACTGTCAAAGAAGACAGCAAAAATGATCCCATTTTTTAAAAATAAATATTATAGAATGTATGAAGTATCTCATTCACTTACTGTCTGCTGGCATCTCCAAGCTCTCCAAACCTGCAATTTGTGCTGCATGTTCAAAATGCTATTATGCATACAGAGTGACTTAGATTCGATAGATTAATACTTTCTTTATTTGTGTAAATTTTAATGGGTCGGGTAACAAGAGCTATTTGAAAGAACACAAATACTATGTGCTATGAAATGATTTACTATGACTTGCAGTAGGTATTGCCCAGGAAGCAGGTATCTAACATTGTATAGTTTCTGTATGGAATAGAATGCATTTAAAATGGAAGAGTAGCATCAGAGTAGGATTAAGCCCACTAGAGAGTCTATGGCTCTCCAACAGGGTTTGTGGGGATAGTCAACCACCTGCACAATACCAGGAGCAATGAAGTCATCAGAAACCTCAAGTACTGTAAAAAATTGGATTTCAATAATTTTACCAGGCAAACCATTGATCATATATCAGTGTTGTTACCTATCTGAAGCAAAAACAAAAATAGCTGAAAAAACTCAGCAGGTCTGACAGCATCTGCGGAGAAGAATACAGTTAACATTTTGAGTCCGCGTGACTCTTCATCAGAATCCTATCTGGTTTCTTTCTTGAAAAGCTAGAAAGTTCTATCTGTAAAAGTTGTAAGCAGGTCTTCTGTGCAGTAAAATACCCTACAAAAAATACCAAATATAAAAAATAGATTGTTTGTTAAAAGTCTGATCTTTCATCCCCGCAACTTTGATTCAAATCCCGCCCAGATAATTGAGACGAAGGTTCCTTCTATCTGATGACTGTTGAGGGTCCTAAGTGAAATACATTTGGGCAATCTACCAGTTCCTGCTCAACATAAACTCAACAAAAGTATCCTCACATTTGGTGGAGTTCAGTACATTTAACATTTTGGCCCAGAAAAGGTTTCAAGGATAGAACGTGAGGAATTGAAATCTCACACAAATGTATTAGAAGGTGATCTTAAGAAGACAAAGTAAATGCTTATTATTATTATATTGTTCCATTTAACCCATACAACATACTTAAGGAATATCATCAGTGGATGGAAGTAGGTGGATGATTCATTTGATCATCACCTGTATTTTTTGTACAAAACAACTGCAGAATGTGCAGTATAGAAAGAGGCTGAAAGCTACCTTGGAAAGAGTTACAACATAGACACAGCCACAGGAGTTATGTGTGCGCCCCATCCCAACTAATCTTTGTTATATGTAATGTTCCTTAACCCTGCTTCACTATTGAATTTCACTTCATATTCACCCTTTCCAACCCTATCTATAGTTGTGCCTCCGAATTACAAATTATAAAAGGTATGGATTATGTGAAATATCAGACTACGCTACTGTTAAAATTTCCTCCAAAGCATTTGTTATTTTGGGTAGGATTTTGAGCTTTTCAAATCCAACAAGATGTATCAGTGCAAGGATGGGCTCAGTGTGCATTTTAATGTCACTATTTGCAGGGTGCCATTAGAAACATGGCCTTTGGCCTGGACTTTGCTGTTAGCAGCAAATGGATATGTGATTCAAAACCTCTTTGACACAGTGCTCTCTATAGGAGGTCTGAAATCTAAACAGTGCAAGAAAATATATATCTCCTTAACCGATCAGATTGAAGAATGTCTATTGAGGTTGCAGAGTGTGAACCAGGAAGGGTCAGTTAAGGATATTCAATTCAATGTCAAATCATTTACAGGAAGCGAAATAAAAAGATGGAAAGAAAAATAGGACTAGGAGAGAGATGATCGAGACAGAAAGAAAAAGAATAAAAAGTATTTATGTTTTTTTTATTTTTTTAAAATCTTCAACGATAATTAAAAGCTGAGGGAATGAGACTCCACATTTGTAAAAGTTAATTTTCAGTGCCAGAATTTGGCAATATTTAAGATTTAGCACACCATTAAAAAATAACTGACATTGAAATGAACACATCTTAACTTTTTCTGGTGAGTTAGGTCAGTATATAGCATGTGGTCACTGCAACTTGATATCCTTAATGTGTTTCACAGCCAAATCACTCGGTGAGATATCGTATTGCTCAGCTTCTTGAGGAATATGGTAACTCAGACAGCGTCTCCCTGATTTCCATGTTTAACTTTACAAGTGCACTTGCCATAAGTTGCTGTCCAATTTTTCACTTTAGTAATGGAGAGTGCTATTAGCTTCACCATTAATTCTGCCACAAAATCACATTATGGAGTTTGTAATGCATTAGTGATTCTACAGCATAGGATACGTGCTACAGTCTTAGTTTCCCTCCCGCCGCCCTGGCCCCTCCCCAAAATTACACTGGATACAAAGACAGCCAGTAATGTGAGGGTTAAATTCATCAGAAATTCCAAATCTCAAGTGGTTTTATGTAACCTTGGTATTGCATATTGCATGATATCTTTATCATTTTCTGCTACAGTTTATCTAATACTGGCTGGGTTTATTCATTTTACTTACTACATAATTAATGAAGTGTGCCTACAACAGGTGTGGTCTCACTACTGTATGTTCATCATTTATCTCCTGTTCCGCAAGAAGACCCTGACTTTTAAAACCTCTGTTTATGATTGTATGTGCTGTAGCCTTGCTTCATTGACAGTTGCACTGGGCAAGTATAACCTTGTGCTTCTCGTTCTGTTGATGCTCTGAAAACTTTGCATCGAGTTCTTCTCACATAACGATAGTTATTTGCACCTGTCTCAATGTAGATGAGATGGGAGCAACTTGCATGACACGTCCTCAAAATGAGTCAGAAAATATCAAAATGATACATGCACATTATCCCCGAGTTCAATGAGTACTGATTTATAACGGAACTATTAATGAAAACAGTAATGATGAGAACCAAAAGTCATCTTGGCAACTCTCAGAATTCTATTGTTTTCCGAATTTGGTATTTTTATAAAATTGTGACTTTTTTTCCAGTGCATTCATTCTTTGTTACAAAGAAGCAAATTCAATGTAAAATTGGCTTTTAAAAAGTTTCAAGGCACAATATGGGTGAATTTATTTTAATGATAAAGGAGTAAGCACTGAAACTATCTAATCTCATTTTAAATTAGATGTTAGTCATTGATTGAACTTGCTGTAATAAATTGCAGTGCACATTTCCGGTGTTTCTTCGAATTTCCTTGCCATCTTTCTGACCAATAAAGATTTTTCACTTGCTAAAAAGAAACCTTTTAGGAACAGAGTACCAGTGGCATCTGGCTGATTTGAACTCTAGAGTTTACCATTGTCCATTCAAATTTGAGTTCAGCGCTCTTATTTACACATTTCTTTTTGCACCTGGTCATTGTCTCAACACAACTTATTTGGGTGAGGTCAATCCCACCTTTAAGTAATGGTAAGTACTTTAGTTTGACGTGTGTGATGAGAACAGTTTTGTTTTAGAGGTTGTGGCCTTCCACATGAGAACTGTGTCGCTGCACAGTGATTACTGACCCGAGAGTTTGTAACAAATCTCACATGGTCATGTCAGTAAGGAGCTCTGCATGTGAATAACTTTACCGAAGAGGCAGTAGGAAAACTGTGCCAGCTTCTCTGCAAAGACATGCAGGCAAGGAAGGACATCTGCCCAGACTGCTCGGTCTGCATCAGTGAAAGTGACAACTGCACATTATATTGATGCCACTGGCTCACTTCAAACAAACACGGGCTCAGTGTAATATCAATCGGGCTGCTAACTGGGTATGCATCTGTCAGCTAACTGACACATTTTAGAGAGCTGGGGAATTAACCTAGTTTGTCACGACAGCAATGCAGCAGTGTGATAGAGTCACCCAGTTCTATCACCTTGTTGGGTTTCCCAAAAATGTGGGGTGCATTTGATGGCATGCAAACAGTATTGCACGCTTTTCAGTATTCTTAATCACGGGGAATACCACACATGCATTATCTAGATTACAAGTGGCCAAAAAAGGAACATCGTCTTTTTTAAAATCTACCTGTTTGGGCTTCTCCTGGCTCACGATCTATGCCAGTTTTTGGTCTGATGGTTTGGCACTGTTCCCCACTTAGACCTCCAACTAAAATTTCAGTAGGCTCCTGATGGTGAAATTGAACCCAATCTCCATTTAAAGAACGAACATACACATTGTGGCCTGCTCACATGCTCAGATGAGCAGGTTAATATCAGGACATAGTGGGAAGGCAGTGTGATCATGGTAAGTCACTGCCCTTACTTCAACCGCATTCTACCCCACCCCCCTGCCTGCTAAGCGGGGAAAGGTTAAAAACGAGGCCAAAAGCACACATGAGCTATCTATTACAGTTACCATTATTGTTTATTACTCACTGTTTGACTCCCTAGTCTATCGCTGAAACCTTTAGTCATTCTGGGCTTTACAAAAACAGCGTTATAAATTCTCCGTTTCCCCTGCCCAGAATGGTGCTCCAGCGTTGCGTCGGAACCCCATGCAGTCACTAGTATGAAGCAGATCCTGCAACATATGGCAGGGTCAGCACTGGAAATCTTGGTTCAGCAGAGTAACACTGGGGCAAATGGCCATATGGAAATGGGAAACTGTAATACAGGAGGGAGTGGGTGGTGCATAGCACCATGGTTCCATCGGGTGCTAGTTATCACAATTGACTGTCCCTGTGAAAGAAAACACAAAGATGGCTGGTTTGGAAACTATAAATGTTTTGTTAGGCAGTGCTGTTTTGAGGCTGTGGCTGGGATTGGAGTTGTTAGGTATTTATTGTCCACCACATGTATGCTAAAACCGACTTGAAAGTAAATGCAGCTGAAACTAAAGCTTGGAAATTACTAAGTGGCATTACCAATACGAATGTGCTTAATACAGTTGCATCAAATTCCTCCTTCAGGAATTTTTAAATGGGAGCTTTAAGACGCTTAAAATAAACTTGCAAACACCTCCATAAACATACTTGAGAGGAGATATTGACCTGACTGACTGTGTTGAGCATTTATATGTTAATGTAATTTAGAAGCTCTGAACACTGAAACTGGCGGAGCACTTCATTCCCCAAGGCTCACATAGAAACATAAGAACAGGAGTAGGACATTCAGCTCCTCAAGTCTGTTCCAATATTCTGTTAGATCACGGCTGAGCAGTTTTGCAGCTCCAATTAGCCACATTTACTCCATATCCTTTGATTCTCTCACCAAACAAAAATCTATCGACCTCAATCTTGAAAATATTATTTGACTCATAACTTATAGCTTTTAATGGAAAGAATTCCAGATTTCCGTTAGTCTTTGTGTCAAAATTGCACCCTGACTGACGCCCTTAAATTTAATTTAGAACAAACACATTACTCCTTCTTAAACAGAGTGAACAACATATTTTAATGCTTCCCTGAAATAAAATCTCTGGTCTTAAACTGATGCAGCTATTTCATTTCAAGTTAGATGTTTACAGGTTGTGTTTCTGAAATAGGCACACTAAGCAGATTCTTCTTCTAGCTTATGGAAAGTTATAAACTAAAAGGTCAAAGAACTAGTTCACGTTTTCAATTTTCTGTTACATGAAAAATTTACGTTTGAGATGAACTCGATAGCTGTTGTTCAGATTAAGTAGACGTTTTGCTGACACAAGTTCACTTTATGGCTTACAGGCTTGTCACTCATTCAGAGTAAAAAATGGTCTTGCTTTTCCTGACTGAAAACAATTTCAATACTAGGGACACCCATCTTAGCCTTGGAGTTTATTGTATGAAGGTCGGAATCCAGTGCTGGAACTGAATAACCTGCCAAACGCATCTTGCAAGGGCCTTGGGGCTGATAATGTATGTTCTATCTAACGATGACACTAGTGATCCACCAAAGATCAGGTTAACAAGTGTGACGTTACTGAAAATGTTTATTTGTTCAAATCCCAATCAGAAATCATGGAATGTCGGCCTTCGATGATAAACCATGACACACTCTGTCAAATCAATCCTGGTTCAGTAGAAAGTATTTCAACTGGAGGAAAAAATTCAGCTTAATTGTGGAAATTAAACAAGCTCAGTTGACAATGAGTAATGCTTTTGAGAAAAAAACTAAAGGCTGAATGACTTCTTTCTGTTTGATACCTATCAGAATTAACCCTTACATTTACTGTTAATTTTAAAGGTAAACTCAGTTTATGCTATATGTATGCTGTTACATAAACATGAACAGAAATGCACGAATTTCTGAATGAATGTAAAAATAACAAATATCATCTTAGACTAAAGAAGTAACACACTCCATCTGTGCCATTCAGTGACAGTGCCATAGGTGCTAATGGACCAAACTGAATCTATTATTTGTGTGGGCAAAAGCTGGTGGTAGATAATTGAACCTTTTTAATTCTAATTAATATTTATTATGTTGAATCAATGTGGTGTTATAACCATTTACCTAGTGATATCTAATCAGTAGCCATACATTTTGTGTGAATTGCAATTTAATTGAAATTTAATTTTTTTTAAACATCTTTTCTACGTTACAGCTTTACTGTTACAGCATGATATTTGGTGTGCAAGGCAGGTCAGCAGAATTAGAATATTACACTTAAAATATAAGAAACTCAATTAAATTCTCTGGGCAAACCAAGCTTTTATACGAAAGAGAAAATGCAAAGAAAACACTATTTCATAACAGGTTTTATTGCTGGCTCTGTAAAGGTAATTGGGCTTGTATGTAAACAGGCAGACAGAATCAGAGAGATGTGATGTGGTGCAATTTACTGTTAGCTCTTTAAAAAAGAATTAATTTGTTGGACGCAGGTATTGCTTGGCAAGCTGGCCCTTTATTGCTCACTCATGAGATGCAATCAGAGGAGGTGATTTTTCAGGCTGGTGGGTGAGGGGCCAATCAAGCGGACTGCTTGGTCTGAATAGTGTTGAGCGTCTTGAGTGTTGTTGCAGCTGCACCCATCCAAGCAAAGGGAGAGTATTCCACCACAGTCTTGACTCTAGGCTTGAAGTGGTGGAGATGCTTTGGTAAGTCAGGGAATGAGTCTTTTGCTACAGAATATTCAGTCTCCGACTCGAGGTAGTAGCCGGTGCATTTACGTGGCAGGTTCGATTGAATTTCTGCTCAGTAGTACAATATGTAATGGTACTTAAAAATGATTTGAAAAGTTATTGGTCACGTAAAAAAGCAGATTCATCAAAAGCAACCTGTTACTCACCAGAAGCTTACCAGAGATTACAAATTATAGTGAATAATGAAATGCGCCATTAATGTAGTTGGGAGTTGATCAGTGTGACAAAGATATTAAGGGGAACAGATAGGGTAGATAGAGAGAAACTATTTCTACTGATTGGAAAGTCTAGGAGCAAGGGGCATAGTCTAAAAATTAGAGCCAGATATTTTAGGAGTGAAGTTAGGAAACATCTTCTACGTGTAAAACGTGGCAGAAGTTGGGACCCTTTCCTCAAGCTATAACTGATGCCAGATCAATTGTTAGTTTTAAATCTGAGATCAATTGATTTTTGTTAACCAGAGTTATTAAAAGATATGAACAATAATGGAAATATAAAGTTAGATTACAAATCAGCCATGATTTCATTGAATGACGAAGCAGGTTTGAGGGGCTAAATGACCTTCTCCTATTCCCATGTTCTTAAGAGCTACAGAAGATCAGAAGAAAAAGGAAACGAATGAATTTTACTTGCAAACAGGTGAATGGCTTAACCTTTTATGCTCGAAGATGAAAATAATATTCTCCAAATAGATGACCCTGGTTTATCAAGCACATATATACCAATCATTGGTGTTTCGTGTGACTGTCAATGCTTGCTACCAGAAATTAGTGCTGTCCCACTCCTTCCAAGTCTGTGGCTAATGCACCAGACAGGTCTCATTGCTCCATTTCATGCAAATTTCAGTGCATAGAGCCCAATGTACATTAAATACAGGAACATTCACAAGCAGGAAAATCCTTCTCTAGGGTGTAGAGATGTCAATCCAGACAATTAACACTGCCCACCGCACCATGACCTCACCGTTTCCTCACTCTGGGTGCCATATCTAAACTGCAGTCGCACACACAGTTCTCAATGCTTGCAGCCCAGGACTGCTTCAGTGAAAGATGAGGAGTTCAGTGACCTGTCACTGGAATGCTTTTTGTAGGCCGTGGTATCCTCCACCCCTGCTCTGACCGCAGGAAGACCAGCAGTGTCACCACTCCGGCTTGGGAGGTGGTGGCAGTGGTGGTCAGTGCCAAAGCTGCATAGAAGAGGTTGGCCATCCAGTGCAGAAAGAGGATGAATGGAGTTGAATAAACAATTTGCATCAGTCTTCACGGTAAAAGACACTAATAGCATTTCAAAAACCTAAGTAATCAAGGGGCAAAAGGAGGGGGGAGGAAATAAATACAATAACTATCACAAGGGAAATTAATGGGGATAAAGGCCAATAAGGCCCCTGGACTTGATGGGTTGCATTCTAGAATATTAAAGGAAGCAGCTACACAGATAGTGGGTGCAATGGCTGCAACATTCCAAGGGCCACAATTGTTTACAATATATATCAATAACTTAGAGGAGGGAAGTGAATGCACTATCACCATGTTTGTGGATGACATAAAAATAGGTGGAAAGGCAATTGGTGAGGAAGACACAAGGAGTCCACAGAGGGATATAGGCAGGTTAAGTGAGTGGGCAAAAACTTGGCAGGTGGAATATAATGTGGGAAAGTGTGAGGTTATGCACTTTGGCAGGAAGAATTGAGGAGCTGAATATTATTTAAATGGAGAAAGACTGCAGAAAGCTGCAGCGCAGAGGGATCTGGGAGTCCTTGTGCATGAATCTCAAAAAGCTAAAATACAAGTTCAACAGGTAATAGGGAAGGCAAATGGAATGTTGGCCTTTATTTCGAAGGGAATGGAATATAAAAATAGGGAAGTCTTGCTAAAGCCACACCCAGAAGACTGCAAACAATTTTGGTCCCTTTATCTAAGGAAAGATATACTGGCATTGGAGGCAGTCCAAAGAAGGTTCACTAGGTTGATCCTAGATATGGAGGGATTTTCTTCTGAGGAGAGATTGAGTAGGTTGGGTCTGTACTCTTTGGAGTTTAGAAGAATGAGAGGCGACCTTATTGAAACATATAAGATTCTTAGGGGCTTGACAGGGTAGATGCTGAGAGGCTGTTTCCCTTTTGGGAGAGTCTAGGACCACAGGACATAATCTCAGACTAAAAGGTTGTCCATTTAAAACAGAGATGAGGAGGAATTTATTCTCTCAGTTGGTAGCGAATCTGTGGAATTCTTTACCGCAGGGTGCTGTAGAGACTGGGTCATTAAGTACTTTCAAGGCTGAGATAGACAGATTTTTAATCAGTAAGGGAATCAAGGATTATGGGGAAAAGGCAGGAAAGTGGAGTTAAGGATTAGCAGGTCAGCCATAATCTCATTTAATGGTGGAGCAGCCTCGATGGGCCAAATGGCCTACTTCTGCTCCTACGTCTTATGGAATGATCTCATCTGTGCCGCCAGGGTAAGGCAGCTATCTCATCGCTCTAAACTCATACACTCACAACACCATCACACATTCACTGGCTCACTCACTGCCAGCTCACCACTCACTCTCTCACACAAATCCTCACATCTCCATCTGGCCTCATCTCCTTTGGAGACTGCCTCCTCAGCCTTCACCATCCTGGCACCACTTGCACAGATCAGCGTGTGCCCCCACATACACCCTGGGATACTCCCCTTCCCCAGTACAGCCCTCGCCCTGCAGCCTCTTCTCTTGGCCTGAGCAGGACTTATAATGAGATGCTAAAGTATTGGAATTAGGATCCCAACATATGGCAGCAGGAAACATGGTCCATCATTGATGGGTGAAGTGGACGATCACAAACTGGTTTCACGACAATGTGAAACTGATTTTGGGCTTCTCGCCATATTGTCCGCCATGATGCCCGCCGCCAATGGGACCAGATAATTCCGCCCTATGTCACCAAGTTTTCTATTCAACAAAGGAAATCTGACAAGACCAGTTATCCACCAGTTAAGTATGAAAGACCACCATCCATCTCCTAGTGTGCAGTGATGGCTTTGGACTTCCAAACCATTCTGGTTGGACAATGCCAGTATTGGTCATGTGATCAAAACTGGTTTGAGCTAATAAGTTTTATCTAAAGACTCAGAGAGACCAGGGTGGTCTGCAGAAAAAATACCAAAGAAACAGCAATGGCAGAAAAAGCAGTGTTATCTTTGCCTTTTAAGAACCAGGAAGCTGTAAAGTCTTTAAAAGCCTCCCAGCCTGATTCCAAAAACTCCAAGTCTCATCTGGAAAGAAATTGGATCTCCTGATAAGGAAACCAAAAGGAACCGACTTCGTGATCTGCTGAGAAACCACCTCTTTGAGAAAATCCTGAAATAATCCTGATATTCGACTCCCACCATTTGAACTCATCTAAACTACAACTCAAGAGTGGAAAAAGACTCCTCTTTACCAGGCAGCACCAACAGATCTCCTACAAGAAGGTAAATATGTTAACTATTCTTTTGGTTTAGCGCAGTGGTGCCCACGCCCTGTGAAAGAATAGAAAATAATGAGTTTAGTCCGGATGGTGGACTGGCATGACGGAGGGTTGGCGTGGGGGGTATGGGGTGGGGAATGTGGAGCTGGATGTCAGACAATGGGTGTTGTAGTAAATTTGGGTAAGTGTTGGTTACTTGAAATTCTAATGCCACTGTTTTACTTTTTTTAAAAAAAATCTATCAACAATGAAGAAAAATATTCTTAAATTATCAAAACACCATCATTTTTGGTGCAAAATTTAATTTCTTCCCTGGGGAGCAGGCCATACCCCATCCCCCCACCACTTCTATCTCCACTCTCCCGTCCTTACAGGAATTGGTGCCTTCAATATCTCTCCTTCAGGCATTCAAGTATTCATGTTTCATTTCCTCCAATACTGCCCAATTTACACAGCCCACGTTATTACATGTTTTCACAGATCAGGGCCGTTTTTTGAGTTCGCAGCTTTTATAAGTTGTTGGTTAGTTTTTGCTTGTTTTCTAGGTTGACCTGTATGCCATTGAAATTAAAAAAAAAATTCTGTGGTAGGCCAATCAGATATGATCATGTACACAGCCACGTTAACTTGGATCAACCCTCCCTGTCTAAAAGCAGCAGCTCATCCAAAAATTGCCACATTGAGTGCAACAGGGTATTTCCTGTTTGGCAGGCCACTTTACTCAAGGAAACTGATGCAACTGCATCCTTACTACAAAGGATGAGGGCCAGCAAGAGCAGTTCCTGAAGGCTTCAGCCAAAGCCCCCAATCCTAGTGATTACTCATCCTTACTGAAATAGTTACAGCCCATCTGAAAGCTTGGAAAAAAGTAAGCACAGAAGGATTTCCTGAAAATAATGTTCAAGCCAGCTGTTTTCCTTGGAATAAACTCCATAAAACATCCAAATTGTCCTCCCTTGAGATTAACCCTCTCAGGCTATTTTTCTACCACTTATCTAACACAAGCCTTTCGAAAAGATTCATTACAAATCACTGTGATTTAGTAACTATCCACTTTGCTATCTCAAGTTGATGATTGATCTGGTCTTGCATTTGTCTCTTGTACATATTAAAAGTAATGAGTAATGAGGCAGTTCTGAAGACACCATGTGTTACAATGGTTTAAGCTTTAGAGCTTGCATTTATTTGTATTTAAGTCCACTGAGTATTTGAAAAACTCCTTTGGCAAAAGCCATTAAAGGGCCAAGTAAAATCAATTCGAACAGTTTCACTCCAGATCTCAAAGGTGCCCGGAACCATCAGAATGTGGAAATAACTGTCCTATATTTGGTAACTTTAATCAGAAAGTTCACACCCATATAACAAGTAGAATATGGAATCACAATAAAGGTTTGGGTTGAAGTACTTTTTGGGTCAATGCTTGGAGCCCTTCCCGGTCAGTACCTAACTTGCTCTGTATGTAACTATATTTGACCAGAAAAATCTGTTACAAGGTACAACCAAGAAAATTTTAATAGTAATCCTATACTTTGTTCAAATAATAGAAAACAGTGGGCCAGCCTGCAGGTATAAACATGCTTTACATCACTATGGCCAAAAGTTTGCCTTTTTAGTGTCCAACTCTTAGCTTCGATAATTGTTATGTCAAGTGAGTTTCATTTCTCAGCCGGCCAGCAGGCATTGAATTCTCAGGACAGGACGCAGACACTTCCATCTGTGTTTTATGTACTAAATAAGCCACCAACTACCTGAGTCCCAAAATGTCATTACTGTCAGAAATGATGTTAATTGTTTGTAACACGCCTGGAATCTTCTTTGCCGAAACAGATTATAACATCTTTTCCCCTCCATCCCTCTTAGATATGCACCCTCACGAGACACAGCCAGAGTGGATGTGAACATGGCAATATCTGTGTTTCACAGGAATTGTGTTTCTCAGCTTAGAAAAGCTCATTTGGGCTTTACTGACAAGGATCAGCACATCATTTTAAGTTCCCACCTGGCTTGTCCTTTATTGTTACTGACCCAGAATGCTGCCAAATATTTTCTGTACATGTATGACTGCACAAATTCGTACACATTAGCCATCACATGATGAGACAACTCCTAGTGTCAGTTTGTTATTAGGCACACAGCAGCAAGTTAAAAAAAGCAAATTGTGGACCTGATGCTTAAATCAGTCTGTGCTGTGAGGCCATTTAACCCAGGTCACCGCGTACTGTCAGGGTCTAGCCACTTTCTCTTCAGAACTCAACAAATACACATCATCAAACAAGAATGAAGAATTTTAGAGTTTACCACAACTCCCTGAACTTTATTTTTATCCTGGGAAAGAGCTTAAGAAACTCAAGGAAATGTTTGTGTTGCAGTTTGCTAAAAAGTCACATGCATGTCAATTGTTGACATTTCCACACTGATTGACAATATTTCTTGCATTATATCTGCATCTCATAATTTGCTGACAGCTTGGATGATGGTCTGAGGACACTCTACAATTCTGCAGGAGTTTCATCTGTGCAGGTGTGGAACTAACCCCAAACAAACTGACACTAGGAGTTGTCTCATCATGTGATGGCTAATGTGTACGAATTTGTGCAGTCATATATGTACAGAAAATATCTGGCAGCATTCTGGGTCAGTAACAATAAAGGACGAGCCAGGTGGGAACTTAAAATGATGTGCTGATCCTTGTCAGTAAAACCCAAACGAGCTTTTCTAAGCTGAGAAACACAATTCCTGTGAAACACAGATATTGCCATGTTCACATCCACTCTGGCTGTGTCTCGTGAGGGTGCATATCTAAGAGGGATGGAGGGGAAAAGATGTTATAATCTGTTTCGGCAAAGAAGATTCCAGGCGTGTTACAAACACTTAACATCATTTCTGACAGTAATGACATTTTGGGACTCAGGTAGTTGGTGGCTCATTTAGTACATAAAACACAGATGGAAGTGTCTGCGTCCTGTCCTGAGAACTCAATGCCTGCAGTCCGGCTGAGAAATGAAACTCACTTGACATAACGATTATCGAGGCTAAGAGTTGGACACTAAAAAGGCAAACTTTTGGCCATAGTGATGTAAAGTATGTTTATACCTGCAGGCTGGCCCACTGTTTTCTATTATTTGAACAAAGTATAGGATCACTATTACACTTTTCTTTTGTTGAACCTTGTAACAGATTTTCCTGGCCAAATATAGTTGCATACAGTGCAAGTTGGGTACCGACCGGGAAGGGCTCCAAGCATTGACCCAAAAAGTGGCTGGAAGCGTGTGTGTCTGTGCACCATTTTGGGAGCCCCTGCCTTTTGTAGTACTGGCTCCAGGAGCACCATGGAGCCAAATCTTGCATCACTAATTCTCCGTTACCCTGCGCTTGGGAAAGGGCAGTGCCACAAAATAATTTTCCTCAGGTCTGGTGGTGCTGCTCTGAGCTCCACTGTACTTACCCGAGTGAGACTAACCCTAACATCAGTGTTGGTTTTTTTTTGGCTCTGGTAATAGCATTCGTCTTTTTCTAGTGAGAAGAAATGACAGACAGCCTTGCAGGGAGTGCACATCACACTCTACACGTGCACTTGAGCATGTGTGAGCAACCACTATAATATAGTTCTCCATCCTTGTAGACAAATGGACCCTATCCTGCTATAGCAGAGGCAGAGTTAAGGGATAATACACCATGGTAGTGACCATGGTAGTTTAAGCATGCTGCTATTAATAGCTAAATCAGTTTGTACAAAATTTTACATAAAAGAGAAAGGAATGCCTTTTGTCCTTGACGGAACAAGAGTCCTTGAGGCCATTTGGGTGTATTTGTTTCTTTTAAGAAAAAAAATCAGTATTTTAATATCTAAAACACTGGGTGGGTGACCTTTGAACTTATCTACACTGCGGGAGTTCATTTCTCTTCCAGCGCTGAGCATAAAAATGGCAACAGTGGCTAGGGAATGTGCTGGGAAGGAAATTATAGAATTGTTTTATTAAACTAAGTCTAAGCTAAAGATTATTTATAAAACATGTACAAAGTTAGCACTGTTTGTTCTGACTATTATGCTACCATCAGTGCTGTTAGTGAATGGCAAATCAAGTTATGTGTGTGTTAGCAGCACAACCTATTAGCATATGTGACTGCAGCCAAAAGTTATAGTCTTGGCTGGGAATGCTATGGTATAACCTACAGTTAATACAAATTAAAGGGGAAATTATAGAATTATCCTTTCCCAATAGCTACCTCCTACAAACACTGCTTATACCACTCACCGAAAAAAATATAAGGACACTTTGCCACAGGAAATTGAGGCACAGAAATATCCAAACTGAGAGCCGAGGCCATATCACAAACCTTTACTGGCGAATGAAAATAGTCTGACCCTAACAGCTTTATTGAATTGTTCTTTCTACCTAGGCTCTGATAGAGTTAACTACTTTCAAATACATATAGAAAGGCTTCAGACGCCCTCAGTGTCAGATCTCACTGAATAATGTTCCACATGTAAAAGGTTCTGTGTCTGAAGTTTCTACACCTAAACAAAGCACCTAAACTCTCACACGCTTGAGGGTTTCAGATTTTTTGTAACTATCTCAAGCTTAGTGCAAAAACGATAATTTACTGATGAAATAGATCTTGATCAACATCTATTCAAGAGTCATCTGCTACAGAAAATGTCAGCTTTAATTGTTCTTTATATAGGCGAAGTAGATTTAATTTCAAAACATTTACGTTTATAGAACTGAGGCAATGTAATAAATAAACTATTCTATAAAGAGACATTAAACCCAATATTTTTTCTAAAGGTAGCAAGAAATTTGGCAGCTGTGGCTTAATTGGTAGCACTGTTACTTGGCTATGGGTTCAAGTCCCATTACAGGGCATTAAAGTCCAGACTGGCATTTCAGTGTAGTACTAAGGGAATGTTGCACTGTTGGAGGCACTGTCATTTGGATGGGATATTAAACTGAAGCCCTGTCTGCCCTCTCAGGTGGGCAAAAACACCACATGGTACTATTTTGAACAAGAACAGGGAGTTAGCCCCTGTGTTCTGGCCAATATTTATCCCTCAATCAACAGAAAAGAGAAACAGGTTATCTGGTCATTATCACATTGCTGGTTATGGGAGTTTGCTGTGCACAAATTAGCTGTTGTGTTTCCTACTTTGCAACAGTGACTACACTTCAGAAGTATTTCATTGGCTGTAAAGCATCTTGAGATACTATATCAATGCAAATCTATCTTTTTTTTCCCAAAGACAGTACAATTTCCTTTGTCAGGTTAATGAATGTTTACTGTTTGATCTCAAACATTATGTTGATTTGAACTTCATCTATAGTTCCTATTCTTAGGAAAACTGAATGACAATTGTAATTTGGCAACTGCTAAAATCTAAAAGTCAACACCACAATAAATTTCATATATAGTGTGATTAATGGAGGAAAACCAGCTTAAAGCACTTCACAGGAGCAAACAAAAATTGACACTGAGCCGAAGGAGATATTCAATTCAATTCAATCTCACTTTACTGTCCATACGAAAATTCATTTAAGATACCTTGCTCGTAAGTTAAAAGCTACATATAAAGGGGAGGCAATTGCATAGTGGTATTGTCACTGGACTAGAATTCCAAAGACACAGGGTAATGCTCCAGGAACCCGGGTTTGAATCCCACCACAGCAGATAGTGAAATTTGAATTCAGTAAAACTCTGGAATTAAAAACCCATCTGGTTCACTAACGTCCTTACCTGGCTTGGCCTATATGTGACTCCAGACCCACAGCAATGCCCTCTGAACAAGGGCAGTTAGGGATGGACAATAAATGCTGGCCTAGCCAGCGATGTCCACATTCCATGAACAAATAATACAATATAAATGAATATTAACAATTAAAGAAAATTATCCCATCACAGAGATCTAACTTAATTAAAATATGTATTAATGCAATAAAATAATCAGTCAGTGTACCCCTAAGCATGTATCCTTGTCCATACATCAAACTCCTGTTAAAAATTCTCATAGAGAAGGGCACAAACAGGTTCAGGAGGGATCTTTGCAGCCTTTTCCCTGAATGCATCCAACAGTAACACTGAAACAGGGGTGATTCTCATCGTTCGTGGCATTCTTTACTTACGTTAAAATCCTTTGAGAGCATATTTTGTCAAAAAACATCTGCTCACCAAAGATCCTTCCTCCTGGTTCAATAATCTCTGTACCCTTAAAAATTCTGAACAACAGTGCCAGACGATACATCCAGAAAGGATAGCACTCTCAACTACAGCCAAATAGAAGAGTTTCATGATGGTAGGATCAACTCGAATTGTAATCTTCTGAGGTAGTGTAATTGTGAATGTCCCTCGGCCACCATATCTGTACACTGTTTCCCTCCGATACAATTTATCATCTAGTTTGACACCTAAATATGTGTAGTTAATAACTGTTGATGAATCTCCACAGAAACAACGGCCCAAATCTTCCGATCAGGGTGGGAACCCCTACCCACTTACCGTTCTCTGATTTTTTCTGGCCAGTGTTCTGGTGGAGGATCCTGCCAAACTCAGTTAGCCCAGGAAACCTAGGAGGGAGCAGCGGAGAGAATCTGCGCAGAAGCCATGTCCCTCTTTACAGCACTAGCTGCTGTATTCTGGTAAGTAAGAGTTTAAATGCCCCAAGCTTCTCAGTGAGTGAGTGTGTAGGTGAGTGAATGTGTAGGTGTATAAGAGGAGGGTAGGCTGGTGAGGTCGGGGAGTTAGTGGGTGGGAGTCGGGGGGTTCGGGGCTAGTCAGGTCAGGTTGGGAGGGGGGTCAAGGGAGTTAGTCGGGAGTTCGAGGGGAGGAGTTGGGGGTGTCACTAGGAGTTAGACTAAGATTTTTCTGTCTAACATTTCCTGGGTAACTATAAGTTGGAACCATCTGAAGTCTTTGACTCTAACTCATAGTTGGAGACTTTCCAGAGGGTCCTGAGGAGCAGGGGAATTGCCCATCAGAAGTCCAAACTTCTCAGGCAATTTTCACGGCGTCACTATTCACCTACTGCTCACTAGACCAGTGTCACTTTTTTAAACTCGAGAAGTTAGAGCCACTCTTAAATGATTTGGACCCTTCTTGAAATGGAATTATTGCATTCCGTCATGATTACTGTTTTAGAATTGTAGTGTGTAAGCTTTGGACAATATATAGTGGACAGTAATCTTCATTGTTGATTTAAAGCTCAAATTAATATAATTAAAAATTAACTTGCCCCTGTAACTACTATTGTGGCTTTGTTTTTTTTCTGCGTAGCGTGTGACTGAACTAATACAATTGGTATTTAAATAAAACCATGTCCAATTGCAAAGAACCTCTGATTAAAATTCACACCGGCTTTACAATGGATGTTTTAAAGTGTTAGCTGTGGCTAAGTTTATAACACTCCTGCCTTTGAAGGTTCAGGGACTTGAGTACAAAAATCAAAGCTAGTACAGCACTGAGGAAGTGCTGCACTGCCAGAGGTGCCATCTCTCATATGAGATGTTAAACCGAGTCCCCACCTGCCTCCTTGGGTGGATGTAAAAGATCACATGGCACTATTTCGAAGAAGAACAGGGAGTTAGCCTCGGTGTTTTGGCCAATATTTATCCTTCAATCAGTAACACAAAATACAGATTATCTGGTCATTATCATGTTGCTATTTGTGGGAGCTTATTCTGTGCATATTGACTTGCAACAGTAACTAAACTTCAAAAAGTACTTAATTGGCTGTACAGAACTTTGAGACATCTGGTGATCATGAAAAGCGCTATATAAATACAGGTTTTTTAAAAAAAAAAATCTCCTTGAACTAGACATGAAAATAGTTGAAAATGTTCCAATATACAATTAATGAATAATTCCAGCTCACTATACGTAGGAAATGAAAATTAAAATGTAAGCCCTGATTTGTGAGATGGTAAAATTTGGATAATCTCACAAAAGCTCTCAGAGAGTTGCTGTTGGGCCTTAAGAGTCAGGCACATTTTGTGTTTTCGAATCAATCCAGGGATACAGCTGAACGAGAAGTGAGCCCAAAAATGTTAGCTCCACCGACAATCTCTTAAATGTGCTGCCACAGGCGGTGCAACAAAGGAGGTTGTCTCATTTTAGAGAAGAAGGCCACCCTTCTGTGTAGTCGAAGGTGCAGGCAGTGTGGAGTGTTACAAGCTGAATGATTACAGTGATTCTAGTCTGATGTCTTTATTGCCCTGAATATAAGATGACTGCCTGCAGGGAGTCCCTCATGGTAGAGGTCACATGACTATGGCAAGCCAGGTAGGACACGTATCAGTGATTGTATTTCAAAACCCAAAAATCCCCCTTTCCAACAGGCAAGGGAAACTGATATACATCATTGACATACTGTTGAGAGCAGCGCTCCCCATAAAGAAAACTGAGGAAGCTACCACAGAATGTGAAATTTTCCAGGTTCAACATGAAGCAACAGCTCGGCATGCTCTGGAAGTCATCAACCCAGCAGAGACATTGAATCTGACAGACAAGCGCCTTGCTCAAATCAAGCAAACTATCCAACAAGATGCAACCCTCCAAGTGCAGCAAGAAGTAGTGATGAAAGGATGGCCTGAGAACATCATGGACACATTTGTGGTCACAAGAACATATTGAACATACTGAGATAAATTGCCGGCCCAAGATAGCATCTTGTACTAAGGAAATAGAGTCATTATCCCTGAGGAGATGAGAGGAGAGATGCTGAAGCACATCCACGCAAGCTATCAAGGAATTGGATCGAATCTGAGGAAGGCAAGAGAAGTGCTCTACTGGTCAAACATGAACAATGAAATTAAAGAACACATTGACCATGTAACGAGTACAAAGCTAAACAATTTAGAGAGCTGTTGATGACGCATGACATCCTAGACAGACCATGGACCTCTTCACTGTAGCAGGAACCGATTATCTTATCACAATAGACTACTATTCTGACTAGTTAGACCAGCTGACTTCAATGATGACAGGAGAGATAGTAGAATGCCTGAAAGCACATTTCAGTCTTTATGGCATTCCAGACATTGTGATGAGTAACAATGGCCCTCAGTTCACAAGTGAAGAATTCAGCAGCTTCATAAAGGATTGGGAAATTCAACCCTATACATTATCTCCATACTATCCCCAGACAAATGGAAAGGCAGAGGCAGCAGTGAAAATGGCCAAAGGAATCATCAAGAAATCAAGCAAATCTGGCACAAATGTATACAAGACAATCCTCAAGTGGAGAAACATACTGCCTGAAGGCTTGGAAAGTAGTCCAGTCAAAAGACAATGTTACATCACACCCGAACTACTCTTCCAATAGCAGAAAAGCTACTAAAGCCAAAAGTAATGACAGGCATGAGTGAAAAAATCAAGGTGAAACCACAGAAAGCCAAATTTCATTTGGAAAGGACTGCCAAACCATTGCCAGAGTTGAGCATTGGAGAGCCCGTTAGGGTACAAACTTTCAACACCCTCAGCAGAAGTCAGCCCAAGTGGCAACTTGGGACCAGCTTAGAGCAATTGTCATCTCGATCGTACGCAGTGAATGACCAAATAACCGCAGGCACGTATGAACAACTAGAGAAGCTGGACCTTTACTGCAGGCAGATGGTCAGGAAGATGGGATCTCATCAGCTGTACAGAGTACAGAATGACCATCATCCCCAGAGGTCCACTGGTCATCATCAATAGAAATGGAGCAACAAGTGCCATGAGAACGACTGCCCTGAGAAGGAACATGGAGGGAGGTGATTGACACGTGCCTGGGGCTGTCTAGTGAAGTCTGGAGAAATGTGAGGGTGTCTATATATCCTCCTTTCCATATGATAGAAGGTATGGCTCTTTGGATATTCCTCTTCTGCACCCTCAGCAAGAGATCTGCCGGGAATTTATCTCCCTTTGTTTTTTGCTGTGCTCTTACACACAAAATCTTGAAGATTCCCCAGAACAACCCATAGGGTACTCCTTACAGAAACACTATGCAAATATTTGCAGCGAGAGAGAGAGATATTCTAAGCACACAACTGCTCCTTGAGATTCTTGGAGGAATTCTTTCAGAATGTATACAGGTCAAGGCTGTGCAAAACCATTGGAGAAGAACCAGGTATGAATAGATAGGTGCTGCAGTTTAAGGAGATGGTTTTCCCTTTTTCTGCAGGCGATTTCTGGAGGGGTGCTACCACAAATATTCTGCCATCCGTTCTGACCCAACTCACACTCATTTTCTTCCTCCTCCTTACTGGGTTTGCATTTGACAAGTAGTAGAATGAGGCACATGGTGCCTTATGATCTTGCCTTTCTTCAGAAGCCACCTTTTGAAGATGAGGTGTAAAATCCAAATTGCATTCTGTCTCTCACCCATCAGAACATGTTCAGTAAAGCATTCCCACTATTGTTGGTGCCATCACCAAGAAGCTTGGAAGTGAGTTTAAGGAAGGTGAATTGAGCGAATCACAAGGAGGAGCAACAGGGGGAAGTGGCAAACCCAAAGACTGGGAATCGCTAAAGGATTTATATCCTACAGGCTGGTCTTCAGACAGTTGATACAGAGCACAAAGCATTTGCTACATTTTTATATCTGCCAGGAGCGGCAGCTGCACATCCATCACCTCGGTGCTACCGAATGGATTTATAGAAATGTGAAGTACTATGTTGAGTGGCACCTCCATGAAAACCTTCACAGGAGACCCAAAGCAGTGAAGCAATGGGCACAGAAAATGAACTCTGACGGACACTATTGGCTAGATTTTCACCTTCGAGGCAGGAATTGGGGTCAGGGATTTCATGATGTCACAATCCTGCCTCCTGAGTGGCAGCGCTTGCTGACTCTGTTTTCATGGTAGAAAGTCAGGGATGGTCTGGAGTTGGTTTGCTGTCTCTGGCAGCAGTCCCACATTGGAGACTGTTGAGGAGATGGGCAGGTTAAAAGGTTCACCTCCATTTACTGAGACATTGGCCCAGAGACATTGGAGATGAATGTGCCACCCCTAACCCTCACCACCACCCCCCCTGCCCCCCCCATACATCTCCAACCCACTCACCCAGTATCCACTATAAACAGAACTCACAAGCCCTATTAAAAAATTGGGAAATCTTTGGAAACTCATAAATGTGTCAAAATAAACAAGCTCACATTTCCCTGGACATGCTGTGTCAACAACTCCTGCTGTGTAATTCGAAAATCAGCCAATCATTCATAATGATATACTACTGAACAACTATGTCAACAAGCCTCCTGTGCTGAATCAAAGACTTTGCAGACAGCCAGAAACCCAAACACCTATCTCTTGAACAGCCAAATAGGTGGCTGAGCTGAACACCAAGGAAAAAAAAAATCAAAGTTTGCCAGATGTCAGAAGCGGCAACTTGGCAAACACATTGTTTAATGGTCACTTAACTTTTAGAAACAAAGTTCTATCATTATTCACTTTATTAAAACATATATAACTTATGATACAGCATTTCATTATGACATGTGAAGCTGACAACGGCTTTTGAACTTACTTTTCATACAGTTCCTGGCTCCAAACCATGATTCCTGCCATGGTTCATGACACCCTGTGTGCAACACGTCACCATCCAGACCAGCCCAACACCATGAAAATTGCAGATTCAAAAAAGCCCAATTCCACAATGGTGCCAGCAATGTTGGAACATCAGCAATGTGGGCTGGCAACCCACTCACTTATTCACTGCTGCTGAAAATTGGCGGTTCCGGTAGAGGCCCCTTAGGCCTGCAATACCATTCAATTAGAACATGGCTGATCTGCACCTCATATCCATTTCCCACCCAGCAATCCATCTATCTCAGTCTTGAAAGCTCGAATTGGCTTAGCATCCACAGCCCTTTGGAAGGGAGTTTCAAATTTCTAATAAGAGCAGGAATCCCAGGTTTGGGTCCCACCTGCCTTTTTAAAACCCCATGTCGGGATGAGAAAACCTGAACCTATGACATGCACCATTGAAACCTTGGGCACTCAGTTAACTAGTCTGTCACTTTCAGAGGGGATAGACTAGAAGATTACTAGGAAGAGGAGTGACTCCAAGTTTCACCCTTATCAGAGGCAACTGACAGACAGTTCTCATCAAGATGGCTGGTCCTTCAGCAAGAGAGTGGACTGATGGATATTTTCCTGTTAATATGGCCACACACCCACCCATTCGAGCCAAACCTTCCAAAGGACAGAGGAAGTACCTGAGCTGTTGGGCCAACCAATCAAGGTGATTAACATGTTAAAATATATTTAGAGAGTAGGTTGTGGGGAAATTGTTTCCTCTGATGGGAGAATCAAGAACATGGAGACATAAAATTCGAGCCAGGCCATTCAGAAAGTACTTTTTCCACACAAAAGATGATAGAAATTTGAAATTCCCTTGCAAAGGGCTGTGGATGCTAAGCCAATTCGAGCTTTCAAGATTGAGATAGATGGATTGCTGGTTGGTAAATTAATGGAACAAAGGGTGGGAAATGGATATAAGGTGCAGATCAGCCATGTTCTAATTGAAGGGGCTTCTACCTAAGCCACAGCATTATCTTGTCCCCAAAATGTCCCGTTCACACAGTTCTCCTGCCCTATCACCAGCAGGTTACATGAAAACCGGATACACAAATATAAACCACTTTCAGAAACAAATATTATTTCCAGCTGAATTTTTGTCAAGATTCTTGTGTTCCTTGTAGATTGCCTTAAAAAAAATCAAATGGTAAAGCTTGTTTAAAATATATATGATCGATGCAACTTTCCCCACTGTTTAGCAACTCAAAACTCCAGCCCATCCCTGACTTTCTACCATGTAAGCAGAGTCAGCAAGTGCTGCCACTCAGGAGGCAGGATTGTGACATCATGAAATCCCTGACCCCTGATTCCTGCCTCGAAGGTGAAAATCTAACCGATAGTGTCCGTCAGAGTTCATTTGCTGTGCCCATTGCTTCACTGCTTTGGGTCTCTCGTGAAGGTTTTCAGCAGCAACAGAATTTATTTAGCCACAATCTGTAGCCTCATGGCCCAGCACATCCGCCACTCTACAGTTACCATCAAGCCAGGGGATCAACCCTGGTTCAATGAGGAGTGCAGGAGGGCATGCCAGGAGCAGCACCAGGCATACCTAATAATGAGGTGTCAACCTGGTGAAGCTACAGCACAGCACGCCAAACATCGGAAGCAGCATGCTGTAGAACTAAACAATCCCGCAACCAAAGAATCAGATCTAAACTCTGTAGTCCTGCCGCATCCAGACGTGAAATGGTGGTGGACAATTAAACAACAAACTGGAGGAGGAGGCTCCACAAATATCCCCATCCT
Source organism: Carcharodon carcharias (assembly GCF_017639515.1). NCBI lineage: Eukaryota > Metazoa > Chordata > Chondrichthyes > Lamniformes > Lamnidae > Carcharodon > Carcharodon carcharias. Next base: position 170,492,230 of record NC_054474.1, on the reverse strand, counting down.
CAATGATGGCAGAGCCCGACACATCAGTGTGAAAGTTAAGGCTGAAGCATTTGTGACCAGAAGTGCTGACTGGATGATCCATCTCGGCCTCCTCTGGAGGTCCCCAGCATCACAGATGCCAGTTTTCAGCCAATACAATTCATTCCACCTGATTATCAAGAACTGGCTGAATCACTGGATACTGCAAAGGCTATGGGTGCTGACAATATCCTGGCAATAGTACTGAAGACTTGTGCTCCAGAACTAGCCGCACCCCTAAGCCAAGCTTTTCCAGTACGGCCACAACACTGGCATCTGCCCAGCAATGTGAAAAACTGCCGAGGTACGTTGTGTTAACAAAAAGCAGGACAAATCCAACCTGGTCAGTCTACCCTTGATCATTAGCAAAGTGATGGAAGGTGTCCTCGACGGTGCTATCAAGCCGCACTTACTCAGCAATAACCTGCATACGGACACTCAGTTTGGGTTCCGCTTGGGCCACTCATCTCCTGACCTTATTACAGTCTTGGTCCAAACATGGACAAAAGAGCCAAACTCAAGAGGTGAGGTGAGAGTGACTGTCCTAGACGTCAAGGCAGCCGTTGACTGAGTGTGGCATCAAGGAGCCCTAGCAAAACTGAAGTCAATTGGAATCGAGGAAATCTCGTTAGAGTCATACCCAGCCAAGTTGTGGTTGTTGGAGGTCAATCATCTCATTCCCAGGACATCACTGCAGGAGTTCGTCAGGGTAGTGTCCTAGACCCAACCACCTTCAGCTGCTTGATCAATGACCTTCCCTCCATCATTAGGTTCGAAGTGAGGATGTTTGCTGATGATTGCACAATGTTCAGCACCATTCGCAACTCCTTAGATACTTAAGTAGTCCAGGTGCAATTGCAGCAAGACCTGGACAATATTAAGGCAATAAGTGGCAAGTAATATTTGTGACACACTAATGCCAAGCCGTGACCACCTCCAACAAGAGAGAATCTAACCACTTCCCCCTGACATTCAATGGCATTACCATTGCTGAATCCCTCTCTATCAGCATCCTGGGAATTACCATTGACCAGAAACGGAACTGGATCAGCCATGTAAACACTGTGGCTACAAAGGCCGGTCAGATGCTGGGAATGCTGTGGAGGGTAATTTACCTCCTGACTCCCCAAAGCCTGTTCACCATCTACAAGGCACAGCTCAGGAATGTGATGGAATACTCTCCACTTGCCTGGATGAGTGCAGCTCCAACAACACCCAAGAAGATTGACAACCTCCAGGACAAAGCAGCCTGCTTAATTGGTACCCCATTCACCACATTAAACATTCACTCCCTCCACCACCAGTGCACAGTGGCAGCAATGTTTACCACCTGCAAGATGCACTGCAGGAACTCACCAAACCCTTAACCTCTACCTTCTAGGAAGACAAGGGCAGCAGATGCATGGGAACACCACCACCTGCAAGTTCCCCTCCAAGGCGCACACCATTCTGCCTTGGAACTACAGTGCCGTTCCTCCACTGTCACTGTGTCAAAATCCTGAAACTTTCTTCCTAACAGCACTGTGGGTGTACCTGCACCACATGGACTGCAGCGGTTCAAGAATGCAGCTCACCACCATCTTCTCAAGGGCAATAGGGACGGGTAATAAATGCTGACCCAGCCAGCGAAGCCCACATCCTGTGAACAAATTTTTATAAACCCAAAAGCATTATTTTCCGATTTGGTGTATAAAGATTTCTGCTTCTGGTAATTTATGTCCTCAAATCCTGAGACAATGTCAATAATGATTCAGATTGTTTTTGGAATGAAAATTAAGTCTCTTTCTACAGATGTAGTCATGTCAAAATGTTAGTAAAACATTGTTAACAAGTTGATTGTGATATCTCTAACCAAAAAGCATTAGAATCAATTGTATCAAGAAGTCTATCCAACTTCAAAGCTAGATGAGAAACCGGATGAACACCACAGGCAGACAGTAGTGTGCTTCTCGACTGTGTTGCAAGTATCTAGTTCATAATTCATATGTTTTATATTCATATGTTTGTATTAGGATATATCTTCTAGTTTTAGTAATTAAAGTTTTAACTAGAAAAATGGAAGTATCTGGTTGAGAAACTGGTAAAACAACTCTGATATAAATGCATCCAAAAAAAACCTGGAGTTAATTATAGTTAAAAGCTAACCTATGTTTGGCTTCAAGGTCAGGGTTAGAAGTGTAAACACTAAACAATAGATGACCCACTTCTGGATCTTTTGGTAGAGTGAAGGCATTTATTGTTATCTCCATAGAAGAAGCTAAAAACTAGCAATTCTGGGAAAGAGGATCTTAAAACTCAATTTGAGATATAAATTATTTGTATGGGGTACAGAATCAAAGAGATGTGTTGAAGATAAAGTAATTAGTTTGCATTTCTGTTTGAGACCATTCCAAAGCATGCTACACTGTTGTGGAGAAAGGTTGTGGTTGGCGGGGGGGGGGGGGGGGGTTCAAAAGTTCTTGTGTTTAATTTACCTAGGTGTGTTTTTGCTCACAGCAGCAAGCAGCCAGTCAACTTGGAACAGGAAGGGAGAATTGTGGAATCACACCTAATCTACCATACAATTGAGAAAAGTGTGAATGAATTTCAATGCCAGTGTGCTGCCAGGTACTTAGGCCATACATCCCACCAATTGAATCAAACAACATGTTTCTCCAGCGGTTCATAACAGGCAGAGTATGGACCGTACTCAACCAGCCGTGCTTGAAAAACCCAAAACAAAATGTCTACTGTTAGGGATGTGATTCTGTGACTGGGCAGCCCTTGTTGAACAATCTTGAGTGTGCTGATGGCTACACTAACAACCAATTCACGATAATCAGCTGAGCTTGTAATGTGGCTCATTTATGCTTGCTGGCAGCGACGTAGATTCACACAGAGAGACACATTCTCTGCAAACAAAAGGAATCTGTTCGAGCATTGTGCCTTTTTTGAATTTCCTGGAAGTATAGGGAGCCTGTAGCTTCCTGTTGCTTTCCCCATGACAATGCCTCTGCCAATCAGAGTTGACTTGTCAAAGAATCAACACCCCTTTTCTCCTGTATAACACATTGTTGTGATTACCATTCTTATTACTGTCCTGATGAGTGCAGGACAAAAAGCTTTGGCAACATGTCTCTCTTTGCAGCAGTATTCAAGTTCTGTAACTACCAATTGAGTGCTTGCTTTGTTTAATCCTTACATAAAGTTTGTTTTTGTATAAAAATGTGAAGTCTTATGGCATAGTCTGTTAATCATGGGGTGTTTGGATTTCTCTTTAAACGTTAACAGTCCCTAACTGGATCGTAACAACAGAAAGAAAAGTTTCACAGCAATTCAGCTGAAAAACAGTGGTGAGGGTTCAAGGCATTGAGATAGAATCCATGGCTATTCATTTCAGTGCCTTTGCAAAGCAGCAGTGTCTTTGGTGAACGTGTACACAATTATATTGGTGTAAACATTTAAATAAAATAAATACCAAATTAAATAGCTTACGTTTAACCTTGTGTGAAAAAATATATTTATATGTCTGATAATATAATGGTTGTGAAGATGGTTTGACTCAGAACTCATGTAGAATTTTTCTTCTCTCCACAGATGTGTCTGGACTGCCTGGAATTTAAAGAAGCGCTCCCACGTTAACAGGGAACAAGACTAAGGTAAACATTGGTACATGCAGCAACACACTTACACAGTTTAAAAATAAAGGGTCTCCCATTTAAGATGGAGATAGGAGAATTTTTTTCTCTCAGAGGGTCGTGAGTCTGTGGAACTCTCCTCCCTGGAGAGCAGTGGAGGCAGGGTCATTGAATATTTTTAAGGCTGAGTTAGATAGATTCTTGATGGACAAGGGAGTCAAAGGGTATAGGGGACAGGAAGGAAAATGGAGCTAAGGCCACAACCAGATCAGCCATGATCTTATTGAATGGTGCAGCAGACTCGTGGGGCCAAATGGCCTACTCCTGTTCCTAATTTGAATGACTCAGAGGTTTAATAGGTTTAAGGTTGCTGGTGGGGGATTCAGTGATGGCAATGCCATTGAACATCAAGGGGAGATGGTTGAATTCTCTGTTGGAGATGGTCATTGCCTGGTACTTGTGTGGTGTGAATATTACTTGCCCCTTATTAGCCCAAGCCTGAATACTGTCCAGGTCTTGCTGCAGGCATGCACAGGCTGTGCAATCATCATCTAACTTTTCCACTTCCGAACTTACATTGGATAGAAGGTCATTGATGAAGCAACTGAAGATGGTTGGGCCTAGGACATTACCCTGAGGAACTCATTCAGTGATGTCCTGGAGCTGTGATGAATGGCCTCCTACAACTGCAACCATCTTCCTTTGTGCTAGGTGTAACTCAACCAATGCAGAGTTTACCCCTGATTCCCACAGACTTCAGTTTTGTTAAGGCTCCTTGTTGCCACACTCGGTTGCATTGTTGTCAAGGGCAGTCACTCTCACTTCACCTCTGGAATTTAGCTCTTTTGTCCACGTTTGGATCAAGGCTTGAAACAAGGTCTTGAACCAGGGTCATGAGGACTCGAAACGTCAACTCTTTCCTTCTCCGTCGATGCTGCCAGACCTGCTGAGTTTTTCCAGGTAATTCTGTTTTTGTTTAAGCTTCCTTAAGTTACTTACATTACCAACCCACCTCCTAAATGTGGGTTGGTTGCCTGTTCCAGCTCGTTAAAGCTCAAAGTGGGGTAAGTGTTGGAGACAAGTTGAGTTCAGATTTTAAAAAATTTTCACAACTAACTTGACCCAAATCTACCTGTTTTGCAGGGCTTAAATTTTCTGCTAGGGCCCTGAAAATCTGTGCGGGGATCCTTCCTGGAGCTCAGTGCCAGGAATGGTTTGCTGGAAGACCCCACCACTGACCTTAATTTCAGGAATTTCTTTAGTTTACATTGCCTGCAGCAAGTTGGGATTGCCTGGAAGATGAAAATCACACAGAAAAGAATGTTGAAACTGCAGAGTGCTGAAAAAAAATCATTTAATGTTGCTGAGTTCACCTATAGGATTAACTAATGTTAATTAAAATTTATCTTATGACAGTGCCATATCAGCATAAATGGCTTCATGTCATCAGAATTCAGGAAACAATATGGAGTTGGGGGGGGTGGGGAAGATAACATAAGATGCTAGCGGAACAGAAAAGATTAGTTTATTATAAAAGTACTATGCAAAGAAAGGAAATGCGGTGACAGGCTGAAGGATGCAGCTGTTGGATTTGCCAGGACAGAATATTTCGTGCTGACCTCTTATCTTTTGAAATTAGCTCATTCTAGCACACAAGACACTGTACAATGCTGAAAAGCTAGAGTTGTTTAATAAACTCTGCTTCCTTTTAGTCCGTCAACTGGATTAACTTTACAATCAACAGGAATTTACAAATCATAAAAATACGATGCAGCTTTTTTATTCCCTGGAAGAGGTTTCATTGTCTTTTTGGGTATCTGTTGAAACACGAAGGGTTAAATAAAATGTGGCATTTAGAACTTATTTTAATTTATTCAAAATAGCTAAGTTTTCTGAACCATGCAATGACCGAGAAGCAATGCATAGCAAATAGAAAACAAATCATTAATAAAAATGCTAAATGAGAAAATAGCATTTGAACAATAGTAGAGTCTGATATTTTAACAATTATTTGTATTTAAAGAGTGCATTTGATTGTGAATATTGTCCCAAGTGAGGCACTATATTGTGATAGTTACTATTACAAGATACCATCTTATGGTCACGATGGCAGACAGCTGAAGAGCTATGGCGGATGGCTCCATTGGTGTGCTGCCTTGCCTGGCATTAATAGGCTAAAAGGTCGGTCAGCAGGAGAGGCAGCAAACAGGAGAGAGCCGGCGAGTGAGTGAGTGGGAGAGAGATAGCAAGCAGGAGGGTCGGTGAGCAGGAGGGAGGCCGCGAGTAGGAGGCAGGCCATAAGCGGGAGGGTCGGCAGGTGAGAAAGGCGGCAACCAGGAGGGTCAGGGAGGGAAGCGGTGAGCAGGAGGGAGGTGAGCAGTGGAGTGAGTGTAGGGCAGGGAGCCGGTGAGCAGGAGGGTCAGCGAGTGAGAGGGGGAAGTGGCGAGCAGGAGAGAGCTGGTGAGCAGGATGATCGATGAGCAGGAGGGAGATGGCAAGTGAGAGAAAGGCTGCGAGCAGGGGAGAGTCGACAAACAGGAGGGTTGACAAGCAGGAGGGACGGCCGTTTTCAAGTAGGGATTTTCTTGAGGGTGGGGAGGAGAGCTGGGGTCTGCCTGGGTGTGAAACCCTGGTGTGAGGTTGGCTAGAAGTCACTGGGAGTGGCAGATTGGATTGACCCTTTGAACTGCTTTTTGGAATTGGGGAGAAGGACCCTTCCCTCCAGCACTTCAGCAATCCAGGGAGCTGCTCTCTGTGAGTCCAACTGGGGCTGTCTGAGAACTCGTGTGGCTGGAGGAGGCCTAACTGATTATCTAGAGGCCACATATTTCGGCCTGGCTTCGGCTGACTGAAGGTCAAATTGGGGTTATCTGGTGTCAAAGTGAAGAGCTGTCATTTTATTTTGGGGGGATTTAGCTGTGGTGAGGAGTTATTTTTGGGAGATTTCGAGGTGAGAAGTTTATTGAGGGATTATTTGGTGATTTAGTACCATGGTCAGAGGGTTTAGTGCTATGTTAGGGAGCTACTGGGGGGAGTTGGTGCTCTGGTGGGGGCCTATTGCAGGGTTTTTGTGCTGTGACAGGGCTTGCTGAGGTGGTTTTTTAAAGAGGTATTTTACTGAGGGGGTTAAATTGCTGAGATAGTGGTCTAGTGAGGGGGTTTAATTTAACATTGCTTAACATAATTTGCCAAAGTGGGGGCTGTATAGATGGGATTAGTAGTGGGTTTCACCAGTGGGCACTAAAAGCTGGCATGTGAGAGAGGCCAGGGGATGCCACACCTGGAGGACAAGGTCACATCTACATCTGTGGCCATCTGGGTGCTGCTAATCGGTGCCTTTCCACATTAACAACAACATCATGAGTTAATAGCTAAGGGAGTAAATCTAACACAAAATCTGGCGTGGAATCCCATTAGATTAGGTTGGTGTTTCCCTCAAGTTAGCATCTTCTGGAACTCTGCAACTGGCTAGGCCCCAGGCATATAAGCTTTTGACTTTCCTCTGGATGCCAAACTACAAAGTCAACAGGTGAGGCACAGATGCTAGCCAAGTCTGGACCTTCTAAAATCATGCCTAGGCTACACACACAAACAATGTTGGGTAACCTTTCGGCTTGGAAGCTGGAATGTGAGGATTGTGTGTCTTGGCATAAACAATAACCCACATTCTTCAGTAAGTGTACATTAGGCAGCTCGGACTGACCGCGATCTACACTAGCTTGGTATTGACATTGTCACTCTACAAGAAACCAGATTAGCCAACACAGGGTCTTTTTGTGAGGTTAATTACACATTCTACTGGCATGGAAAGACCGCCATGAGCATGATGTAAGCTTCTCAGTTACCAACCAGCTGACACAAAAAATTGAGTCACCAGTAGCAACCTTGGAGTGTCTCATCTCCCCGCAGTTATCATCTGATGGAGACACAGTCAACATCATGTGCGCCCACGCACCAACTTTGTATGCCAGCATCTCAGACAAAGAGCATTTCTATGACACCTTCGGTGATGTTCCAAGGAATATTCCAAATGGCTTCAAGGCATGTTTTGGGAAAGACAGTGATTCATGGTCAATATGCCTCAGTCATCATGGGCTTGGCAAGATCTACAATAATGGACAACAACTTCTTGAGTTTTGTGCCTTGAGTTGAACCCTGCATCAACAACACCTTCTTTCAGGGCAGACATCACCACAAGGAAATGGGCCTGAATTTCACACTTGGCGTGTGCGCCAAGTCAACGGGCCTGGAAGCGGACGCAAAATGAGCTTCCGCCCTTGATCGGCCCCCAAACGTAATTTCACGCTGGCTGGCCAATTAATGGCCAGCCAGTGTGAAACATGCGCTGAGAAAGCCTCAGCGCTGTTGAGGGAGGGGATGGGAAGAGGGCGGGTGCTGTCAAAAGTGAGGGTGCGGGTGGGTGCTTCAATCGAGCTTCCTGAAGGCAGACAGCTGCTGCGGAGCTACCTCAGGGAGCTGCAGACCTGCACAAATTAAATGACAAGAAAGAAATGCACCAAACTGTGTCTATGCAACACATTCAAGCACCTGACAGCAGAACTCAAAAAACATCAGTCCCCAGATATCTTTTTAAACTATATTTCACCCCAGACATTTCAACCTGCCCTTGGATGAGGCTTCTTTCAAAATGGATTGCCTGCCAGCCGGCCGGTTTTGCCTGTGCGATGTGTGCAAAATCATGCAGGCAGTGTAAAATCGTGGATAATAGTGTTTTTAATGGCCTTAATTGGCCCTTTAATTGTCGGCAGGCATGGCTCCGACTCCCATGTACGTCCGCCGCCCTCAGTGTTGCTCGTGCGTGCATTGACATTGGGACGCAGGTCTGATGTCATTTCGCACAATTTCATGTGCATTTGGATTGGGCGCCTGCCAGTCCAATCAAAGTAAAATTCTGGCCATGGTGTCACCCAAGGTGTGGACATTGATACCAACTAGACCTAGTGACCACAAGGCGGCACAAACTGCCCAATATTCTTCACACCCATACTTACTACAGTGCAGATTGCGACACTGACCGCTCTCTTGTAAGCAACAGAGTGAAGAATGTGCACACCCAGAAGTTTCACAGTTCCAAACATCAAAGCCCACCACACATCAACATCCCTTGCATAAGTGTTACAACTGAGGAGGATGGATGTCAGGATTCTCACTTCTTGATCGATCATTATAGCGTTTTTTTAAATTAATTTATAAGGATGAAGGTATCAATTCAGTGTCCGTACCTAACTGTTTACATGCTGATTGTAAAGAACTTGCTCCAACAGGCTTGAATTTAAATGCAAAGGGGTTGGTTTTTATTGTGCTTAAAAGCCCACCCAGGTAAAGGTGTAAAGATAAATAAAGATATTTACAAAGGTAAAGTGACATCCTGACCTTCACAACTCACACATATATAAACATGCAAAATTACAAGTTATATAGTAGAGGAGGTTAACTTTTGGCCAAATTCAGATTCAATGATAAAAGGCAAAAAAGATTTCACTGTTTTGATTCCTTTGCTGTTGTTCATGGCTGAGGCAGGTTTTTTTTTAACATTGCTCCTGGTTTTTCCTTTGGAAATGCTGCTTTGGGATTTTGAAATGCCCTTCAAACATTGATGCTTCTCCTGGTATGATATAGGCATAGGGTTCCTCTTGATTGAAATTCTCTGACTCTGAGATGTATTCTAAACTATAACAGAGCCAAGGCTCCAAACTTGAGAACAGCAGGGAGAGAGAGATGGTGTTATTGCTCCATTTACAGGCTTCTTCAGACTGCTAAAACACCACTAGGGTTTTGTCATTTAAAAAAATCAAAATGGTGATTCTGGTCACATAACCTCTTTCTCAATGATGAGTATTCCACAGAAGTTAATTGATTAGCTCAAGTCTAGACAGACCTTGGCCTAGGTAATTAACTTATTTAATGTCCCAGCCATCACTTCTACATAGACCATTCTTCCCTGTGTTGAGCTAAGAATAACATATCAGTGCCTTCCATATATTCATTGTCCGAGTAGACTTTCTGTCTCTGCCTGACTGAGAGCTTTATAGAAATGAAAATTGGTGAGATACAATTACATCAGCAGTTGTGGAATTCCACAGGAGGTTTCCCCTGGCATGTCCTAATTGTAGTCCATATTGGAAATTTCCAGAAACTGACCAACTTGTAATATCAGATGTGTCAGGTGACCTGTGACAGCCATCTTATGTCAGTGTCTTTGCTTGCTTTAAAAAGTCCTCTTAAAGAAGTTCAATATATACTTGACCAGCCAATGAAATTAAAGATTAATACCCTACAAGAACAAGTCACATTGTCATTGCACAAGTTAAGAAATTTAAGATGCCAAATGCCAGCACTTCACATTGTCACTAGAATTATTGCTACCCATCAGAGGTTTACCATGAAGCGCCAATGCTGGTTGTGATGAAGCTCGGAAATCACTGAGGTCAATCATCAATGAAACAGCAGAAGTTTCATATGCTAAAGGCGGAACCCGCAAAAAGGATTGGTTTTAGACCTACTCAGCTGAGGTGACATCTGTCATTGATGCAAAAAACAAAGCCTACAGGATGTACAACATAAACCCAACAGCTAAAACACCGCATGACCTGAAAGTAGCCAAGACAACAAGGGAGATACTGCACAAATAAACATTGGATCAACTTATGTCAAGAAATCCAAACCACCTGTGACAAAGGAATTCTACTAGCCATCTATGAAGGGATCAAGAGGGTGCTTGGTCCTACCATCACCAAGTAGCCCCCATTGAAGTTGGCAGTTAGTGAAGAAGTAAACAGATGTCACGCTGGGCTGAACACCACTGTGAGCTGTACTCCTATGAGACGGACACCTCCCAATCTGTGCTTTATGTTCTCCCGCAGAATTCGCAATAAAATGGATGAATTAGCCATGCAAATAGATGTAAACAGGTATGATATAGTTGGGATTAAGGAGACATGGCTGCAGGGTGACCAAGGATGGGAACTGAACATCCAGGGGTATTCAGTATTTAGGAAGGACAGACAAAAAGGAAAAGGCGGTGGAGTTGCATTGTTGCTTAAAGAGGAAATTAACGCAATAGTGAGGAAAGATATTAGCTCCGACGATGTGGTATCTGTATGGGTAGAGCTGAGAAACACCAAGGGGCAAAAAACATTAGTGGGGATTGTATATGGACCCCCACACTGTAGTGGTGATGTTGGGAATGGCATTAAACAGGAAATTAGAGATGTATGCAATAAAGGAACATCTGTAATTATGGGTGACTTTAACCTGCACATAGATTGGGCAAATCAAATTAGTAACAATGCCATAGAGGAGGAATTCCTGGAGTGTATACGGGATGGTTTTCTGGACCAATACATTGATGAACCAACAAGAGAACAGGCCATCCTAGACTGGGTATTGTGTAATGAGAAAGGAATAATTCGCAATCTAGTTGTGTGAGGCCCCTTGGGGATGAGCAACCATAATATGATATAATTCTTCATCAAGATGGGGAGTGACATAGTTGATTCTGAGACTAAGGTCCTGAATCTTAATAAATGAAACTACGATGGTATGAGGCGTGAGTTAGCTATGATGGATTGGGAAACGTTACTTAAAGGGATGACGGTGGATAGGCAATGGCAAACATTCAAAGAGCACATGGGTGAACTGCAACAATTGTTTATTCCTGTCTGGCGCAAAAGTAAAACAGGAAAGGTGGCTAAATCATGCCTTACAAGGGTAATTAGAGATAGTATTAGACCCAAGGAAGAGGCGTACAAATTGGCCAGAAAAAACAACAGACCTGAGGATTGGGGGCAGTTTAGAATTCAGCAAAGGAGGACCAAGGGATTGGTTAAGAAAGGGAAAATAGGGTATGAAAGTAAGCTTGCAGGGAACATAAAAACTGACTGTAAAAGGTTCGATAGGTACGTGAAGAGAAAAAGATTGGTAAAGACAAATGTAGGTCCCTTCCAGTCAGAAAATAATTTATAATGGGGAAACAAAGACATGGCTTACTAACTAAATACATACTTTGGTTCTGTCTTCACAAGGGGGGACACAAATAACATACCAGAAATGTTAGGGAACACAGGATTTAGTGGGAGGGAGGAACTGAAATAAATCAGTATTAGTAGGAAAATGGTGTTGGGGAAATTGATGGAATTGAAGGCCAATAAATCCCCAGGGCCTGATAATCTACATGCCAAAGTACTTAAGGAAGTGGCCCTAGAAATAGTGGATGCATTGGTGGTCATCTTCCCAGATTCTATAGACTCTGGAACAATTCCTACAGATTAGAGGGTAGCTAATGTAACCCCACTATTTAAAAAGGGATGTAGAGAGAAAATGGAATTATAGACCAGCCAGCCTGATGTCGATAGTGGAGAAAATTCTAGAGTTCATTGTAAAAGATTTAATAGCTGAGCACTTGGAAAACAGTGGCAGAATTGGACAGAGTCCGCATGGATTTACGAAAGGGAAATCATGCTTGACAATTTTTCGAGGATGTAACTAGTAGAATTGACGAGGGGGAGCCAATTGATGTGGTTTATTTGGACTTTCAGAAGGCTTTCAACAAAGTCCCACATAAGAGATTGGCATGTAAAATTAAAGCGCAAGGGTCTGGGGGTAGTGTATTGAGATGGATGGAAAACTGGTTGGCAGACAGGAAACAAAGAGTAGGAATAAATGGGTGTTTTTCCGAATGGCAGGCAGTGACTAGTGGGGTACTGCAGCTATCAGTGTTGGGGCCCCAGCAATTCACAATATAGATTAATGATTTAGATGAATGAACTAAATGTAATATCTCCAAATTTGCAGATGACACAAAGTTGGGTGGAAGGGTGAGCTGTGAGAAGGATGCAGAGATGCTTCAGTGTGATTTGGACAAGCTGAGTGAGTGGGCAAATGCTTGGCAGATGCAGTATAATATAGATAAATGTGAGGTTATCCACTTTGGTAGCAAAAACAAGAAGGCAGATTATTATCTGAATGGCTATAAATTGAGAGAGGGGAATGTGCAACGAGACCTGGGTGTCCTCGTATACCAGTTGCTGAAGGTAAGCGTGCAGGTCAGCAGGCGCTAAAGAAGGTAAATGGTATGTTGGCTTTTATAGCGAGAGGATTAGAGTACAGGAGCAGGGATGTCTTGCTGCAATTATACAGAGCCTTGGTGAGACCACACCTGGAATAATGTGTGCAGTTTTGGTCTCCTTATCTGAGGAGGGATGTTCTTGCTATAGAGGGGGTGCAGCGAAGGTTTAGCAGACTGATTCCTGGGATGGCAGGACTGACATATGAGGAGAGATTGAGTCAGTTAGGATTATATTCGCTGGAGTTCAGAAGAATGAGGGGAATTTCATAGAAACCTATAAAATTCTAACAGGACTAGACAGGGTAGATGCAGGAAGGATGTTCCCGATAGTGGGGGAGTCCAGAACCAGGGGTCACAGTGTGAGGATACGGGGTAGACCATTTAGGACTGAGATGAGGAGAAATTTCTTCACCCAGAGAGTGGTGAGCCTGTGGAATTTGCTGCCACAGAAAGTAGCTGAGGCCAAAACATTGTATGTTTTCAAGGAGGAGCTAGATATAGCTCTTGGGGCGAAAGGGATCAAAGGATATGGGGAGAAAGCAGGAGCAGGTTATTGAGTTGGATGATCATCCATGATCATAATGAATGGCGGAGCAGGCTCGAAGGGCCGAATGGCCTCCTCCTGCTCCTAGTTTCTATGTTTCCTGTCACGAATGTGTTAGATGATGAACCCTCATCACTTGAGCTAGAGAAGGCCACAGGCTGCATAATGAACAAAGAGCCACCTGGTAAAGAGGGAATTCCAGCCAAACTGCTCAAACACAAAGTCTCATTTATTGCCACACCTTTATGGCCTTATCCTTCCCTGCTGGAAAGCATACTCCATTCCACAGAAAATACCTGTTGCAAAAATCTTTACACTATACAAAACCCCGAAAGGCATCAAGAAGACTGCAACAATTAGAGGGGCATCCCACTCCTTAGCGCCACAGGGAAGGCATTTGCTTGTGTCATACATAAAATATACCATCCATTTGCAGACTGAGTGTACCTGGTGCAGTTACAGTGCGTTTCCCTACCGACAAATCTACTCCACGATCTTCTTAATAAGCCAGCTGCAATGAAGTGTAGGGAACAGGGTATACTTCTTTATTTTTGAAGATCTCACTAAGGCATTCAACATCATCAGTGGTATAGGAGTCCACAAGATTTTAGGGAAAATTGGCTGTCCACTAAAGCTCCGCAGTCTTATCTACTCCTTCCATTGACAACATACACTGCACTGCACAGTGTGAGGCTCCACTTCAAAGTTTCAGCGTGAAGAATGGAGTGAAATGGGGCTGTGTCCTATCCCCCACTCTTGTTTTGTGTCGTCTTCTCCATGCTCCTGATCTTTGCAGATATGGAATAAGTCCATTTGCACACTAGGTCAACTCTACAATCTAATGAGATTGAAAGGGAAGACAAAAACACATTGCATTCTGGTCAGAGAGCTCCTCTACGCTGATGATGCCAAACAAGTTGCCCGCACAGAAGCTTGGTGACAAAGACTCATGGACTGTCTTTCCCATGTCTGTAGCTTGTTCTCCCTGACCATAAACAAGAAAAATGTGGTCATAGGACAAGGTGTTGCACCTCTGCCCCTGATCACACTAAATCACACCCTAATGAAAGTGGTTATCAAATTCTGCTTCCTTGAGTTCAAGGTGACAGACAATCTGTCCCTTGATGTAGAACTTGATACACACATAGGGAAACATCCAAGTTCCCCATCACTGACATTTGAATACTGAACCCTGGAAATGATTGGTAGTTCCTCTATCCAGTATTCAATCAGGGCATCTGACAGAAAACAGGGCAAAGGCTGTTCTTCTCTCAATTTAATTTGCATTGCCTGCCCATCTGTGGGAGAGTGCATTTTAGGCCACCAGACCTGACTTGTAAAGAGATGGCAGATAAGGCCATAGTGGGGTGCATCTCAAACCATCCTTTACAGCCCCCAGCTTGATATGGCTAGGAGTTCCTGGCCGCTGTACTGCAAAATCAAAATTAGCTTTTAAAAATATTTGCGCTTCATGTGATGAATTTAAAACTAATAGAGAACTACATGTAATACATGAAGCATTAGAATTTAGAAAAACTTCTTCAAGTCACAGAATTTACTAACAATCACAAGTGGGAGGTGGAATTTAAAACAGAGAAGTGTGAGGTGGGAATTTTGGCAGAAGGGATAGGGAGAGGCAATATAAACTTAATGGCACACTTCTAAAGTGTGTTCAGGGGCAGAGAGATCTGACGATTCATGTGCATAGATCTTTGGAGGTGGCAGGGCACAGGTGGAGAGAATAGATAGCAAAGCATATGAGCTCTTCAGCTTCATAGACATAATAAATACAAAAGTAGGGAAGTTGTACCACATCCTTGTAAAGCGCTAGTTAGGTCACAACTATAGTATTGCACCCAGTTCAGGTCACCACACTTTAGGCAGTATGTGAGCGTCCTTAAGACAGTACAGAGGAGATTTACCAGAATGGAGCAGGAGTAGGTCACTCGGCACTTCGAGCCTGCTGTGCCCCATTCAATTAGATCATGGTTAATCTGATTGTAACCTGCTGCCTACCCCAATAACCTTTCATCCCCTTGTTAATCAAGAATCTGTCTAGCTTTGCCTTAAAAATATGCAAAGGCCCTGCTTCCATTGCCTTTTGAGGAACAGCTCCAAAGACTCTTAAGCCTGTGAGAGAAAAAAATTGTCCTAAATGAGCGGCCTCTTATTTTCAAACCATGATCCCTAGTTTTAGATTCTCCCACAAGAGGAAACATCCTCTCCACATCCACCCTGTCAAGGCTCCTCAGGATCTTAAATGTTTCAATCAAGTCACCTCTTAATCTTCTAAACTCCAGTGGATATAAGCCTAACCTGTCCAATCTTTCCTCATAAGGCAACCTGCCCATTCCTAGTATTAGTGTAGTAAACCTTTGCTGCTTCCAATACATCTACATCTTTCCTTAAATAAGGAGACCAATACTGGACACAGTACTCCAGATGTGGTCTCACCAGTGCCCTATAAACTGAAGCATAACCTCCCTACTTTTGTATTCAATTCCCCTCGCAATAAACAATAACATTCTATTAGTTTTCCTAATTACTTGCTGTATCTGCCTTTTGTGATTCATGCACCAGGACACCCAGATCCCTCTGAATCTCAGAGCTCTGCAATCTCTCACCACTTAGATAGTAAGCTTCTTTTTTGTTCTTCCTGCCAAAATGGACAATTTTACATTTTCCCACATTAAACTCCATTTGCCAGATCTTTGCCCACTCACTTAACCTATGTCACTTTGTAACCTCCTGATGTCCTCTTCACAAATTACTTTCCTACCTATCTTTGTGTCGGCAGCAAATTTAGCAACCATACCATCTGTCTCTTCATCCAAGTCATGTATATAAATTGTAAAAAGTTAAGGCCCCAGCACTGATCTCTGTGGCACACCACTCGTTACATCTTGCCAAGCAGAAAAATGCCTTTTATGGCTACTTTGTTTCCTGTTAGCTAACCAATCTTCTATCCATGTCAATATGTTACCCCTACTCCATGAGCGTTTATTTTCCACAATAACCTTTGGTGTGGCACCTTATCAAATGCCTTCTGGAAACCTAAGTACAGTACATCCACTGGTTCCCCTTTATCTACAGCACACGTAACTCCTTCAAAGAGCTCCAATAAATTGGTTAGACATGATGTCCCTTTCACAACACCATGCTAACTCTGCCAGATTGCCTTAAACTTTTCTAAGTGCCCTGCTATAACATCTTTAATAATAGCTTCTAACGCTTTCCCTATGACAGATGTTAAGCTAACTGGTCTGAAGTTTCCTGCTTTCTGCCTCACTCCCCTTTTGAATAAGGGAATTACATTTGTTATTTTCCAATCTAATGGAACCTTCCTGAATTTAGGGAATTTTCGAAAATTAAAACTAACATATCAACTATTTCACTAGCCACTTCTTTCAAGACCCTAGAATGAAGTCTATCAGGACCCAAGGATTTGTCAGCCTGCAGCCCCAATAATTTGCTCAATACCACTTCTTTGGTGATTGTAATTTTCCTGAGTTCCTCCCTCCCTTCCATTTCCTGATCTACAGCTATTTCTGGAATGTTACTTTATCCTCTGTAGTGAAAACCGATGCTAAATAACTGTTCAATTCATCTGCCATCTCCTTACTTTCCATTACTAATTCCCCAGACTCACTTCCTATAGGACCAACACTCACTTTTTAACTCTTTTCTTATTCAAATATCTTACTCAAATACAGTCTGCATGGGCAGAAATTTTCGCTTGGTGTGCAGACGGGCACTCGCCTGACCCGCTTGAGCATGAAATGACACGCATTGACGTCAGCCGAGCGTGCCGATGTCAACACACAGTCACGTGATAGGTCGGTCTGCAGGCACATGCCAGAGCCAGCAGCGCACCCCCTGACAATTAAAAGGCCTGTTAAGGCCATTAAGTAATCAATTGAATTAAATTTTTCACTGCCCGTCCAACCTAATGGTTGGCGGGCAGGTGAAAGGCCAAGCGGCCTTTGGATTTCTTTGGAAACCTCATCCACAGGCGGGATGAGGTTTCCAAAAGAAAATGAAAAAAAACTTTAATTTTTCATTAATAAAATGTCTCTGCTCATGTGACAGAGTCACGTGAGGGAACACGTTCCATTACATTTTTTTTTCATATCTCTTCATCTCCGAGGCAGTTCTGTGCCTCAGAGATTATGAGGCGCTCATGCCCGAAGTTCATGCTCAGCCTGCTTGCCCTCCTCCCCCCTGCATAGGTAGCCTCAGCATTGCCACTCGCATTTCATGCTGGGTGGGCTTTAATTAGCTCACCAGCATGAAACTTTGATCCGGTGCCAATTGTGGGCGGCGGGCGGCTTCCTGACTGCCCTCGCCCATCAAGCCCACCAACCAAGGGTAAAACTCCGTCCCATATTTCCAGCTAGCTTTCTCTCGTACTCTAATTTTTACCTGCTTATTAATCCTTTTGTCATTCTTTGCTATTCTTTATATTCTGTCCAATCTTCTGACCTGCCTCCCACCTTTGTGCAATTATAAGCTTTTTCATTAAGTTTGATACTGTCTTTAAACTTTTTTAGTTAACCACAGATGGTGGGTCCTTCCCTTAGCAGTTTTCTCTCTCATTTGAATGTATCTATTCTATGTAAAAGTCTGCCACTGCATCTCTATGAACCTGTCCCTTACCCTCATTTACCAGTTCACTTTAGCTAGCTAAGCTTTCATGCCCTCATAATTGCCCTAATTTAAAATACTCGTCTTGGACCCATTCTTCTCTCCCTCAAACTGAATGTAAAATTCAACCATCTTATGATCGCTGCTACCTAGGATTGCCTTCATTATGAGGTTATCATTTAATTAATCCCATCTTGTTGCACAGTACCAGATCTAGTATATCCTGCTCTCTGGTTGGCTCCAAAAGATGCCGTTCCAAGAAATTATCTTGAAAACATTCTATGAACTCCTCATCTAGGTCACCTTTGCTCTTCTGATTATTCCAGTCCATCGGTAGATTAAAATCCCCTATGATTATTGCTGCACCTTTCTGATAATCTCCCATTATCTCTTCCTTTATACTCTGTCCTACCATGTAGTTACAATTAGGGGGCCTGTACACCACTCCCACAAGTGACTTTTTGCCTTTATCATTTCTCATCTCAACCCAAGCTGCTTCTACATTCTGGTTTCCTGAACTTAGGTCATCCTCTCTGATACACTAATACCATCATTTATTAATAGAGCCATCCCTCTGCCTTCTCCTAGCTTCCTGTCCTTCCTAAATGTCACATACCCTTCGACACTCAGGTCCCAATCTATATCATCCTGCAGCCATGTCTCTGTAATGGTTATCAGATCATACTTATTTGTTTCTATTTGCGTTATCAGTTCATCTGTCTTGTTTTGAATGCTACATACATTTAGATACGGAGCCTTTAATTTTGTCCTTTTGTTATTTTTGTGATGTCTGGCCTCATCTGAATTCCTCTTAGATTTGTACTCCCTGTCACGTTCTGTTTATCATTTCCCATATTAGTCCCTTTCTCTCTTGCCTTGCTTTTACTCTTTGGTTTACCACATCTTCCCAAATTTGATCCCTTGCCCCTACTACTTACTTTAAAGCCCCCTCCACTTCCTTAGTTATGTAGCTCACTACAGCATCAGTCCCAGCACGGTTCAGGTGTAGACCGTCCCAGCGATACAACCTCCACTTTCCCAGTACCAGTGCTCCACAAACCAGAACCCACTTCTCCCACACCAGTCTTTGAGCCACACATTTATTTCTCTAATCTTACTTGTCCTATACGAACTGTTATTTTTTAATGCAGCGAGTGATAATGACCTGGAACTCATTTATGAGGGTGGTGGAAACAATTAATGATTTCAATAGGAAATTGGATAGATACATGAGGCAAATAAACTTGCAGGACTGCTGGAATAAAGCTGGGGAATGGGACTGACTGGATTGTTCTACAGAGAGCTTGCATGGACTTGATGGGCCAAATGGCCTTCTTCTGTGTTGTAATGGCTTATGATTTTAAGGGCGACAGTCTCATTCACTGGTACACAGTTGCTTCTGATTCACAAGGTAGTGTGTTCAAGCTTCATTCCAAAAACCTTGAGCAAATAATCTAGGCTGACATGCTGGTCTGTTACTGAGGGACTACTGCACTGTTAGACCTACTACTTTCAGGCGAGATGTTGAACTGAGGCTCTGTTTATCTACTCGAGGGAAATGTGAAAGATCTCATGGCAGTATTCAAAGAAGATCTGGGGAGTTGTGCTGGCCAACACATAAGCGCCATTAAAACAAATGATCTGGCCATCTGTCTCATTGCTATTTGAGATTTTATGTGCATATTAGCTGTTATATTTGCCACATTACAATGGTGACTACACTTCAAAATTACTTCACTGAGTATGAAGCAGCCAACAGATGGTCATAAAATATTATACTTAGCAAAATTTGAAACTGATTTGTTTTGAATACTACTAAATGCTCATGTGATAATCACCTTATCTAATTTTCATGTAATGTAATTATTCATAAAACCCGCATCTTTGACTAAGACATTACCTAGTCTCTCTTTCTCTTTCCTTCTTTAAGACAGTCCTTAAAACTTACCTTTGACCAAGCTTTGGTTACCTGCCCTAGTATCTTTTTGTGGCTCACTGTTGAATTTTGTTTGATAATGCTCCTATAAAGTGCCTTGCAACATTTTAGTCATGCCTACTAATCTTTTATTTTCTTGCAGTATCAGTGAAGTACCTTGGGGCAGGGTCTTCCGGTCGGTGAGTGGGGGTGGGGCCCACTCGCTGACACGTAAAATGATACAGGATGACATCGGGTGGAACTCCTGACATCAACCCGCGTCATTTCCATTTTCAGGTTGGTGGGGGCGCAGCCGAATGCTCGCCGACCTGTCAACGGTCTATTGAGGCCATTGAGAAACTAACTAAAGTCATTAAGGCGGGCTTCAGAAAAAGCATGAAACTTCATCCATGGGTGGGATGAGGTTTCATGAGGATATTTACATTTTTAATAAAGGTTTTAATAAAAGTTATGGACATGTCCCAACTCATGTGACAGTGTCACATGAGAGGACATGTCAGGGAAATTTTTCTATCATTTGTGTTGCAAATTTTAATTTGGAGCCGATCTCCCTGGGGCAGCGCTTAGCCTCAGGGAGATCTGTGCGCTCTTTCGTGTGCATGTGCAAAAGAGTGCACGCCTGGTTGAGGGAATTCTTCCCGGCCCACACAGGGAGCGCATAGCGCTTCCTGGCAGACGTCATGCTGGGTGGGCCTTAATTGGCCCGCCCACATAAAATGGTGGTGCGCCCCTGATAGGGGGAACCGATTGGAGGCTCACCCGCTCCATGCACTTCCCCCCCGAAAGGGGGAAAATTTTTCCCTTGGGATATTTTGCTATGCTGAGGTGGTATGTAAAGTTGCTATTGTTGTCATAAAAGTGCCTTAATTCCTGGAAAGATAAAATGCAACAAACAAATTATAAATAATAACATAATAATTCACAAAACAGATTGGCTTTAATAAGTTGATTCACATTTATTTTTCAAATTTCTAATATTCTAAACATGCTTTTTAACACTTATTGGTCACATATTTCTCAAAAGGTAGTCAAGTTACAGAGCGGAGCAAACAGAAATCCATAAAGAAGCCAACATTTCACAATTTCTAATACATGGAAAAAAACATTATGTTGCACAACTTTTTTTTAAACAATAAAAGGCCCTGAAGTTTGATTCTGTTGCCCTGTACTCTGGATGTAAATAAGCAGTGATCCTTTCATAGCTGAAAGAGAAATGTTAGCTATCAAAAGGTTAAACTGAAGTGACATCATGTTTCCCTGATATATTCAAGGGATCATGGGAAAAGCTAGAATTTTTTTGAACTGTATAAGCTGGCCATATATGTTATCATTAAAACTGCTTTTGAAGAGCCAATCAGCTTCAGTTTACCTGTAACACTTTTTGACAAAGGAAAAAAAGGCTCATTGGCTATATTGTTACAAGTAAGCAAAGAGAGAACCAATAGCACTTTGTCTGATGCAAACTGTGTCATGGAAAAACGCAACCCACTATTTAAAAATTAAAATTTGAACACATAAAGAATCCTCTGCTCAGTGAACTTGGAGAAATAATCAGTAACATGTTTCATTGAGTGAGTGTATAACATTTTGCCTTCTTTCTGCTTACTTCATTGATTCTACCTGTGTTACTGCATTGTGCAATGATAAATTTGCTGGCACCTCAACAACTCAATCACTGCAAAGGGCGATGTCATTTTGTGGGGGCTTGGGGGCAATGTTTATTTGGTAAACTAGATTAGTTAACAGAAAATGGCTATTCATTTTTACACAATACTACAAATCAAGGAAACCAATCACAAATTAATCATCAAATACACTTTGCGTCAGGTGGTAGTTTATACGTTTCGTGGCTTTAGGGATTATAATTGGCACCAGGAAATTCTGTAATTTGAAACCATATTTTCTTCATATTCAAGAAAATTGGGAAATGGACATGTGTTATCTAAATACATGACACAATAACAAAACTGAGGGAATAGAAGTTTAAGGATGTGTGATATTTGCTAATGTGATTAATTACTTGGAATTAAAAAAGAACGAATTATAGCACACATCCAAAACGATCCCTTAAACTTCATGTAACTAATGAGCCAGTATAAATGTTACAAAGTGTTTATTCAGCAAAGTGTTCAACTTATGTTTGATGTAGGTTGATACCAAATTCTAGAAGTGTGCTTTGCCAATAAGGTGGCGGAAGCTAATTTAATAGTAGCTTGAATGTACACTTGGCAGAGCTATGAGGGAAGAGCAGGAGAATGGAACTAATTAAATAACTCAACACAACTGTGGCCAAGTGGTTTCCTTCTGTGCTGTGCTGTAGTGTGAACACTACACTAACATGGAACAGTATGTGCAAAGATGTAATAACTAAGGTAACAGCTAATTATGCAAAATTATATTACATATGCCATAATGGCACTGCAGCAAGAAATTTCCAAACAAGCACATTATCCTGTTCTTTTGCTTAAACATTGTACCAATGAAATGGAGGTCACGACGCTTAACAGGTGACGGAGCCTGAGAAATAAAATTGCTCACTCCTTATAGCAAAAGAATGGCCAAGCTGTTGAAGAGATAAGCTTAGAAAATGCAGTTCCTTTTCAGACTGGAAGGCATTGTAAAACTCATGCTATGTATTATATTATGCAAATATTTTATAATTTGCAAAATATATAACATAGTAATTGTGCACAAGTTCATAATAATCTACTTATGACAATGCATTACCCAAATTCATAAGTGTGCTTTTTTATTCTGTATAATTTACACTCTTCATAGATCAAGCATGCCCAGTGATTTATGAACTGAATCAGAAAAGCAGCATTCAAAGCGCCAAGCCTCATCAGCCCTACCTGAAAATGACATCAGTACAAATGCACAGAACACTTGATACTATTGTTAAAGGGAAAACACAGGGTAATCACTGAGGATTGGTGAAGAAGGGTTACAAATTTATGAGGCTAGCTGGTTCAGGGCAGAGATACTACATATGGGGTTGACCGCACCCCCCGCCTCAGATGCATATGGTTGCAGAACTTAGTGGACCAGCTTTCGTATAATAAGTTTCTTTAAACATACTCTCAGGCAAAACTCCTACTATATATCATTCACTTTCTGTCACTCTGTGCTAATGTAGCTTCACATCTTCCTATTCATTTAGCTCACAAACTTCTGGTCTGAAAAACACTGCATGATTTCCTTATAAATTACCATAACTAAATTAGCAACCGCTTTTTTTCTTTTTACTAATGCTCATTAACCCAATTTTTAGTGAGGTATCAATATTCAGAGAGTGTTAAACACAGACAATTAATCCGTTAGCATTTTCTTTTTTAAAAGCCATTTACACATGGAACAAGTAAATATGGTCCAGGGTATCAGCAAAAAAGTGTTAACAAAAATAGTTAACTTCATATGAAGGTGTAATAATTCTCTTTAGTGACTAGTTCAAATTAGGTGACAATAAAATCGATGTAGATAACGTCAACTGCATTGATTTTCCAATTAGAATAGTGCCAAGCTAAACTTATTTGAACTGTGCAATCCTTGACTTGAACACCTTTAACAAACCTGGGATAAATTAAGCAGAAATGTCAAACTATCAACAACTCAGTTCTAGCACTTGGCAGAGGATTCTCCCTGTGAACAAGCAGTCGAGTTCACTGATTTTCTAGAAACAGTTTTTTAATGATCGGTGGTGATTAACACAATAATTCAAATGAATGAAATTGATTTTCACAGCCCATAACTTTGTAAATTGTAAATTAATTAATTTGAACCTGCTCTTTTCATTTACTGAACCACGTACGTAACCCAACACGGCAAGACCTTCATATGGTCTAGCAATAAATGAAGGTGCACAAAGTATACAACAATGGCACCAACAATAGCTCATTTTCATGATCAATGTTAAGACAGCATTTACATTGTAAACTGAGCTGCAGTCTGCTTCAGCCAGCGCACACAGGTATATGGAAATAATGAAGCTTCACCATAATTATGCATGTTTAAAACTCAGTTCTATGTAGCTAGTGCTTGCAAAGAAAATGCTGATGCATTCAAACACTAGGGTGCTTAATTAAGATGTTCAAATTCCTGTAAACAGCAAAAAAATTCAACATTTCCACATTATCCCTTTATGACGTTAAACAACAGGATGTCACGAGGTAGTTTTTCCACACTGTCATTTGTGTAAATTATGCATCAACTATTACAAGACACATTCCACAATTCAAAGAAAACACAATTCACAATAGGCAATATGAAGCTGATACTCAGATAATCTGGTACCTTGTGCCATTGACTGGCGCTTTCCAGAGATATTGTGCTTTTCTCATGGACATATTTGGGATATCAGAACATTCTTCTACGTTAGTGTTAGAATTATTTATAAACAATAAAACATCAAAACACTTACGTAGCATTCCATCACAATCCAATGTTCGGTTTGTTGCTCCATGTTATGTATTATGTTTTGGATGCCAAAACTGTTTTGCTAAGTAGCACAATCATTTTTAATTCTTTTCATGCTAAGCCATTCTTGGTTTTGTAACATTTACATTTTGTTCATAATCTATCATCTAGTTTTATGAATAGTTGTTTTTAGAAAGAAGTCAAAATACAATGTATGGTTAAATGGGTCCTTAAGCACGTAAGCAGTAATGTGCATGTTATCAAGAACTCTCATACCAGTGAACTGTTTTAAACAAATATTGTAATAAGTTGAGATTCTTTCATTTTGCAAGACTAACACTGGAGCCTGTAATTCATGTGTCAGATTGGACACAGACAGATCTCAGGTACAGGTCCAGGCCATAGACCCATTGCTACTCCAGACTCATGCACTTTTGCTCAGTATATTTTGATGGTACCAGTACATGTGAATTTGAGGTTCACAATTTTTCTTTAAAGCAAACTGAATGGGACTAATAAAATGCAGCTTTGGCCATAGTGCAGAATTTCTATTTGGACTAATACATTGGATTTATAATTACAGATCTATTAGCACTGTGGGAATACCTTCACCAAATGGACAGCAGTGGTTCAAGAATGCTCACAGTCACCTTCTCAAGGGCAACTAGTGATGGACAATAAATGCTGGCCTTTCTAGCATGCACATATCCAAAAGAAAAAAAATCTGAGCTTTTGTAACAATGGTCCCTTAAAAATAAAACTTTTAAAAATCCAGTTAACTGTTGACTTGCATCATTTTCAATAGTCATTTAAAAAAAACTTTCCATTTCTCAGTGATATAACCATCAACTTAAAGTAATTACTTGTGCAAAAGTAAAGTATACCTAGTCAAGTACTACCTAGGATACTTTAAATAAATTTTTGGCATAATGAAAGAGAAAGTTAAATTTAAAAAATAAGCTAAATCTTGATAGTTTGAGTTTATATTGTGAGCTGAGATGATGCTGAAGAAACATTTTGCCAAAAATGAATAGCTACATGGAAGTGGATGAATATTGGTTGCGATGGTGCAAAGCACCGCATGGAGTGGTAAGGTAAATGACTATTTAATATGAAGCAAAAGTCTGAAGAATTATATGAATGAATGTGCATTTACCATTAGCAGCCAAGGTTGGATGTTATTTACACAAGACTCATATTACCAAGAATGGTAAGCAGTAAACATCTAGGCTGCAACAAAATTAGTTTTGCTGCTATTTTTTTTAAGGACTTGCATTTGACTTCTTAGCCCTAAATTTGTCCACAAAAGAAGCTTTCAGCAAAAAGTTAGTTTTTTCCAGTGGGTCACATATTTAAATATAGATCCCTGAGCTACAAACTGCATTGCATGCAAGGCAGTGATGACCCTTGGAAAAACCCAGGCTTTATGTTGCCGTAAAATGTAGTTGTCACTTATGATGATTAAACATTTTCTATAAACACTACTGTTTCTATAGTTTCACTATACACCAACTTTCCCCCCTTCCTGCTCTCGGATACATAGCAGGACTGATTGCCGCTTATCATCCTGAGAAAGAGATACATTTTCACAAACATCTAACTTGAAAATTTAATTCAATTCAAAAAAAATAATTAATTTGTGGTTTACTTTCATCCACATTCACAAAAAACTTGTAAAAGGTAATTAAAACAAAGGTAGAAATGAAATTCAAGTTTAAAGAGGGCTTCTGCTTTGAAGGTCTGGATTAATACTATATTTGACGTAACTGACAAATAAATGGAACTGATAATTAGCTGTGATGCCTGTGTGTATACTTTCTGAAACATCTGCACAATAATGCAAAATTATTTTAGTTGCATATACTTGATACTGAATGCATTTATTTAGTTCCTTCACATTTGTCGGTTATTGATATTTTTCTATATATTGTGTTTAACATTTACCAAGTAGAGTTTTGAGAATGGTCAGAACTAACTGACAGTCATGTCCCTTTATAAAACGGTTACATATTTGTGCCAATGCAATAAATTAATTATCTCTTTTGTAAGCTGCTTTCACAACACAATTTTATCAGGGAAGGTAGAACAATTTGGCAAAGTACAGCTCCATGACTATTAGTGATTGCATTCTATGATTAATCAGAATTTGTGATGTAGGAATGGTAAATCAGATAATACAGGTTTTCCCTTTTTCACTTTAGGAGATGATATGCCCATTATAACTTGTTCCACAATTATCAATTTTAAAACTGCTAAAATTACTCAATTAAGACAAATTAGTTCTCATTAATTTTCAAATTTATAGCATTCTGATTGAAAAACAAAAGCTCAAAAACTTGAATGATCTGGTTACCAACCAATATCTCTGCTTCTATTCTGTAAATATTATTTGCTCCCCAGGTTGATCAGATTCTCCACATTCAATTACAGATCATAGACTTTTCTTTATGGCTTTTAATGCCAGCGTTGCTCTCTGCATTGATTGGCAGTAAAGGTGTCCCCATACCATTTAAAAATTAACTAACTGTTCCAAATTTACTGTTTGTGGATTAGATCATCAGTCTGATTAGTTTGACCTGCATCAACACAGCAGACTGCTAACTTGGCTGTACACTTAAATGGGACAATAGGTTATGATAAAAGGTTGTGCATCTGTACAGGGGAAAATCTGCACAATCTGCAGTTGCTCCATAGTACTACTGAACATACAACTATTTCTTTTGTAGCTGGGAATCAAAATCTAACAAAACTGATGTACCATTCTACTTTTGAGGTACAAGAGCCAATGCTCTGCTGAATGAAAAGTACCAGAAAACAATTTACCTGAGACTTTACTTGGCAAATGCTTTCCACATTGTTGGGAAATTGGAAATGTTATACAAAGGCTCTCCTTGTATTTTTTTTGAAACTGTGAATAAACAGAAGTGTGAATACACTTATTTGGATTATCCACTTTTATATATATATATATATGTATATAATAATGTAATTTAAACCTTCAATTCCCTGAAAAAAAATCCAGCCTTCAATTATTCCCCTCAATTGCAATTTAAAAGAGAAAGATACTTAGTGGTTCAAAGTTTCTAATTCTAAAACTAGTTCATCTACTTTCATCATAATACCTGAGTAATTTTCGTATGCAACACAACACATTCACTTTACCCTGTTTTAAAACAAGTCACAAAAGACTTGGTGGCGAATAAGATGAGGACACCTGCATATAAGAGTTCAGGTATGCCAATTTTCAGCACATTATGCCAAAAAACATTATAGTCATTCTTAGAGTATTTTGTTAGTTTTTTTTGATTTAGTCATTTCCATATCAATTTATAAACAAGTCAATAGTTTACACAATCTTAAATATTCTCCTCAGAAACTAGTCCAGAAATTTTAAACAAAGCATCATTAATCAACCAATGAATCTTTGCTTTAAAATGAGCATATCTGGAGTCTGACTGCAGGAATGATTGAATTAATGAGATCACAAAGGACAGGGAGCTAAAAGAAGACCTCACATAAAAAGGCTTTCTTATTTATGATTATTAGTTAATGGAAAAAAAAAATTTAGAGGTACGAAAGGCACCTACAAATCTTCCCTGTGAACATCTGAGGTAAGACATGCAGAATCTATTTCACATAAGGAGTGTGTTTGTTGTATATCTGTATTAGTGGGGTGAGGGTGAGAGGGGTGTAGATTTCCATAGGCAAGCTATCTAGTTATTTTTAACAGTTCACTGCACACACTAGTAGAATCCAAAACTTAATCCAACACTTAAAATCCCCATCTACTGCAAGTAAATGTATATTAAAAACACTACGCAATTCTATGTTCAATTTGATTAATTCACATTATCATTGCCTTTGAAAGTACAGAAATGTCTCCTATCTCACAAAATGTCATTATTTTGCAGAACAGGCAGCAAAATTTCAGACACTTTTTGGTTACTTTGTGAGTTAACAGGGAGGAACATTACCTAACTTCACAGGGAATCCTTCAAACAAGATATAGGTAGATATTGGGAATTACTGCAAAAAAACAGGCCAGATTAGAGAATGGCTTTAGCCTACACACTAATCAAATTCACTGACTTGCCCGCAAAGGGGTTAGCAGTAGAGAATAGGTATAGCATGCTGTAGTGTTGAGATCTCCAGCAAAGGATGTATCAAAATTTTAAGTAAGGACACTGAGCTACTTAATTGCTGAAGAGAGGGTGAGAGAATGACCATGAGAGGAATAGCAAGCACACACAGAAATGCTGAACTTAAATGTCTATTTCTGTAATGGTTTAAATACCTAGGTTGCTGGGATAATATTGAGCCAAGTCACGGAATTTCAGCTGATTTGCTAATTAACACTATATTCTTAGAGAGTCTTCAGTTTTCACAAATAGCTACACTTAGCTTATTTGCAGGAAAGAGATAACGGCTCAGATGTTGTGGTCAGCAAAGAAGCAAGAGTGCTTGACTCTGTGAAGAAAGCTGTCCACGAAGATCTAGCTATCTTTGTGCGTAGTTTTTCTCCTTTCCAAATGGCAGTTTAAACCTGGCTCTAAGTCAAGATAATATTTTAGTGTTCAGCAGCAGTGATATCAGCAAGCAGGTAAGCAGCTGATCACACTGAAGTACTCCCACACAGCAAACCAGGAAGTTAAAACACTTGATGTCCTTCACTTTTAACTCAAATTTCCAGGTAGTGAAATAAATTATGATGATTGGATTAAGATAGAAGCTAAAACAAGAAGCTAAAACAAAGATAAGCACATTTTTAAAGTATTTTGTTTAAAAAAAATGGAAATTTTACCATTGCAAAATTTGATATTCTACAGATATTTTCAGGGTCAGTGAGGGAATATAGCAGTCGTTATTGAAGATGATGTATCATTAAAAAACTCAATCATACCTCATTCAACAAGGTGAAACTTGTTTCAAGGGTTTTTATAGCAAGACTAATGGCTGAGAGTGGACATTCTCATCAATTCAATTGTTTTCCATTGATTGCAGTCTGAGGGTGCTTCAATAGCGCACCCTCTGGAGAAGAGTAGGATCACTGACAGCAACTTCTGGATTTCCATTTTATTCTGCACATGTGTAGGCTCCAGAACTTGCTGCCAGTTTTAGTGCAGTAACAACGGCAAACGCAGACAGTTTTGCTGCCATTACCACTGCAAAATCTGAGCCAATATGCAGTCTTGACTTTCATAATGTTACAACAATCACTGGACAAGCCCAATCCATTTTCTTAAATCTAAAAAAATGTAGCAAAAATTACCCAAATTACAAGGGCATTGTCTTCCTGACAGAATGTTTAGCAACCTTTTTTGCTTTGGGAAATGAAATGAGACAGCATTCATCATTTCAGCACATTGATAAACAAATGATGCAATAAAATGCAATTAACATCACAGCACCATTTTTTTAACAAATGAAAAGGTATGCCACATAGATTTTCCTGAAGACAGTGCCATTTCATATGGACCCAGGATATGCCACCTTTGATTTGATTTAATTCTAAAACAATATGGGTGCAGTCTATCTGACCAATAATAGGATTTCCACATTTAAAATACAATTTTACTTTCTCATGGCAGAGGTAGGTCATTTAAAGATAGCAACCCTCACAAAAAATAGTGTTGACGGGGAAGATAAATAGGTGCATGCGCCTTGGAAAGCAATGCTGCCTTGTAATTCAACATTCTAAAATTTGAAATCAAGTTTCCAAAGTCAAATATCTTACAAATTTAAAAATAAATGGTACATATGAGATTAAAATTTAAAAACTCCCATGTTAGGTCCTTAAAATGTTATTCTTAGGCAAGGATTTACATATAACATACTATTGGTTGACATTTTAAAAATGCAATGTATAGTGAATGGGAAACATATTTACCATTATTTGTTTTCAAAATCTTTGGTTCTTATTTTAGAAATATACAGCTGTACATCCTGTTCATGTTGTCGCTGGTAATCCTTCGCTCTGAGAAGCGGTCTTAATAATGTAATGACATCACTAATATTCTAATATTATTTAACAGGACTTTTTGGTTTACAGTAAAGAATATCCAAGATGGCATAGCTTCTTTAAATCATCTGCATCAGTACCAAATGTAACATTAATAAAAAGAACATTTAAAGAAAATGAATTACATTTTCGAATTGGAAGTCAATAGAAGTCAATTGTAACAGAGTCTTGTCAGTAGGAATATTGTGTTTGGAAGTAGCACGGTTACAGCACCTGGGTGCGTTTATTGCACCATCCACTTTTAAATCCTTCTGTAGGATCCCCACTGAGTTTGTGTACAAAATTACGTCCACACAGCAAATATAGAAATTGTTAGAAATAAAACCTCTTGAAAAGATTGGAAATAAAGAGGCAGATCATTTTTGCAATCGATATGATTACAATTAGTACCGATTTGTTGCAACAAGGCAGCAGCTTGCCAGAATGGACCACTTTAATGACAGCCTTAAGGCATTTGAAATGGAAAGAGAGACAAATAACTGATGTCATCTCATTATTGAGGTAGTCTTAATAAAACAAAATTTTGCTCAGCCCCTCACCCAAAAATATAAAAAACATTCAACTAGACCTAAAATGGCAATACTGTAACATTAACACCCTACACACCGTAAACTGCAAGGAAAATGCATTAACTGCATTGTACAGAAGCATGTGCACTGTGTTGAAGATCATACATTCAACTCTGTCGTGAAATAAATAGATAAAGTAAAATATAGCTGCTGTCAGATTCACAGGGTTTCACTCTCAATCTGAGGATTTTCCCTGCTCTCTGAATCTTGGCCAACTTTTTCCCCCCTCCAAATTCCTTCTCCACCGAGGCACCAAAGTAAGGCATGGCAAATTCAAGGGCCACTGGCTGATGGCTCATTCTTTACTTGCACTAGCTTTACATGAGTGCAGGACTGCTTTGAAAAGCAAAGGCAGCTGTTCCAAAGGAATATTGACCAGTTTACCTGTAATAAAAAAGATACAATTGAACATGAATTTAGGTATTTTGTGACTCACGAGCAATAAATCTTGATTGGCTATTTATATTATTTTAAACCCCAGGCCACCTGTCTTAACTTGTAGTGGGCAAATAATTGCAATTTCGTCATGCATAGTTCTAAAAGTAACTTTGCTGGAGCCGTAAAGCCATTATGGCCAGAATCTTCTGTTCGGCCTGTGGGGCCCATGTAAAGTGATGTGCGGTGATTTCGGGCTTGTGTCTTGATGTCACTGCATGTCATTCTGATCTTCTGTTCGGCAGGCACGTGCACTGGAATCGGCTGCGCGCCGAGTTGTCAAAGGCCTGTTAAGGCCATTAATAAAACAATTAACCCGATTGAGAAAGTTGCCCATCCAACCTTAAGGTTGGCGGGCAAGCGAAGAGCCCAGGTGGCCTTCACGTTTTTCATGAAACCTCATCCACAAGCGGGATGAGGTTTTATGAAGGTGTTATTAATTAAATACATTTTTAATGAAAACTCATAAACATGTCCCAGCTCATGTAATACTGTCACATGAGGGGACAATGTCTGAATAATTTTTGAAAAAATTTTTCCCACTTTAAAACTAAAGTTAATCTCCCTGAGGCAGCTCTGTGCCTCGGGGAGATTTCTGCACTCTATTGCACGCATGCGCGAAAAAGCGCAGGCTCTGACTCTCCCTCTTCCCCCCCGCCCGCACAGGTAGCACTGAGCACTTCTGGGCACGCATCACACTGAGCGGGCCTTAATTGGCTCACCCACATAAAATGGCAGCATGGAGCCGATCTTGGGCGGCGATCAACTCCATGCCCGCCCGCGCCCAACCGGCCTGTCTGACGGAGAAAATTCTCCCCCTTTTTTTTAATGGCTGAAACCATTTACTGCAGCAATAGAGAGGAAACATTTACTGACACTATATTGTTTGATTCATAAAGAAAGAAACAACTTGCTTCATATAGCACTTTAACATAGTAAAATATCCCAAGTCCCTTAGCATAATGAAACATTATACACCAGCTGGCTCAGTGATTTTAGTACCATTCTAAAAAATTAGAAGATTTCTTGCACTGACCAATTTGGTTCTTGGAGCCAAATACTATTTCAGTTAGTGCCATTAGTTTCCTTCCCTAATTTCCGTGCATAAACTTAGCCAGGGCTGTGAGCATCAGCTTACAGGAGAATAATGGCCAAAGACACTGAGGGAATTCACATGCTGCGTGCTGATTCATAATGAATTTGTGCTGATTAAGCAAGTTATCATTAGCTACTATTGGCTTTACAGCTTTTGGTCACAGCAACAGAGATTAATTTCTAATATGTACGTCTCTGTATTCAGCTGATACTTGTCAAAGTTTCACTCACGTTGGGAGCTATTTCAAACCAAATCAACAGTTGGGAAAATGGTGGGATGGAGTACAGCATGGTTTTACATCCCACCCAAATTTACTCTCCACTGTCGTCAATGCAGTGTTATATTGGCAAGGTGTAAATCCAGTGTTCCACCAGATACTGTTGTTTTGTTAAAACTATGCCTTTGCTTGCTGATGGCAGATTTCAGTAACCTGCCCACAATTTCTTTTAAATTGACAAGTCTGGAGATACCTGGTGTCTCCCTCCTTCCCTACTTAAATAATGATGAAACATTTCCAAATTTCAAGTCCAAAGCCACAATTCCTGAATCTAAACAGCTTTGGAAAATTCTGACTAATGCATTTGTAATTTCCTAATCCTTTTCTCTTCAGGTATACTAAAATGTTAATTGCTGCTCTACCTGTCTACCTTTCTACCAGGAAAATCAGCACAAATAGAAAATAGGGATTCTCATTCTGTACACAACTTTTCATCAAAGCAGAAAGAATTTCATTGGGCAATGTTATGTACAATAATAAATCAAGGGCAGCCAATTTAGATTAAAATATTTAGTTTTCGATTACCTGCTATATAGCGTATCTCTGGCAGGCACATCATAAGTTCAGGGAAACGATTGGTCTGGTGTGGGTACTTGAATTCAGTGTAATCCTGGCACACATACCAGTAACGCTTGTTCAATTGCTCCAATTGAGACACATTGGTCAGACCCCCTATATCTGCACAAAAATATTTAAATAGCATTTTGATTAACAAGAACAAGAATAACTTTGAATACAAATTACTTAGTTAACTGTATGTACTTTTCACTCCATATTATTCACAATCTATGTTACAGCTTTCAGGAATTTTACATAAAAACTTATTTTTTGAGGTGAAGTACCCTGGGTATCTCATAGCACTTTACTTTGAAAATCAATCCTTTTTCACTTGTTCTTCTGAAGGCACTGATTCTTGCTAAGTATGGTTCCATAGTCATTGGTAGCCCTCCACATGTCTTATCAAGGTGGGCATTCTTCACGTACAAGTCCAGATGAAGAAGGTGGGCAGGCTAGTCAACCATGGGAGGCATCACTTTCAAGTCCGACCTTGTCCTTGCTCAGTGTCTGTACATGAATATTTTTCCAGCAGGAGCTACTGGGTAGTGATTAAGATCAGGAATCCTGCCTAATTATTCCTCTTCCTGATTTGGAATCACTGAAGATAACTGTAGTGCCCAACTACTATCCTGATTGAGCTCAGCTAATACAATATAGATTGGATATAGGTATAACAGAATCTAGGTGTACTACCTGTAGTAACCTATATGCCAATTTAAAAAAAAAAGAGATTCTTAAAAGCCTTCGCAGCAGTTTTCAAAACCCACATAGATTTGAGCTCTGTGTTTTTGAGTACTATACGTTACTTAGCAAATGAAATTCAGGTTGGAATTTTATGGGGCCTTCAGGGATCGGCTCAGAGGCAGAAAGGCTGGCAAAATAGTTTGGGAAAGCGGTGGTGTACCCAACACCTTCCTGCTACCATGCTATTTTTCCAGCAGCAGGAAAGCTGGCAGAAGTCCTGCCTGCTTGGAGCCCAGTTGAGCCACTTAGTGTCCAATTGAGGGCCTCTTCTTACCTCTGCTGATTGGCCTTGATGCCCCCAGGCCCCACTTACCTTACTTTGAGGGCCTAGTCCATCGATGTGTCCTCTTCCTCCATGTGCAATCCCAACAGTGGCCACTACTGGTGGTGGCACTGACGAGCTGCTGGCCTTCTGATTGCACTGGCAGTTTGTGGTTTTGGGGGGGGGGGGGGGCGGTGGTACGGTTCTTGGTTGGGTAGCAGCCACTTAATTGGCTGCTGTTAATAAAATGCTGCCCCTGGTTTTGCTATCCACTGAACTGGGTTCACCCTCACTTTTAGCCCGAAGTGCAGGATCCCTACCATGTCCAAAAAATCTATCCTAAGTCACGTAATTAAAAAGTTGATATAAAATTAAGGCGAAAATGTGAAAAAAATAAGGCTGTTAATTACAAGTAATTTAGCCACCACCTCAATATCTCAAATAGCCGAACACATCACAGATACAAATAATTTGTACCACAAATTCTGGCTGCACCAACATTAGAAGTCAGATTAGGGTCAGTGTGACACTGAATTTAGAGAAAACATTCCTATCAATGTCAAAGAACCTTACTGTATTCCCTATCAGACCCATATAAAGAGAAACACCAATTATAAATAAAAGCACCAGTAAATTATCTGCTCTTTGCATTATTAGACAAAATTTGGAGTTCTTCTGCAATGCTATTACTAACGAATGACCAATTTCTAAGCGAATAATATTAACTGAGATTTATAATTTTAAGCAATAAAACAATAGCATTACAAGGCTAACAATTTTGTTCATTAAGTAATAAGTGATTAAATAAGTATGCATGTTTCATTAATAATGATTATCCCTAATTTGAAACCAACAAAAAGATTTTTTACTGGTGTTGTTTCAAGAGAACAAGTGCACATGATGAGCCGCAATAAAGGCGAGTATTTTTTGCAGCCTCCATCTACGATAAACCATAACAAAGAAAAATGTCTCTGTGAGAGAAGCAGATCTTACTTTGAATAATAAACTCTCATCTTTTTATTTGTAATTTTAAGTAGGTTAACATGCCTTTCTATGTGAAAAGACCTGAACTTAAGTGAATTACATAAGGATATATACATTTCTGTATGAGAGTTCTCTAGCCCAAGAGGACTTCTCGAGGAATGTTCCCCCTTGGTGTTAAAATGTGGGATATACCTGAAGCTTGCAGAGAGTCACAAAAGATTTCAAATATTTGACTTGTAAGGTGAATATTAAAAGCAAACATAAAACTCAAGATCAGAAAAGTACAATTCACAATCTTTGACAATAGAAAACTGACATAACTAATGCCTGGCCAGGTTGGAAAACTCCATTGATCTGAAGTGCCAAAGTTTGCTTGGATAGGATAAGTGCAGCTATTCTAAACTTTCCTCATCTCAAAGGTCTAACTCCACATCACAACAGCAAAATAGGATTCCAGAAAGCAAAGAATACCCACATTAAGATCTTCAGCAACTGATTAAAAATCTTCTGAAAAGGATTCTTATGATTTCAGATACCTTATTATTTTGGCTCCAGAAGCAAGGCAGATGAGTTTAGGAAAGAAGTTCCAGAGTGTTGGCAAGGTAGCTAATGGCTCTGCCATCAAAGCTGGGATTGCACAAAAGCCAGAGTTGAAGAATTGAAGAATTAGGAGGAAACATAAGGTTGGAGAAGTTTGCAAAGGTAGGAATCAAAGCCTATGGAGGGAATTGGGAATGTTTATGAAGGGAGTTTTGGAAGTTGGTAAGGAAGGCGTTAAGAAATTCAGTCTGGATGTTTTGCACCAAAATGTTTGGTAACACTGGGAGGGAGATGGGCTGTATTGTGGAGTCAATATTGTGGAGGTGGAAGTAAGCAATCTCGGTGATGGATAGGATGTGGAGCTTCAGACTCAATCCTGGGTTGAACAGCATGCCAAGGTTTCGCGTGGCCGTTTTCAACCTGAGCTAGTAACTAGAAAGGCTACTGGAATCTGTGGCAAGGGAATGAAGTTTAAGGCCAGGGCTAAAAACATCGACTTTGATTTTCCCAATGCTAAACTGAAGAAAATTGTCACTCATTCATAACTTAAATGTTAGGGAGTCTGATGGCAAGGTGGTGGTTCTAGAGTCAGGGAAAGTTGGACACTGGTAGGCTGAATGTAATTAATTTGGAAAGTGAACTCATAGCATAATAATGGCATGGAGGGGAGGCATGTAAATGAAAGGGAGGAAGGATCAAACATAGAACCTCAAGAGGTCAATATGCAGGAATGAAGAGAGAAGTCTTCCAGCTTCTATTAAGCAAAGCAGCTATGGCAGATGCTCACCTGATTGGCCATGAGGTTCCTAACTGCGTAATTAGCATTAATTCATCCCTTCAAGATTTTAAATCAAGGCAAATATGTTGTCATGTGGCTAGGCACCTTTATTTTTGAAAATGTGATTTTACAACTTTTCACTGACTGGAAATGTTGCAATTTGAAATGAGACAGAACAAACTACTTAAAATGCAGGGCCACCTTCCAAGTTGAAGGTGAAAAACAAACAAATCACCCTGAAGGAAATGAGGGAAGAGAGAAACATTTCATAAAATTCAAAGACCAATTGAAACTCGTCAACTGTCTAAGAAAAAAACATTAAAATGCGAAGTGGTGGATATTGAAACAAACGCTGCCACAGATGGACCCGCCCAAAACACCACGGAAATACACAATGGATGAAGTAGTTCAGGCCAGGCTGTAGCCACTGCAGAGAGATGACAAGAAAGACTTCAGCAGAAGAGACAAGCTGAAAGCTGTCAGTCTCTCTCTCTTTTGGAACAAATGTATCACCCAGTTTGAAAGTCAACTTTACTGGAAATCTACCAGTGAACCGAGATCTCGTAATAATTGCAACAACATCTACACTTGACCACATCCATGAAGCCAGCTTATCCAGATTGGCTGCAAAGTTTAAAAAACTACGCCACAAGAGCAATCGAAGGATACTTAAGCATATATTATTTTTACCTTTTTAAAATTGGACTCTAACTTCCTTTATTTCTGATACCTGTGTGTGTGATGTTCTGTTTTTATTATTTTTTTCCATTGGGTTTAGTGGTTAATAAATTTGCACTTTGACTCAAGAAAACTTTGTTTGATTGGCTCCTTATTGTTGACAGCTTAAGTAGCAAAATACATTGGATTCGGAAAAGGCATTTCCTTGTGAAAAAGAAACTTAAACCTTTGTTGTGATCAACTGAGGAGGTTGAACAGAGAGAAGCCAGTTCACCCCTTCTCACCTGGTCGTAACAAAATCATCATAAAATTAAGAATACACTTGCATATACCTACTTAACGACTGGTGATATCATGTACAAACTGACATTATGGAGGAAATTTTAACATGGGTGAGCACATGGGTTTGGTTGCTGGTAGGAAGTTATGTCCTAGAAAATGCAAATGCATCAGGAAGCTGGCTGGAACCCGTCATTTAACTCCAGTGGGTTAGGCTGTATGCGCACACACCCTCGGGAGAGGCCAGCTGTGAACTTCAATATGTTAATTGCTCAAGTATAGCAATATTAACATGGCTTTTGAAATTCAACTGTGGGTCTATAGGTTTTCTGGTCTTCCTGGAACTCACCAGAGAAAGCAAAGCGAGAACACACTGGCAATTTAGGCGGCTGAAGACATGACAGGGAAATATGCCAGTAAGTACTGACATCTCACAGCTGCTTTCTTGCCTGCTTGCATGAAAGGTTTTGTTCATAGAACTTGCACTGAGAATTACTTTTACCACCTTGGAGGTTTGAATGTCCAATCTGCACTCTGTGTAGCTCTGATATGTCAGGTCAGCAAGGGTACTACTTATGCTAAAGGCAAATAACTGCGGATGCTGGAAATCCAAAACAAAAATAAAAATAAAAATACCTGGAAAAACTCAGCAGGTCTGGCAGCATCTGCGGAGAGGAACACAGTTAATGTTTCAAGTCCTTATGACTCTTCAACAGAACTAAGTAAAAATAGGAAAGGTGAAATATAAGCTGGTTTAAGTGGGGAGGGGGTGGAGGTGGGACAAGTAGAGCTGGATAGAGGGCCAGTGATAGGTGGAGATAGCCAAAAGATGTCATAGTCAAAAGGACAAAGGGGTGTTGAAGGTGGTGATATTATCTAAGGAATGTGCTAATTAAGGGTAGAAAGCAGGACAAGCAAGATACAGATAGCCCTAGTGGGGGTGGGGTGAAGGAATTGAAATAGTCTAAAAGGTAGAGATAAAACAATGGATGGAAATACATTTAAAAATAATGGAAATAGGTGGGCAAAGAAAAATCTATATAAATTATTGGAAAAAAAGTGGGGTGGAAAATCGGAAAAGGGGTGGGGATGGAGGAGAGAGTTCATGATCTAAAATTGTTGAACTCAATATTCAGTCCAGAGGTTGTAAAGTGCCTAGTTGGAAGATGAGGTGCTGTTCCTCCAGTTTGCGTTGAGCTTCACTTATGCTACTTATGCTGTTACTTTGGACCTCAGGCAATGACCAAGATGATAAGCAATAGCAGGAGCAACAACAGCCAGCTGCTAGTTGATCTGCAGCTCTATAGGAGAGAGGGGAAATCAGCAGAGAGGCGCAATTCACATAACATGATTCCCACTACACAATACAAAGAAAGTTTCTCATCTTTCGTCTCAGCACTCCACAGTCTTCTGGACTCTAGTTCAACAACTTTAGATCATAACCTCTGTCTCGAAAATCTTCTGGTTTTTTTTGCTGGCTTGTTTCTTACTTTATCCCTTCATGCTGCATTCAAATGGCTGCTAAATAGCCATTCACATCTGATCTGGACAAACCTTTGTTTCTTTACTATACCCATAACCACACTCTTTGGCTTTTGCATCAGGAAATCTTTTGTTTGTTAATCTTGCCTGCCCTGCACCCTATCACAGACCTTTCCTTTTGTACTTCCTGCCCCTACCCCATTCTACTGGATTAAAACCTCTTGCATTTCTAAAACAAGAACAGAAAATGCTGGAAAAACTCAGCAGGCCTGACAGCATCTGTGGAGAAACATTGACGTTTTGAGTCTGCATGACTCTTCTTCAGAGCATTTCTATCTTCCTTTTGTTCTGATGAAAGGTCATTGACCTGAAACATTAACTCTGCTTCTCACCATGGATGCTGCCTGACCTGTGGCTCTTTCCAGCAATTTTTGTTTTTATTTGTGATTCCCAGCACACAGGATTTAATTTAAAGGCAGTTTCTTTGACATGTTGAAACAGGTTATTATGCCAGGTGATGGGAGAGATTTGCAGTGTGCTGAAGCAAGACCTGTCATTAAGTGAACGCAGTGCGCATACTTTAACTAATGACTGTCAAAGTCACCAATGTCGTCAGTTTCTTTGCCTCTGATCCTCCGGGCTCTGCTGGAGATATTTGCAGGATCTTGCTGTTGGGGATATATTTTTTTTTATTTACTTATTCTTTAATGTGTCATTGGCAAAGCCAGCATTTATTGCTCATCCCTAAATGCCCTTGAACTGAGTAGCTAGGCCATTTCGGAGGGCAGTTGAGATTCAACCACATTGCTGTGGGTCTGGAGTCACATGCAGACCAGACCAGGTAAGGATGGCAGATTTCCTTCTTTAATGGAGTGAATCATTTGGGTTTTTACACCAATTTATATAGTTTCGTGGTCACCATTACTGATGCTAGTTTTATATTCCAGGTTTATTAATTCAATTTAAATTTCACCAGCTGCTGTAGTGGGATTTGACCCCATTTTCCCAGAACATTAGCCTGGGCCTCTGGACTACTAGACTAGTGACATTACCACTACACTACCATCTCCCCATTAATTGTCAGGGGGAGCAATTATGTCAACTTTCCCTGTGAGGGCATTAGTCAGAATGAGTGGGTGCTGGGGTTTCTGGCTCTGGCTGGCTTCCCATAGGTGCAGTGCATCACTGGCTGCACATATTTGGAAATTAAGGCATCACGTGGTCATCCATGACTACTCATCAATCACAAGGACCCCCATTTCATCAATGTACACTGGCATACAACTACAAAGATCATTTTGCAGGCGCATGTGAGATTTCCAGCCAGCTACCATCAAGTTTTCATTCTGTGCCAATCCACACTCCTTGATCTCTTTGCACCCTGAAGCAGTCTTACTGGCTGGCTGCCTGGAGACTGGGATACCCAATTAAAATATAGCTAATGACACCCGTGAGGAACCCAACCAATGAGGCCCAGGAGTGATATGGTTAAAATTAGATGTGTCGTGAGCAAGCCATCGGCATGCTGAAGATACACTGCAGGTGCCTGGACAGATCTAGAAGCATCCTTCAGTATGCAACAGCCAGGGTCTCCAGAATGGTCAAGGCGTGTTGCGTTTTGCACAACATTGCACAGCAACAAGGTTTGGACCTGCAGGAGGAACAAGGCACAGGACACAGAGCCTCTTCTGAGAAGGAAGAGGAGGAGATGCTGCCAATACAACAGCAACAGCACTCACTGCTACCCAGGATGCCCTCACAATTGTGAGGCTCACATAGGTTACACCAGTCCACTCATCTGACAATCACATGCAAAAAGCACTATGCTCCCCTATGACACTAACATGATGCAGTCCTACAAACAACCAAACATCCCTTTCACAGACCCTATTGCTAAGCATCAATTTATATCTTACCATTCATCACAATGAAAAGTCCACTTGCCAGTCCGCAACTAAAAATGGATGAGAAAGTAGCAGAAAGAAATAATATTTATGAGGCTCAAAAATAAAACATAAACTTGCCACTGCAACACAGGGAACACCTCTGTGCAACTGCATATCTTTACTCTTTCTGTTCTTAATACTTCTACATGGTGCAACCTCAGTGGCATCAGAGGAAGAGACAGGCTGCTCAGATCCTTGGCCTGATTGCTGAGATGCTCTCAGGTGATGGCTTCTGGGCTTTAGAGCTCCTGAGGGTCAACATCATCCATCTCATGGCCCACCTGTTCTTCTCTTCTAGAAATGAACTGAGGAACACTTAGCTGCCGATCAGTGGCCAAGGCCAGGGGATAATTTGACCTACTAATGGTGGCACTCAGTGTGCAAGCCATTTATGAAGGCCTGCAAGCATTTGTTTGATGCTCCATGCCTTTCATTATTTTTTCCAGGGATGAAGAATCATCACAAAGACCTGTAACATCATGCCAGTCATGATTGAGACAGGCCCTTCCATCTGTCT
The DNA here is from genome assembly GCF_017639515.1 of Carcharodon carcharias. Lineage (NCBI taxonomy): Eukaryota > Metazoa > Chordata > Chondrichthyes > Lamniformes > Lamnidae > Carcharodon > Carcharodon carcharias. The sequence goes on along the minus strand of NC_054474.1, from coordinate 170,450,806 downwards.
GCAAGTGTGCACAGTCAGGATATAAGGCCTATCAGTATGGTGTACATTCTTCGCTGTTGCTCCAGAAGTATCCTGTTCATTGATACTCCACACAAGGTACAGCATCTGTATCCAGCTGAGCAGAGCTTGCAGCATCCTGCAGTCTCAGATGTGGACTCTCAACTGCTTTCCCTAATACATAATCTTTTCCAATTCACTTGTGTTGCCAGGTGAAAAACCCACTATCTTGCCTTACCGGTCCCAATGAAGTGTAAATATCTGAGCTGGTGCATAGTCTAGTGACTTCCTCTAAGGAGTCTTCATCATCCTCCTGGACAACATCCTGTGGGATGATTGAAGGCCCTGTGGGAGATTAGAACTGTCAAGGTAACAATGTTTGAAGTGATCATTTTGCTTATGAGCATATTTCACTCACTGCTGACAACATGTCAACATGAGTCAATTTTGTATTCCATGTGGCTGTCTGATATTTAATTCTGTCACTAGGTAGTTGTAGGCCTTCATCTGCTCATCTCCACTGGCCAGATACACCGAGACTCCACTGATGTCCAGCGTCTCTTTCTTTACAGCTATCATTTGCGAGATGGCTGAAGTGCCACCTCCAGTACTGTCTCTTCCTCATTCTGTGCTCTCTTCTCCTGCAAGGAGGGAAAGAAGAGATCTATGAGTGAGTGTAATAGTATGTATTGAGCAGATGGAGAACCTTTTGAGGGTGATTCTGGGACAGAAGCATGACACTGGCATAAAGAATAAGAGCGAGTGTTAATGGTGGATGATCAGATACAGACGTGAGAAAGTGCATAGACAGAGAAGGATGGGGTCAGTGACATAAGAAGTGATGTGCTGGAGTAGGTTCAAGAGGCAGAGTGAGGGGGTTGGGTGATGTGCACATCAGGATGTAGGTGAGATTGCCACTGTACTCACCTTTCCTGCCCTACATGGGTCATTAAACTGTTTTCAGCATTGAATCTATAATTGTGGCATGACAGTCCTGCTGCTGACCTCATGGACAATCTCCAGCTCCAGATTTTGTGTTCCACTAGCAGACTTCTTCCTCCCATCAGTAGGTAAGAATACTACCCTGGAGGGCCCTTACAGTCACCAGCAGCATACCCTCAAATGCATCTCTAAAATGAGGCGCAAACTTAGAACATCTGGACTCCATTCTGCCAATTCCTTCCATTGTGCTCTCAGCTCAAAACTCCATCAAACTGCATGGTTGGGACGACCCTATAAATATGAAATTAAAACCATGTCCACTCACACTAATTGGTCGGGAAACCCAGCAATTATGTAGGTAACACAGTGGCTAGGTTAAAAAGTCACTGACAGATGCATTGCACATACTTACGGGTTTTCCATGTGCGACCGGATCCCTCGCTCCCTAAAATGTTGCAAAGTTAAATCCAACCCTCTGAGGCAGCAACAAACTTTCCAGTCCTGATTTTTTAACATGGGGTGTGTCGGGAATTTGGGGGTGGCAATGACAGCATTGTTTGAAGTCTGGAGAAATTTTAACTCTGGGAATCATTTACATGTGTGAGGTCAGACACCCACATGAACTAAGTGGCAATTGCTACCCAGGCAGCAAGCGTGAGCACAGAAGGGCCCTGTCAGAGACCCCGGGGAATGATCTGTGGCATAATCTAAGTGGTTTGGTGTCTGGAGCTGATCATAGTAGGAGGATGGAGAGGATAATGGAGGGTAAGGAAAGCCAGAGGTTTTCTTATAAGGTTTGGAGGAGCACTCTTGTGTTTCCTGACCCACAAGGAAAACTCCCTCAGTATATAGTTATGATTTCTGAATTTTTAAAAACACTCTGGGATATCCTATGGATGTGAAAAGTGTAACATACATACTAAATCTTTCGTCTTCTTTAGTGGTTTGAGTGATACTGAATGCTTGAGAAATGGGCTTTTGATCCAACCTCTCAGCAGTCCTATTTTAGGCAGTGATGAGGGCCTTGTCCCAGGAAGTTTTGTGCCTCATGCGTATTCAAAAGTTGTGGTCTAAAGATATTAACTGGACCCTAATGCTACTTTTACCCCAGGGTGTGAGTCGTGCATAGTGCTGACCATGTTTGAAGACTGTGCCATGAGGGGTTCAGGGCCACAAGAGGCCCAGATAAGTAAAAACGTTTAATTTTTATGAATATTTCCTTATAGGCCAGGAGGAACAGGAATGTTCCTATCAGCCTTACAAATATTCTTTGGATATTTTCTTACCTGAGCTACTCTTCTCCTTCAATTGACTATGATCACCTGGAATACACCTTACGCCAAGGCCATCTCCTCATGTCCCAGCAGGAACTTGCTGCTGCAACATTTCCCGCTCGTGCTTACTAACCATCTCAACAAGCACACCAGGGTTGGTAGAAACCCAAATTTAAAAATGAAATGAGGCACATAAATTAAAATCACCTAGGTCGATTGCTGGTGCAGCGGTATCAACTTGTCTCCAGCCTCACTCCCCACTATGCTGAACTCTTGCCCCAGGTTAAAAATCATACTGTATTCTAATGCTAAGGATAAACTCCGACAGCACACTGTTGAAAGTTGAGCCCCGATTTTTATGCACCACGAGGGATGACTTGCAAAAGGAAAGATCAGTAATAGGATGTATTGCATTTTCTCTCCTCTTCATTATACTGATTTTAACAAAGTTTCATCTCCTTTCACTTGTGGTACTGATGACCTTAATTTAAACTATTACAATTATTTTACCCCCTCAAAGTTTTACCTCTCACTTTTGGAGTATGCTTTCTGGGTTATGATTCTACAGGTACCAACTGGTACTTTGCCAGAGTAGGCATTTGTTATGTAAAATTTGTTATATAAAATCAGTGTTGAACAAGCTCTTTAGTTGCGAGGCATCACAGTCAAGCTAGATTCTACCCCCAACTGACACACATTTATACCCACTGGAAACAAACTAAAAGCAGCAATCTGGCAGATTTTTCTCCGTAATTCAGAGATTCTGAAGCCATTTTTAATGTCCCTATCACTATCCTAAGCAATATTAGTTTCTCAGCACAGCCCAGATAATCAAGTCTTGCACTTTTCTTGTATGTATTGATCAGTATTACACAGTGCCAATAGCTACTGAGTCAATTATAATTATCTTTGAAGTCATTTGGAGTACCCATATAACAAAACTTGCTAGTACTCTGTTCATGTGTGTTATGAAATTCTGATTTTGGCTTAAAAATATAACACTAAAGATTTTTTTTAAGTACCATATGCTTTCACAACAAGCTAATGCAAAAGATGCAATAAAAATATTACATGTAACCTATAACGTGAACTCACTGTAAATTAAAGTCATATGCAAGAACACAAAAACTGCTCCTGTTATTGCTCAACTTTGTAATACTAGTGCCATAAGTTGTGCATAAACCACCTGTTTTGAGGACTAGAATGCCTCAACCATGACCTTTTATCCAGATTATAACTCATGTGTGGTCTACTGAGATTTGGGCTTTGACTGTGGTGCTTGTCATAGGGACTTCAGTTCACAAGGGGTCATGATCATCACCAGTAATTCAGAAGTACTTTTCATTTCCATGCCAGTGAAATTATGACTGACTTGCAAGCAGTAAAAATATATTACAGCATCAGGATGCAAGTAAACCACTCAATTTATTTTCATGTATTTCACTGTGTACCATCAGTTATTCTATTAGTATAGACATATTATGGATAGGAATTTCTCATGAATGCCAATTCATAACATAAGGATTATTCTCCAGAGGGCAGGTTGGATGTATGTTAGACACTATCAGATAGGAGAAACAAAATTATCCTGCATTTTATTTTGCAGCATCAACTGCTTACAACAGACTCAATTTTATCGGGAGAATCTAATGTATAACCCAACCAATAATCACAGCTCAAAATCAGAAATGAACGAGGTAAAATAATCCTTACCACCATAGGGCACATGCAACAATTTTGTCTAGAAACTTAGGCAGAAGAATGTATAAACTAAAGCAAAAATTGAGTTTACAGAGAAGGAACTAAATATTTTGTTAGAAAATGTAATGATTAGAATGTTTTTCAATTTTGAAGTCACAGATGACAAGTAAGCAAGGAAATTATTAGTTATTTAAAAACTAGATCCAACACTGAAAAAACTTTGTATGGTAAACAAATGTTTTAAATGCATTGAGATAACGCAAAGGAAAAGTAGATTCAACAGCAGCATTCCCTTAAGGAGAAAATCCTCCAACCTTCACCTCCCTCAAACTCTTCAAGATCTGGGGGCAGTAAGATGGAATTACCTCCACAAATTTTGGCAAGTTTATCATAACTCTTTCTATTTGTAATACAATTATGTTTATCTGTAAGGATATGAAAATTCTGAATGATGTATTTTAACTTAAGTACAACCTCAGATATGCCTGAATACACAAATCAAAAACCCACATCATCTACTCCAATATAAACTCCAATAATACAGCTCCAATTGCACCTTCTTCACAAATAGATCTCCTGTGCATGAGTAATAAACAATTACAAAGTAATTATAGCTACTGTCTGAGAAATGAGAATTAGATGGACCCACTGGACCCAGCAAAGTACTGCAATGCCAGAAATCTGAAAAAAAATTGAAGAAAAGTCACAACTGAAAGTTAACTCTACTTCTCTCTCCACAGATGCTCCACAGACCTGCTGAGTATTTCCAGCATTTTCTAGTATTATCTTTGTACGGAATGTGGATTCAGATATTAGTGGTCAGGTCTTTAAAACAGGAGTATTAAATGCATTTGTATAAGTCATTAAGGATTGGAGTCAACTAAAGCATTTATCTGTTGCGGATGAGTTGTTGGAATCCAAAATGGCTACGTCTTTTTCTTGTGGTCAGCTAGGTGCATGACTCATGTGCAGCATCGAGTGAAGACCCATGAATCAAATCATGAAGAATAATGTTGTGTTACTTAGCCAAATTACATGTAAACACTTTTTCCTTTGAGTGATGTCCACATTCCTAATAGCAGAGGCATTCAAATTCTCAGGTAATAGGGATAGAAACAGAACTGAGCTCTTTTTTTTGTTGAAGCACCACCACAATTATTACTGCCACGACTATTCACTGATAGTCTCAACTGTGCTTTGTGTATCCTGCATATTATTTGTAGTGTCCGAATGGTTTTTGAAGGGGGTGCTGGTTGGGAAATTGCAAGCTCTCTGTTCCTGATTTTGTGACCAATGTTTCTCACCAGGAATGCTTGACTGGACAACCAACACTAGTACCTTAAAATAGAACTACTGGGGTTGACTTTAACTGCTCCTGCTGAGTGAGAAACAGAAAGCAGCCAGTTTCAAAACCTATTTGATTTTCATTTCCACTGAAGATTGGTTAGAACAGGTAAAATTGACTCCATTGTATTTAGGGCTTAAGAAAAATTAAAAGCTCAGAATTTGAAAGAAACAGGAAGAGTAAAAGGTAACCAAAAATATAATCATATAAAGCTCATTATACCTTGATTAAGAAAGTTGATGGCTTTCATGCACACATACTCCTCATTGCTGACCTTCAGCTGTTGAAATTTTCTAAAGAGATAGATTAGTCGTTCCATGACTTCCATTCCCTCTTCACTGAATCTACGAGAGAAAAATCATGATTCTAGTTAAGGTATACATCGTACTTATTAAAACAAATGTATATTTGAGATTTATTACAAGCAAATCAAATGTTATAAAGTATATATCTTATATTCATTTATACATCCCAGTTACTTTTCTCTCAAAATTTACTGTTCAAATGCACTTTAATAGAGATAATGCTCTTATTTGAGAGAGAGACATTTGCCTGACACAAGACCTGTCTTCATAACAGTAACAGGTGCCTAGTCAGCAGGCTGGGGACATGTTCCTGGTTTTAAAATTTTTAACCTCTCTGTCGTGGAGGAGTTAGTAGAGGCCATTATGTCAGTGATGGGAATTGTAATGTGCATTGATAATATATTAAACATTTAGCCTATTATAGTGAAACAGGTTTATAACACCTAATGGGTTTATTTTAACAGCTGCAATGCTGTCTGCAGTGGCTGAATCAGAATTGCAATTTTGCATTACGTTTGACTTTGCAAGGGCACTGCATTAGCCGTTATAAAAATTGTGTTCGTAAACACAAAAACAATCACCAAAATGTACTTCGAGTTATTTCTATATCATAGAGGCTGCAGGTGCAAAGCTGCACATACACACACTTTTTAAAGAATGAATTGAAAATCCTCCCATTGTTTGTAATGAATTTGGAACATTTGTTAGCTTTCGCTGAACACTTGTCACTTCTATGAATTTCTAACATTGAGAATTACTTCCTGCCAATCTCCATGATTATTACTTCCTTGTTTTTTGTGTATATTCCTCCCTTACAATAGACAAAGCATGCCTCTCTTGCTGAGCAAAACTTACTGTAGTGTGGCCTCCACAGCTCCCAATTTTTACACTTTCAAACTATTAAGAATTCATTAGCAGAATATATTTAAGTCATTAAACCAAGTTTGTTTCCTATCTAAATATGATTTTCCTAAGTTTTTCTTTGCAAGGTTTCAAAGCCAACATTTTAATGACATCATTCTGCAAGACAGGATGCCAATTATATGAGTCCAGGTGGTTTGCTAAGGCAGCAGGGTACCGATCAGCTAGAAAGTCAAGCCTAACTGCAATAAATATTCTTGCCTCAATGTAGGAGGCAAATAAGGTGGACATGAATACACATTAAAGATGCCAAGCAGTTGTTCATGTATAAAATTACTCGCGAGCAGATTGAAATAAGAACTCATTAGTGCCAAGCTTGAGATTGTCACTGAATGGTGCAACTGCCCCCAAACCAGCAGCAATTCACATTTTGTGTGTTAGAATAATGCAGCTAACCTTAAATCAAATTTTTAAAACTTCCAAAATTTGATAAGAAAATAACAGAAGACATAAATCTAGTTCAAATTAGTGATGGAAGACAGACAGAATTTAAAATGGCAGAAATTTCCACTTAACACACACAACTTTGAATGGAACATAAAAATAAATCATTCCTCCTTGATAAAAATCCTTAATAAATTTGACATACTGGAGTAAGTAAAAAACATTTCATATGCTTTAGATTGTAAAACAATAAATTGTAGCTACAGAATAGTAATTTATATTCTGTAAATCTTGAATATGATTGCTTAGAATATGTCCTAATTTTTTTTTTAATTTCACAATTTTTGAGAAAGTTTGAAATTTTCTAGCTTCAAATATTCTTGTGCTATAGTTTACTTATTGCAATTAAACTAATTTTTATTATTTACAGTTACTTCAAACAGCTAATTGTACAGGTCTTGCTGTTCGCATGTGGAATTTATCCACCAATAAGACAATGCTAAAACAGCCTCTTCCAAATCACAAAGCCCATAAATTTCAAAGAGAACAAACAAGCAAATAACAACTATTAGGAATAAATAGGTCTAAGCAATCTGGATTTTGAGCAACAAATTAGAATAGAGCGTCATAGTGGCCCTAGAGTTGCTAGTTGAACATTCCAATACTTAGGCATTTGAATGTCACAAGGTTGTCTATAGCAATATTTTCACAATAGTATATTTTTTCATTCAGTTAAACACCAGCACTGAACATACCATAATAGTCATTGATAATTTGATATTCTCCAAGTGATGCTACCATATGGCTATAGGGAAAATGGCAAGGTGGATCTGAATTTGGCTTAGTGCCAGGAAGCAAAAGATGATTGTCAGCAGGTGTTTTGTGACAAGAAGGCTGTTTCCAGTGGGGTTTCACAGGGGTCATGGTATATATCAATTATTTGGACGTAATAGGGAGATGATTAAGATGACACAAAAATTGACTATGTGGTTGATTGTAAGGAAAAATCTGTAGGCTAAGATATCATTGTACTGGCCAGGCGAGCAGAAAAGTGACAAATGGAATTAAATCCAGAGAAGTGTGAGGTGATGCACTTGGGGAGGGCAATCAAGGCAAGGTAATACTGAGAAGTGTAGAGGAGCAGAGATTCCTTGGATTCAATGTTCACCTATCCCTGGAGGTAGAAGGATAAGATGGTTAAGAAGGCATAGGGGATACCTATTAGCTGAAGCATTGAATGTAAGAGTGGGGAGGTTACACTAGACTATATAAAACACCTGTTAGGAAACTACTATAGTGCTCTGTACACTCCTGGGGCAGGATTTTCCCCTTGTCAGGGGCGAAGTTGAATTTGCATGCCTCTGATCGGCACCCCCAAAACAGAGGCGCGGCACCATTTTACATGGGCAGGCCAATTAAGGCCAGCCCAGCATGACACCCACACGGAAGCACTATGCACCCCCTGTGCAGGCCGGGGGTGGGGTAAATCCCTAAATTGAGAGTGCACTCTTTCGCACTTACACACGAAAGAGCGCACTCATCTCCCTGAGGCTAAGTGCTACCTAGGGGAGATCGGCTGTTCTGTGACAAATATTAAAAATAGAAAAAAAAAAGTCCTGACATGTCCCCTCATGTGACACTGTTACATGAGTTGGGACATATCCACAATTTTTACAAAAACTTTAATAAAATTTAAAAGATGAAACCTCATCCCGCCTGCGGATGAGGTTTCATGCTTTTTCTAATTCTCGCCGGGGCTCCTGGCCTGCCCGCCAACCTTAAGGTTGGAAGGGCAGGTTCATTAATTAGCTAAATGACTCTGTCAATGGCTTCAATTGGCCATTGACGGGTCGGCGGGCGCACAGCTGATTTTGTTGCGTCCCCGCCTACCGTAAAATTTAAATGGGGCGCGGCGATGTCGGGAGTTCTGCCCGACATCATTTGACGCGTTGGCGAGCCCCCCCCCCCCACCCCTGCTGGGAAAATCCTTCCCCTGGTTACTGCATTACAGGAAGGATGTGATCTCACTGGAGAGTGTACAGGGGAGGTTAATGTGGATTTTGCCAGAAGTGGAGAATCTTAGCTATGAGAAAAGACAGACTGCAGTTGTTTTCTTTGGAACTGAGGAGGCTGAGGGGAAATTTAATTGAGGCGTACAAAATTATGAGCGGCCAAGATAAAGTGGAAATGAAGGACCTGTTTCCCTCAACAAAGGGGTCAATAACATGGGGGAACAGATTTCAAACAAATGGCAGAAGGATTAGAGAGGAATTGTGGAGAAATATTTTCAACCAGGGAGTCTGGAACTCTCTGCCGGAACTGGTCTTGGAGGCAGACAGCCTAATTGTATTTAAAAAAAGCACTTGGATGTGCACTTGAAGTACTGTATCCTACTGGGTTACAGACCAAGAGGTGCAGAAAGTAGCATTAGGCTGGATAGCTCTTTTTCAGCCACATAGATACGATTAGGCAAATGGCTTCCTTCCGTACCATAAATTGCCTATGCTTTTATTTGCTGTATATCACAAAGCAGTACAGAGAGTAGCATCATCTTCACTATAATCCCAAGGGTAAGCAACTACTCTAACTCTGGGCAGGCATTGTCAGACACAATTCGTCAGACTTACACCCCACCACTCTCACCCCAAAACTAGAGACCTTGAACAGTGCTTCCCAAGCTTTTTCCTGGTGTGACCCCATTTTAGTCCCTCAGATTTGGTGACCCTGGAGTAAAAGTCTGGGGGCGGGTGAGAACTGCCGAGTGTTGGGGCGTGGGGTGGGGTGGGGTGTGGCCCCCTCAGTTGCTCAATGAAGAGGGTGTGGCACCGAAGTAAAACAAAACAGCAGGATAGTAACCTTCGATATTTAATTAACTTTCACACAAGCATTAAACATTCAAAAATGTGTGTTTTGAAATTTAAACTATTCTGTGAAAATGTCATCTTACTCATTGGGGGAACAGATTTTAAATACAACGAGGGTGTCTGCCTCCAGATTCTGTACACTAACTCTCTACACTGCCCAAGCTAACAAAAACATAATAATTTCAATTTCTGGAAAACATGCTGGTAAAAATTAAACAAGAGTAAGTGATGCTGGAAACATGAAACATTTCTAATGATTTGAAAAAGGTTTCAGCAGCCACTTTGAATAGGCTGAGAATGGGCAGTTTTTAAGCAGAGCCCCCATGCATGGGAACATGATACTACAATGATGATCTTGAGTTTTGAAGTCAACTAGATTCAGAGCCAGAGAGAAAAAAAATCAGGCATGCTAACAGCAGAAGCTAAGGCTGCCTGTACAAAGTTTGTTCATTCCCCTCTCAGCGAACTGCAGGCTGAGGAAAATAAATCTGCTCCACGTGTCATGGGACCTTGCTGCCAGTCCCAGGACTTTCCCAACATCTGAATGCCTTAACGCTGACTCTTTCTTCCTGTAGTTGGCAGGTATGATGTCAATGCCGGAGGACAAGGGTAGAAATTTGCAGGTGATCAGATCGTCACCAAGGACCAATGGAGAAAGTCCTCGGCAAGGAATCCCAAAGTATCCTTGTGGAACCAAGAGGAAGAGCCTTTGCAAAGCAAAAGAATAAAACTGAAGTCAATGGAAAGGAAAGTCAGACAGGGTGATTAGCGGGTGGCCAATTATCCAGTATCTTGTGTTTTACAAACTGCCAAAGTTGAAAGTTTGGGTGATCCTATGACATTCTTTTCTTCAGCATGTTGGTACTTGCCTTACTTAATACATAAATGCAAGGCATAGGTCACAACCTAGAAACTGAAGCTGCAAGTGTTGTACTTGTATATCTTGTGGGATGCTCTACCTAAGATAGTATTCTTTAACATGGTGGCCACTGCATAAAACATTAAGTTAAAAGATCCTTAATTTTAAAAGTGCACATTTTTAAACAAGCCCATTCACAACTGTACTTGCATTTTATGACTTTTAACCAAACAATTCTGTTGTAATTATAAATTGTGAGTATGCCATTTTGTTCTATAAACTTTACAGTAAATTTGCTAAAGCCCAACAAAACATATGCCCTTGTAACTCATTCTGGTTCTAGTGAGATTGATGTTCTCCTCACTTCTGCCCCACACCTTTCTCCATTCATTCTTTTGTAGTTGAACAGGTAATTTTAAACAGTATGTATCGAAGTTCTCTATTCAAACACAAGAGACCATTTTAATTCTACCTGTGTAGCGGAAATGGAGCAGGCAGGCAGTTAAAATCAGATGGAAGTTCTTCCCTACATCCTTCCCATTCAATTTCCCTCCCTCCAAAGAAATAACTAATTTTGTTAGTCCTTAACAAAGAAAATGAACTCTTTGTTGGGGAAAACCTGGAAAAACAGCTTTCTTAAACAAGAATCAATACCACATTAATACCACATGTACTAGGTGCCAAAGGGTAGCCTAATTGAAGAATATCTTACAAAAATACCAAAATATTGTGTAACATAATTGTTTCAAACTGAAGAGGATGTATTTGTTAGATTTACTTCTAACCTTCAATACAATGGAGAAACAAAAATTTTATCATCCTATATAAGCTATATTAATTGTATGTTTTTCTAGCAGTGATTTTAGCATCAATACCAACCTAAAATTCTCTTCAAACTTTTTTGATAAATTTGTAATGTCCTTTTTTTAGTATCTCACTAATGCAAGTAATCAGGAATAGTTGGTGCTATATTTATTATACTTAAGGGAAAAAGTAACCAATGTCATGGACAAATGGCTATTTTTTTAAAAGGATATTTACTTCATTCTAGGTGAAGGGCCAAGATACATAGTGCAGAATACTAACAAGCACTGAAAAAAGAGGGAAGATGGTCTAAACTAAGCACCGGCTAGGTGACAACAAACTTTATAAAGTATCAAAGAAGCCATTACCATAACTAACAATAAAACAGAGAGAAACAAGAAATACTGTTAAAAGAGAGAAGACCTCATAGACTAGAGTAAAATAATCTAATAACAAGCTTATTCGTGCATCTTGTCTAAAAGTGAAATTAAAATTCCAACAGAGCCTCCAGGGATATGGTACCAGTACTCAACAGTCTTTAGCACAAAAATGAACACCAAAATTCTTCAATGCAGTTTTTACATTGGAGGTGAATATTGGAATTTCATTTGTAAGATAATTGGTGAGACCATATGAACTGATGAAGAAAACATAAAGCCTATCAAATGATAATGGATGTTGGTTGCATTTTCAGGAGAATGGCAGCAAGAGATATTCATAATTGATCAACAAATGCTTACACATCAGCTGTGCATTAAAATAAACATGTTGGATATAAATTAAGATAGACAGTGATAGCCGCCAGCTGGAGAGTTTCAAGGTACGGCCAGTAAGAATGAAGTTATATTGCTCTGAGCAAAGCTCCAGTTCCCAGTGCCTTTTTTAAAAAAAAATGTTGGGATTAACACTGAAAAACCTATTAAACCTATCAAGCACCCAGCACATCTAATTGACTACCAACAATTTTTAAATCTGGCTTCACTCCATACTAGGTCATACACTACCCAGTGTGAAGCCCAAGAGTTGACTGTCTAGAGGGTGTTGAGCCATTTAGGTTTAGCGCGCTTGGGATAACAAATTGTAACAAGCTCGATTATAATACCACATTTACACTGATGTTCACCCAAATCAGTTCACGTGATACAAAAGTCGCTGCATAACTGCAGCGTAAAATAAATTATCAAATGGTACGAAATAAGCATTCTATGTTATTTGTCTCACCTTTGGAGTTCATCATCAGATGGTGCATACTTTGAAGTCACATCAGCAAGATCTCCAAAAATCTGTCGGTCATAGACAGTGAGGGAAGATAGGAGGATAAGTTCTTGCCAGGTGGAGCTTAGCAGGCAGGTGTAGTCTTTGATTGATAATTCACAGAAGAATGGCAATTTTTTGATCCAGCCAATTTGCCTGAAAAGTAACTCATCTGCCAGCCGGCAAAGTAAAGCAAAGAGCTCAGCCTGAGTTACCTTATACCTGTTAAAAACACAGATATTACAACTTTTTTTGGGCAAGCACACAAGTTCAAATGAATTTGTTTAAATATATCTTTAAGAAGTTGGTTGCAGAAATGGTAGTAAAATAATTTTGATTAAAAACATATGCATGAAATATGAAAAGGACATTTAGCAAATCATACCTATACTTTCTAAGAGGCCAGTTACAATGTGCATCTTGGATTCTCAATAATTTATTTAAGCTTTTAAGAGAGGCAAATTATCACAAACAGGTCATCATATATAAAACAAAATCAAAAGCACTTTATAGCCCTTCTGGACTCAACAACAAGTTCAACAATATTAGACTATAATCTTTGCCGCCAGCCCCATTCCCCCATTTAGTCTCCTTTTCTTTGCAGGTTTCAAGTCTTAACCTTGTCGTTCTTGTTTTTGCTTTTGGATGGCAGTTGTTCATTATTCTGCCATTTACATCTCCTCTGGACCCATCTTTTGTTTCTTTACTTGCTCCATCACCACACCCTTTGGTTATTTGCACCAATTCTTTTGTCATTTAATGTCTCTGGTCTTCTGACCTATCATAGACCTTCCCTTTTGTTTTTTCCCCCCAGCCTCCCCCATTTTGTCTTTTTAAGAGCTATCACATTTCTAACTTTTCCCAGTTCTGATGAAAGATCACAATCTGAAATGTTAACTCTGTTTCTTTCTCCACAGATGCTGCCAGACTTGCTAAGTATTTCTAACACCTTCTATTTTAATTTTATTTTAAAAATTACTGTTAAAACCTATTATTGACCAAATGATTGAAAAGACTATAATGTTCTTTGGAGTAATTCACCAGTTATGTTTGCAATTAGTCCCAAAATGATATTTTCATAACAAGATATGTGTCTAAGATTCTTTCCAAAAGGAATTAGCTACGGTCATCTTCAAATCCCGCCAGGGCTTTGCCATCTCCACATCAACAATCTTCTCTGCTCTTTTTTAGCACGCACACATTTCTCTGCTGGCACTAATCAACTATATTTCTACCCTCTTCCTCTATTTCATAAGTGGCTACTCATACAATTGCTATATATTCTCTTTCTGCAACTCCCTTTGTCACTATTTCCACTTTGTCACTTCCCCCTCAGCCTTTAAAAGGCTCCTTAACTCTGATTATGTTTTTGGCCCCTCTTGATCCCCTTCCTTTCCTCCATCCTGTCTAACCACTACCAACAACTTTGTAAAGCACTCTGAGAAGCCTGTGCGTATATAATGAGCACTAAAAAAAGGCCAGTAGTTGTTGCGGTCAAAGATCTTTGGTCCCTATTTTGGAGTTATCATCAACTGAATTATGTTATTGAAGTTTAATCACTTTTGCAGTATATAGTGAAAACAGTTATATGCAAATCATTGCAAAGGTGCTTAAACTGCAATGTTTTGGTCACAATATACTAGATCTAGTATGCTGTTTGGTAGTACAGAGCTTGAGTATTGCTGAAAAAGAGATATCTAAGCTTATTGTCTTGCACTCATCAGGACACTCGCAAGGATACCAATATAGGGGAAAAACAACAATTTATACTTTATACGTGAAGAGAGTGGTGATTCGTTGGCAAATGGCATTGCCATGGAGAATGCACCATTGATGGTAACTTACAGTTAACTGACAAGCATTGTTTGAAATTTAAACCAGGCAGCTTGACCCTGATTGGTCAAGGCATTGCCCTGAGGAATGAGTCAGCAAATGGCTGTCACTTATTTAGCTTAGCTGAAACAGGCGCAATGTGTGTACATGTTCTTTCTGTCTGCAAAGAACAGGGCCCTGTGTATTAATATATGTAGCTTCCAGTGTACTCAAATGCACCACATTGTGAGCCCAACTGAATCTTAAATTGGTTGTGTGTAATTCTTAGCACATTGCCTGGTTTAAATTTCAAACAATGCTTGGCAGTTAACTGTCAGTCACCATCAGTGGTGCATTCTCCATGGCTTGCCAATCAATCAGCACTCTCTTCAGATACAGTATAAACTGTTGTTTTCCTCCTTATATTGGTATCTTGTGAGTGTCCTGATGAGCGCAAGATGAAAAGCTTAGACATGGCACTTTTTTCAGCAATACCGAAGTATCTAGTTTGGTAATCAAGATACAAGGAAAACTTCAAGTCCAGAAGGTAGCACAGGATCAACCAGGAGAATCATCTCTAGAGTCAGAGTGCTCAGAAAAAAAACTGGAATCAATGTTAGTTACCTTTAAACATCTGAAATGCATCCCACCCCAAATGTCATCATTGAACAAGAAAACAGAGGGAATCTAGTAAAACAAGTAGCTTGCTGAAAGTATGTTGCTGCTGCTATGGACTTTCTAGAAATAATTAACAGAAATCACCTAATAATAAAAAATTGCACCCAAAATAAAATCACCTGATGCAGCTTGCTGGATTCAGAATGGTGCAATATTCGACAGGCCAAATACCACCTGATCAACAGCAAGGTAAATCTGGAGCATGGGGGTGCTGCAGAATATCATGTGGGACTCACAGCAGCTCAGAACAACTGAATATCTTAAAATTGTTTGCTCTTAAAGCTTCAATCTAGGAACTGGGAACTTTTGCATCATTTTAAGCATTTTGTGCTGGTAGGGGAATCCATGAATACACATTTCCAAAGGCAGTTTTTAAACTTCTCCATTTTTTTTTGAAGGTCATTGGAAGAACTTTTCAAAGGAGCCTATAAACTGCAAGGGAGGTGCTTAAAATTAGCTTAATTTTTCCTATACTGGGCTGTGATAGAGAAGCCCAATTCCTGAAGAATGGAGGACAGGAAATGCACACACATGTGCCATTCTTATTATTTAGCAAAAATGTTTGTGGTATTGCTCACAGTAAATCAGATGATATGTTATTTGATAAACACAGATGCAATGTGGCGCAGAATGTATTAATCTGTTGCTAAGACCACTTTGTGTAGCTTTAGAATTCTAAGTGCGAGCTATAACCAGTTCAAGATTGAACTGGTCATAACTGATGAGAACTGGGTTTGAACTCGTCACAGCTGGATTAGAGTAGAGGTGAACGATTACCTGGTAATTCAACTGGACTCATCAGAAATCCAGTAGGGATTTCCAGTTGCTGAATTGACACCAGTACCTTTCAGCCAACTTCAGCTGGAACCAGTTCACCTGTTGTTAATTTTACTAAAACCAGTACACCAGTGAAAACCCCTCTCTCATCACACTGTCCTCACCAGTTGTGTGTCTCCCTGCTGTTCTGTCTCTCTCCCTCAATTACCGCCGCCCCCCCACCCCCCACAGTCTCCACATTCTCTTCTCCTGTAACCCCTAACCTTTATTTTATACTATGCCTCCTTGTAATTGGATGTGTTCTCTTAATGAAAATCTATTTGAGGAACATGCTCATGGTCTCATTTAATATTTTTTGTGCAGTTGCAAGAATTACAAAAATGACAATTTCAATGGAGATTCGCATGTGTTGAAACATATACATAGTCTTATTTGGCTCTCGAAAATAAACTCAATATTTATGTGAATCAATATATTTGAAAATTCCATATCACAAAAACAATATGATTATTTCATGATCTTAATCAAGGAATTTATTATTTTTTCCCATTATTTCATAAAACAGCACGAGAGCAGTGGAGAATTCATAAAGAGCTAACTATGTTGTAGAAAGAAATTCAGTGACATCACATAAGTGATTGGTAAGTTTTTGCTAATTTATTTTCAAAACTTGTGTAATCTTTTAGTAATTGTAAGGTTTTATTGGTACTAGTAAACTTTACTATCGGTAATAAAACTTATTTAGAGCGGTAGGGTTTATTAATTATAAATTAATCGAGAAAGATTATAAATTAATTAACACTTATTAAAAATGACAGGTTAGGTGATGTGTTGCAACTGTGGAATTTGGGAACTCCTGGACACCAGTGTGATTCCGGGCAAGCATGTCCGCAGTAAGTGTCTGCAGCTTGAGGATCTTTGACTCAGTCAGTGGGCTGGAGGCTGAGCTGTGGACACTGCAACACATCAGGGAGGCAGAAAGTTACCTGGACACTGTGTAACAGGAGGCAGTCACAGAGCTTAGGATAGGGTCTTCTGATTTGGTCAGCGGTCAGGGATAGGAGGGTGTGACAGACAGAGACACAGGTATGGGGATCCAGGAGGTAGAAGTGGAGGAGCCCCAACCTTTGCAATTGTCCATCAGGTTTGAGGTTCTTAGAGCCTGTATGGATGAAACCAATAGCTGCAAGGTGGATGAGCAAACTGACCATAGCACCATAGTACAGGAAGCCATTCAAGGTGGGGGACAGGGGGGAGCTAATAGGAATGTAGTGGTAGTAGGGGACAGTATTGTCAGAGGGATAGACACAGTTCTCTGCAGCCAAGAGTGAGAGGCCAGACGGCTGTGTTGCCTGCTTGGTGCCAGGATTCGGGATGTCTTCTCAGGGTTGGAGAGGAACGTAGTAAAAGGGGGAGGATCCAGTTGTTGTGGTCCATGTTGGTACCAATGACACAGATAGGACTAGGAAAGCAGTTCTGCTTAGGGATTATGAGCAGCTAGGGGCCAGATTAAAAAGCAGAACATCAAAGGTTCTGGATTATTACCTGAGCCATGAGCAAATTGGCTTAGTACAAATAATATTAAAGAGATGAATGTGTGGCTCAAAGACTGGTATGAGAGAAATGGGGGCACTGGCATCAGTACTGGGGAAACTGGGAGCTGTATTGATGGGATGGTCTTCAACTGAACTATGCTGGGACCAGTACCCTGGTGAGTCATATAACTAGGGTGGTAGAAAGGGCTTTAACCTAAATAGTGGGGGGAAGGGATCATATGAGAGGAGATGTGGTAAATTAAAGAGAAACAACGAGGCAGAGCAGCGATTTGAGTAATGATAATCAGAGTATGGCAGGAAGGGACAGAGAGTACAAGTTAAGAGTGCACCAGTAGATAAGGCTGTAGAGTGCAAAAATGGCAAAGTTAAAGTCTCTGTATCTAAATGTGCGCAACATTCATAACAAAATGGATCAATTGTTAGCACAGGCAGAAATAAATATGTATGACCTGATAGCCATTACAGAGGCATGCAACAGAAATTTCCATTCGGTGTGTGGGCGCGCACCCGACACGCCGGAATGTTAAATGACACGCGAAGACGACGGGCGTGTGTCCCAACATCATCGCAAAGTCGCGCGATATTTTGTTCAGCGGGCACACGCCGGAGTTGGCTGTGCACCCGCTGATAACAGATAATACTATTAAGGCCATTAACTAAATAATTAACCTGAATTTTACGCTGCCTGTCCAACCTTACGGTTGGCAGGCAGGCAAAAAGGCCAAGCGACCTTTGTGTTTTTTAGGAAGCCTCATCCACGAGCGGAATGAGGTTTCCTAACACTTTTACAATTTGAATAAAAGCATGTCCTACATGGTTCATTAAATCTTCATTGTATTTATTTTTTTTAAAAAGCGTTTCGATCTCCGTGAGGCAGCTCCGTACCTCAGGGAGATTGAAGCGCTCTTTTGCACGCATGCACAAAAGAGCGCTGGACCCGACTCTCCCTCCTTCCCCCGCCCGCAGAGGGAGCGCTATCACCCGTGATTCATGCAGGGTGGGCCTTAATTAAGCCTGTGTGAAATCAGGGTGTGGAGCCGATTGGCTCCGCTGCCGCCCCCGCCCGCTCCTGCCGAGCCTGCCCGACAACTGGAAAATCCTAGCCGTGGTTGCTGGGTGACCGAGGGTGGGACCTAAATATTGAAAGGTACTTGACATTCCAAACAGATAGGAAGCTAGGAAATGATGGTGGGGTAGCTCTGTTAATTAAGGCTGTCATTAGTACAGTCGTGAGAGATGACCTTGACTCTAAAGAGCAAGATGTAAAATCAGTTTGGGTAGCAATAAGGGGCGGAATTTTACAGCTCCATCATAGTGGGAACGGGACTGGAAAATGCAGTGAGCTGTTCAAAACGCCATTGACGCTGATGGGACTGGAAGATCCTGCTGGCGGCAGGGTCCGTAAAATTCCACCCAAGAAATAATAAAGGCAAGAGGTCATTTGTGGGAGTAGTCTATAGCACCCCAACAGTAGTTACATGGTAGGACAGGGAATACAGGAAGAAACAAATAGAGCATGTAAAAAAGGTTCGCAGGTACGGCAATAATCATAGCTGACTTTAACCTACAGGTAGGTTGGGTGATTCAGATTGGCAGAGGTAGCCATGAACATGAATTCATAGATTGTATTTAGGGCAATTTCTTAAGAGCAGTACGTTCTAGAGCCAACCAGGGAGCAGGCTATTCTGGACCTGGTAATGAATAAGCAGGCAGGATTAATCAATAACCTCAGTAAATGAGCATCTAGGTGGCAGTGATCATAACATGATAGAATTTCATGTTCAGTTTGAAGGGAAGAAGTGAGAGTCTAAGATTAGCGTTTTAATCCTGAATAAAGGTAATTAGAAAAGAGTGAAAGCAGATCTAGCAAAAGTGAATTGGGAAACTTGTTATGAATTCCATCCTGTGTCTCTGTGTGCTATATAAGCTTGCAGTATATGCGACATTTAAAGTACAGGATGTTTCAACGCTTGCTACATTTGTTTCTGCCTAGTAACAAAGGCAGGATTCTTTTGGAGTGTTTTGATAGGTTACCAGATCAGTTCAAGGGCCACTGAACAGCCAGTCAGTCTTAATCAGAAGACAAGTGTCCCAGGGAGAGGGGGGCGGGGACAGGGAGAGATCCCAAAAGGAAGTCCCAGGTAAGGAACAAAGAGAGAGAACAATAGGTCCCAGTTAAGAAAAGAAAAAAGGAACTGAGAAACAGACTCCAAGTTAGAGAAAGGGCTGTGGGGAGCAGACCTTAAGGAAAGAGGGCCATTGGGGTTAAGATATGCCTTTAGGGCAGTGGTGTTCTGCTTTGGCGCAGCTCAAGAGCTGAAATTGCGCTTGTAAGTTAATGCCTGAGTCTGCTTGGGAATCCAGGGGAACGGAATCTCGGAAAGTAAGACCAAAACCCTGCGAGGTGGGCCATCATTGAAACTGTCCGAGTTGGAGCGACTTTTGGGGAGAATTCCAAGGCTAAATCTTCACAGGTGAAGATTAGAAACCCTTGTGAGAGAAACAAGGTTTCAGCGAGATTGGTAGTCTCTCAGTGTTACTGACATCTGGGTGGGTTGTTGAGAAATCCCTGGAGTCTGTTTTGGTTGCATCTATCATTTACTGTGTAGTGTGGTGTGTTTGACAACTCTTTGCCTGTTAATTCACACATACCTCACATCCTAACATTCTGGGTGAGTATAAGATAAATACTGTAAATTGTTTTATCTTTCTGACCTTGTATAGTAAAGTTTATTTTTGTTTGTTCAACAATTTGGAATCTTGTGGTTTTCTTCACTTAGTAAGCGTCCTGGATCTCAAACTTTGTCTACTTTAAACAAAACATCCCTAACGGTCCCTAACGGTCCCTAACCGGATCTCACCAATAACTTGGGGTCTGGCAGTGGCAGACTTTGAGAGATATTAAATAATCTCAGCAAAGATTTATCCCAGTGCGAAAGGAAGACTCTTTGAGAAGGATGCATCATCCATGGCTGAATAAGGAAGTTAAGGATAATATCAAATTGAAAGAAACACTGTTCAAATCTGCAAAGATTAGTGGTAGGTCAGAATATTGGTTAAATTTTGAGAATTAGCGAAGAATGGCGAAAAAAATAATAAGAGGGAGAAATAAGAGTATGAGAGAAAGCTAGCTAGTAATATAAAAACAGATAGTAAGAGTTTCTACAAGCATTTAAACAGAAAGAGAGTTACTAAAGCTTGTGTTGGTCCTCTAGAGAGTGAGTTTGGTGAATTGATAATTGAAAACAAGGAAATGATATAGGTATTAAACAGATATTTTGTGTGTCTTCAAACTAGAAGACTTAGAAAACTTCCCATAGATATTTGAAAATCAAGAGGCAAACAGGAAGGAGGAACTTAAAATAATCACCATCACTACGGAAAAGGTGCTGGGAAAACTATTAAATCTGAAGACTGACAAGGCCCCAGGATCAAATGGCCTGCAACCTAGAGTCTGAAAAGAAGTGGTTGCAGAGATAGTAGATGCATTGGTTATAATCTTCCAAAATTCCTTACATTATGGAAGGGTCCCAGTGGCAGTGGATTGGAATATAGCTAATGTAACAACTGTATTCAAAAAAGGAGGCAGAAAGCAGGAAACTACAGGCCAGGTAGCCTAACATCTGTCATAGGGAAATTGCTAGAATCCATTATTAAAGGGGTCATAACAGAATACTTAGTAAATTATAATTTGATCAGGCAGAGTCAACATGGGTTTGTGAAAGGGGAATCGTGTTTAACTAAGTTGTTAGAGTTTTTTGAAGCAGTAATAAGCAAGATGGATAAAGGAGAACCTGTAGATGTAGTGGACTTGGATTTACAGAAGGTATTTGATAAGGTGGCACACTCCTCCTCCCTGCAAGGCTTTGGGGGAGCGGGGGCAGGGCCGAAACCAGGAGTGATGGAGTACAGTCAAGGTGTGCTTCAGTGGCATGAGCGGCCAGCGTGGGAGAACTAGCAACAGTGGCATAGGAGTGTTGGGGTTTGGGGGAGTCTGGGTATTGGAGGGGGTGATCTGGGCCAGTGGCATCATTCAGGGCCATTCTGTCCCTGGGTGGGGGAGAGGGGGTACTCTGAAGTTGGGTTCACTGGTGGCCTTGCAACTCGGCCCAAGTTTGAGGGGTTGCATCCAGGTAACACTGCCGGAATTGGCAACAGCAGTGGAGGCAGCAGCAGCTGTGGTGGAGGAACCAGAGGTGGCAGCATCAGCAGCGGTGCCTGAAGCTGCCAAGGCAACGGCTACAGAATTGGAGATGGCAGCTGAGGCAGTGGTGGAGGTGGTGACAGTGGCTGTGGCGGTGGAGGAGGCGGCGGCGTTGAGACAGCAGCAACAGAGACAGCGAAGAGACGGTAAAAGACTGGGAGCAGCAATAAAATCGGCCTAGGTCTGAGGCTCAGGGCAAGATGATGACCATGAGTGGATATCTCATCCCCATGCCATTCCCAGAAGCTCCCTTTGTGGCTCCAATATTGGGCTGCACAGCTCCCACCTGATTAGCGATGCGATCGATGCAGTCTGGCTCCAGGCTCAGCCCAGTCCCACCCAACTCACTTTCCCGAGCACAAGTGATGGAACCTGTCTAGTGCCAGGAAGAGCTGCTGGGTAAGATCGGGAGGTCGAAAGCAGAGGAAGGCGCCCTTCAGGAAAAGGTGGAGGATATTTCCAGGCTTAATGACCATCCCCAAGAAGAAATTCTTGCAGTCTTCAGACAGGGTATATATTTGTTTATATAACTGCAATTTAAAATTACCTGCCACATCTCTTTCAATGCAGCATACCTCTGGTCGGAAAAAGATGATATATTTGGAGATGGAATGCAATGTGGGGAAGTGTGAGGTCATGCACTTTGATAGGAAGAATAGAGGCAGACTATTTTCTAAATGAGGAGAGAATTCAAATCTGGACTGCAAAGGGACTTGGGAGTCCTAGTCCAGGATTCTCTTAAGGTTAATTTGCCAATTGAATCGGTAGTTAGGAAGGCAAATGCAATGTTGGCATTTATTTCAAGAGGACGAGAATATAAAAGCAGGGATGTGCTGCTGAGGCTTTATAAGGCTCTGGTCAGACCACATTTAGAATATTGTGAGCAATTTTGGGCCCCGTATCTCTGGAAGGATGTGCTGGCCCTGGAGATGGTCCAGAGGAGGTTCACGAGAATGATCCCAGGAATGAAAGGCTTAACATATGAGGAACATTTGAGGACTCTGGGTCTATACTTGATGGAGTTTAGAAGGATGAGGGGGGGATCTGATTGAAACTTACAGAATACTGAAAGGCCTGGATAGAGTGGATGTGGAGAAGATGTTTCCATTGGTAGGAGAGACTAGGACCCAAGGGCACAGCCTCAGAGTAAAGGGAAGACCTTTTAGAACAGAGATGAGGAGAAACTTCTTTAGCCAGAGAGTGGTGAATCTATGGAATTCATTGCCACAGAAGGCTGTGGAGGCCAGGTCATTGAGGGTATTTAAGACGGAGATAGATAGGTTCTTGATTGGTAAGGGGATCAAAGGTAATGGGGAGAAGGCGGGAGAATGGGGTTGAGAAACTTATCAGCCATGATTGAATGGCGGAGCAGACTCGATGGGCCAAATGGCCTAATCTCTGCTCCTATGTCTTATGGTCTTATTTATTAGGGTTGTGCAAATATCCCCCAACCTCTGATATAAAATTAATAAACTTTTTCTTTGCTTCCAGTTGGAGCAAGACGACTGCACCAGCCTCTCAATGTGACACACTGCAGCCCCCAAAATGACTGTTACAGTTGGAGAGGAAAGCGTACATGTGGAGCAATTGCACAATTGGGGAGGTATTGATCCTTACAATAAAATGTGCATGGCTTTTAGTAAAACTTTTATTCTGAATGCTTTGTCTGTAGTCGATTACAAGCAGCGTCGATCGTGTCTGTATTTAAATTGTGTGTATTTGACCTTTTTACTTGTACTCAAACTTTTATTCTGAGTGTTTTGTCTGGACATATGATGATATAACTTCAAATTCTCCTGAATCACACTTATTCATCCAGAGCACCTTCATTCAGAAAGGGGCTGCATACTTTCAGTTGATTATTGACAGCAGTTGATCCTCATTCAAGCCTGCAACATATAAGTGCACCCCCAGCAATAAATGTACTTGGAGCTGAAATACATTCAGATAAATTGAGAAAATAACCATCTCTGACCAGTACTACTGATAATTACAGTTTTACTGGCACTTCCTACTGGGCTACCAGTTCAAAACTGGGCTTCAATTACCAGTTCAATACTGGATCTACTGGTACCAGTTTTCCTTTAATATATTGACTCTAATATTTTCTGTTGCTGGAAAATTTCTCTATTCATTCAAGCAACTAATTTGAAAAGGATGTTTGTTTTTAGACAGGAATGTGGGCTGGCCTATGGATACATCCACGTGTGTACCTGAGATTAACTGTTCCAGAGAAAAAGTGTTGAGTTAATAGAATGAAATACAATCTTATTTTGAAATAAGCTTTCCTTTCTTACTATAAAAATAATTTAAGCACCCTAGTCTTCCATGCAGCAGCCTGTTGAAGATTGAACATAACCCTCCTAAAGGAGATGAACTACCCTAAAAAGTCAAAACCTGTGTAATCTTTTGACTATAGAGTTTGACTTATAAAGTTACCAAATAAAAAGTAAAGAACATGACAGAATTTCTCTATTAGCTATATTTGAAAATTAGCATAAAAATTAGTTAATTAGTGAAATAGTGCTTCAGTCCTAGAAGAGATAACAGTCTTATCTACTGTCTCAATGTTGCATTAACCTATACTCACCCATCTTCAATAAGCATTGGTGTTCCTAGAGGTTCAAGGTCTTCAGCTCCAACCAGCTGGCTTACAAGAGTATGTGACTGAGGGTCCAGGTTGCGGGATTGTGGTGGTAACAGACCTGAATGAGCAGCATAGCTAAAAAGGTGCGGCAGGTACTGATAGTGCGCAGTGACTGGTGTCCCCATGAACTGATCCCTGAGTGCAGTGTACCCATTCAGCTCCATTGATCTGCTGGAAAGGAAAGACACAAAGTTTGTGTTTACTCTTTATACTAATAAAGCAGAGGGAGGCAGGAGAGAAGGAGAAAGAGACGAACAAGCAAACAGATTAGTTCATGTTCTAATAATGGAAAAGATTTTCAAATATTATATTTTAGAAAAATAGTGGTGGAATTAACTGAAACGCTGATGCACATATATACTGTAAATAAATTGAAGTCCCAAGAATTAATACACAAGTGCCTGTTTAGTTATGTGATTTACTTAACAAAAATTCTGTAATTCTGACAATTTTGGTGGAATAACTAAATAGAATAACTAGCATATATGAAGTGCTCCTTGTGTCAATGGTAGCACTGGGGTTATGACCAGTGATTAGGAGTTTGGATCAAAGATCCTGAGGCATGAGTTCAAATCCAACCGCCCAGCAGCTGGGAAATTTAAATTAAGTTACTTAAATAAATTGGGAATAAAATGCAAGTCAGTAATGGTGTGTGAATCATGTAAAACACTGGGATTGTTGCAAAAACCCACCTGGTTCACTGATGCCCTTTAAGAGAGGAAATCTGCCATCCTTACTTGGTCTGACCTATATGTAACTCCAGACCATAGCAATGTACTTAACTCTTAACTGTACTCTGAAATGTCCTAACAGGTCACTGAGTTGCAGCAAATTACTCCAATAAAGCATAAAGAATAAATCTGGATGAACCACCAGCACTGACCTAGGCATCAGATTCAGAAATGACAAAGATACAGTCAACCCAGTCAGCCATGCAAAATTCTTCTAACATCTGGAGAGCTAAGCCAAAATTCAGGTGCTGTACCACAGATTAGCCAGGTAATAGTTTAACACAGCTATAGACTCAGAATCATACCTTTTAGCCCAGAGTCCTCCATCACTATACCTCGGTATGTCCTGTCACACCAGCAGGACAGGGTTACTAGAAGTGGTGGCACAGTAGTTAATGGTCAGGTGAGAGTGATCCTGGGAGTCCTCAACATTGACACTGGACCCCACAAAAGTCTCAAAGCTGGCATTATCCCTGGGTTTCTTCAAACTCCAGTCTCCTGGCTGTAACCAAGTCAAAAATGACCCCCAGGACTTCTCTGAACCCTAACTGCCTGGAGCTTGCTAACAGCTCACAGGGCTTCTCTTTGAGCTGCAAACCACAGGTCCAAATTGCAACCAACAGCTGAAATGAACGGCTCCCGGGGTTCCTTCTGAGCCCCTACTGCATGGAGCCTGCTAACAGCAGCAGCTTTTCAGTATCCAGCCTCTTCTCCTACTGTGGAACACTCAGATTAATTGAAACCAGAGAACCTTCTTAAGCTCCATGATGACCTAGCCTTTCAGGGTTCATGGAATGCTTTCAAACTAATTTAGTGTTAACTCCCAAAACAAAACCTCTCTCTGGGCTGCACTTCTTTGCAAGCAGTGTAAGCATCACATCTCCAGCTCTCCAGCTAAGTAAGCTCACCTGCTGTTTTATGGCTCCCTCTCTTCTACTCTGACTCTACCAAACAAAGTTTAAATAAGTTGTGAAGAGCAAATGAGGAGGCTACAAAAGGAGTTGGTTAGGTTAGTGGGCAGAGATCTGGCAAATGGAGTATAATGTAGGAAGATGTGAAATTGTCCATTTTGGCAGGAAAAATAAGAAGCATATTATCTAAATGGTGAGAGATTCAGAACTCGGAGATGCAGGGGGATCTGGGTGTCCTGGTTTGTGAATCATAAAAGGTTAGTATGCAGTTCCAACAAATAATTAGGAAAGCAAATAGAATGTTACTGTTTATTGCAAGGGGACTTGCATGCAAGAGTAGGGAGGTTATGCTTCAGTTATACAGGGTATTGTTTTTTTTTATTCATTAACAGGATGTGGGCTTCAGTGGTTGGGCCAGCATTTATTGCCCTAGTTGCCCTTGAAAAGGTGGTGGTGAGCTGCCTTCTTGAACCGCTGCAGTCCATGTGGTGTAGGTACACCCACAGTGCTGTTAGGAAGGGAGTTGCAGAATCTTGACCCGGCAACAGTGAAAGAATGGCTATGTATTTCCAAGTCAGGATGGTGAGTGACTTGGAAATTTGGTAAGGCCACATTTAGAGTACTGTGTACAGTATTGGTCTCCTTGTTTAAAGGTGGGTGTAACTGCGTTGGAAAAGGTTTACTAGACTAAAACCAGGAATGAGCAGGCTGCCTTATGAGGAAAGGCTGGACAGACTAGGCTTGAATCTGCTAGAGCTTAGAAGAGTAAGAGGTGATTTGATTGAAACATATAAGATCATGAGGGGACTTGACAGGATGGGTGTGGAAAGGATGTTTCCTCTTGTGGGAGAATCTAGAACTAGGGATCACTGTTTAAAAATAAGGGGACGCCCATTTAAGACAGAGATGAGGAGAATTTTTTTCTCTCAGACGGTCCTGAGTCTTTGAAACTCCCTTCCTCAAAAGGCGGTGGAGGCAGAATCTTTGAATATATTTAAGGCAGAAGTAGATGGATTCTTGATAAGCAAGGGGTGAAAGGTTATCGGGGTAGGCAGAAATGTGGAACTGAGGTTAAAATCAGATCAGTCATGATCTTACTGAATGATGGAGCAGGCATGAGGGACCGTGCAGCCTACTCCTGCTCCTAATTATTCTCTTTGTATGTAAACTGGGTAACCTTCTGAACTGCCATTTCTTGAGATGTTTTGGCAATCTCTAAAGCCCAGCATTTTAGTTACCTTACCTTCACAAGAACAATCTTCCCAGAACTAAACATTACCTCTAAAATATTAACACCCATGAACTTGATATTCATCACAATAGCCACTCAAAGACAGGTAGCATTTTTTCATCTTGAAAAATCAGAATTCTGCCAGCAGTGTTCCTCAGGCATATCCTGGGGTTATAGGCCAGATAATTGGAATGGAGTGCTGAGAAGTCAGCAAAGACCTTTGGTACCGCAGTGGATCTGGGTGGAGGACTCATGCTCCTGTCAGCTCCAAATGGAGGTAAATATTGTTAAACAAACATTTCATGCCTAAAAAGTTGGGTTGATACTAATAGTTTTCTAGGTCAACGTTCAATACCAATTTTTCTAGGCCAATGTTCAGCATTCAATCAAATTAGTAACAATACCGTAGAGGAGGAATTCCTGGAGTGTATACAGGATGATTTTCTGGACCAATACATTGAGGAACCAACTAGAGAACAGGCCATCCTAGACTGGGTATTGTGTAATGAGAAAGGAATAATTGGCAATCTAGTTGTGCAAGGCCCCCTTGGGGATAAGCGACCATAATATGATAGAACTCTTCATCAAAATGGAGAGTGACATAGTTGATTCTGAATCTAGGGTCCTGAACCTTAATAAAGGAAAGTACGATGGTATGAGGTGCGAGTTGGCTATGATGGATTGGGAAACGTTACTTAAAAGCGATGACGGTGGATAGGCAATGGCAAACATTCAAAGAGCGCATGGGTGAACTGCAACAATTATTTATTCCTGTCTGGCGCAGAAGTAAAACAGAGGTGGCCAAACCATGCCTTACAAGGGAAATTTGAGATAGTATTAGATCCAAAGAAGAGGCACAAAAATTGGCCAGAAAAAGCAACAGACCTGAGGATTGGGAGCAGTTTAGAATTCAGCAAAGGAGGAGCTAGGGATTGATTAAGAAAGGGAAAATAGAGTACGAGAGTAAGCTTGCAGGGAACATAAAAACTGACTGTAAAACTTTCTATTGGTATGTGAAGAGAAAAAGATTGTGAAGACAAATGTAGGTCCCTTCCAGTCAGAAACAGAGGAATTTATATTGGGGAACAAAGAAATGGCTGACCAAATAAATACACACTTTGGTTCTGTCTTCACAAAGGAGGACACAAATAAAATATCAGAAATGTTGGGGAACACAGGGTTTAGTGAGAGGGAGGAACTGAAAGAACTTAGTAAGGAAATGGTGTTGGGGAAATTGATGGATTGAAGGCCAATTGATCCCCAGGGCCTGATAATCTACATCCCAGAGTACTTAAGGAAGTGGCCCTAGAAATAGTGGATGCATTGATGGTCATCTTCCGAGATTCTATAGACTACGGAACAGTTCCTACAGATTGGATGATAGCTAATGTAACCCCACTATTTAAAAAGGGAGGTAAAAAGGGAATTATAGACCAGTCAGCCTGACGTCGGTAGTGGGGAAAATGCTAGAATTCATTATAAAAGTTTTAATAGCTGAGCACTTGGAAAACAGTGGCAGGATCGGACAGAGTCAGCATGGATTACGAAAGGGAAATCATGCTTGACAAATCTACTGGAATTTTTCAAGGATGTAGAGTTGATGAGGGGGAGCCAGTGGAAGGGTTTATTTGGACTTTCAGAAGGCTTTCGACTAAGTCCTACATAAGAGATTAGCGTGTAAAATTAAAGCGCATGGGATTGGGAGTAGTGTATTGAGATGGATAGAAAACTAGTTGGCAGACAGGAAACAAAGAGTAGGAATAAACAAACGGGTCTTTTTCCGAATGGTAGGCAGTGGCTAGTGGGGTACCGCAGGGATCGGTGCTGGGACCCCAGCAATTCACAATACATATTAATGATTTAGGTGAGCGAACTAAACATAATATCTCTAAATTTGCAGATGACACAAAGCTGGGTGGGAGGGTGAGCTGTGAGAAGGATGCAGAGATGCTTCAGTGTGATTTGGACAAGTTGAGTGAGTGGGCAAATGCATGGTAGATGCAGTATAACGTAGATAAATGTGAGGTTATCCACTTTGGTAGCAAAAACAGGAAGGCAGATTATTATCCGAATGGCTATAAATTGAGAGAGGGGAATGTGTAACGAGACCTGGGTGTCCTCGTACACCAGTCACTGAAGGTAAGCATGCAGGTGCAGCAGGTGGTAAAGAAGGCAAATCGTATATTGGCCTTCATAGCAAGGGGATTTGAGTACAGGAGCAGGGATGTCTTGCTACAATTATACAGAGCCTTGGTGAGACCACACCTGGAATAATGTGCGCAGTTTTGGTCTCCTTATCTGAGGAAGGATGTTCTTGCTATAGAGGGAGTGCAGCGAAGGTTTACCAGACCGATTCCTGGGATGGCAGGACTGACATATGAGGAGAGATTGAGTCGGTTAGGATTATATTCGCTGGAGTTCAGAAGGATGAGGGGGGTGCGGGGGGGTGGTCTCATAGAAACTTATAAAATTCTAACAGGACTAGACAGGGTAGATGCAGGAAGGATGTTCCCGGTGGTGGGGGAGTCCAGAACCAGGGGTCACAGTCTGAGGATACTGGGTAGACCATTAAGGACTGAGATGAGGAGAAATTTCTTTACCCAGAAGGTGGTAAACCTGTGGAATTTGCTAACACAGAAAGTAGTTCAGGCCAAAACATTGTATGTTTTCAAGAAGGCGTTAGATATATCTCCTGGGGCGAAAGGGATCAAAGGATATGGGGAGAAAGCAGGAGCAGGCTATTGAGCTGGATGATCAGCCATGATCATGATGAATGGCGGAGCAGGCTCCAAGGGCCAAATGGCCTACTCCTGTTCCTATTTTCTGTTCCTGATGGATGGTACACCTACAAAACACCATAACTTGTCATTGACAGATATTGACCAAGCTGCTGAGTATTTCATGCATTTTCGACTTTTATTTCATGGCACATATTTGTTTTACTTCAACAGAAGCAAAAGTCAGGGGATCGATATTCAAAAGTGGAATGATGCAAATAGTACAAATGAGAACGCGTTTATCTCCAAAAGCAATACATCATGTATGAATGAATAATATGCATTTTATGAATTTGTTTGGCACTTTTTAATTTTTCTGGTAAGTCAATTTTATACTAATGCTTAATGGTTAATAGAATAATACATCTGCAATACTGGATTAAATAATTAAAAGTGCAAAATACGGAATTAAAAGATTCTGAACATTTAACTCAATTTTGCTTCCATATCTAACACAAAAGCTCCCACCTTGAGGAAGGAGTGGAAACAGGTGATGGTTGGTTTCCCTCGGAGATACCATTGCCAGGGGAGCTATGATCACTGTCCCCATTGTTGCTCCATGAGTTATTAGCCTCCTCTTCAAACTCTTGACCAGACATAATTCTTTCAATCTCTTCTTCAGATATCTGAAATATGTAATAAAGTATTCTTTGGCCTGCTGAAATATTTATTAGTAAGAATGAATGCCTGTTCAATTCAAAAACAATACACAATGGATGCTGGATATCTGAAAGAAAAAAATTGAGAAAAGCATGCTTGCAGGCTGAACAGAGGTGTTTTGTGAAATGGTGTTTGGTCTCCTCAATTTAGAGCAGACTGTGTTGTGAGCAGTGAATAATGTAAATTGAAAGAAGAAGAAATACATGTAAACTGCTGTTTCACCTGGAAGCGCTGTACTGGGCCTTGGTTGACAGCTGTTCATCATTCTGCCATTCACACCTCCTCTAGGCACATCTTTTATTTCTTTACTTATTCCATTATTACTCCCTTTGACCTTGCATCCAATCCTTTTGCCATTTATTCTCTCCTGTCCTCTACCCTATCAAAGACCCTTTCTTTTGATCTTTTTCCCATCCTCCCCCTTTTCAATTGCTCAAAACCCATTACATTTCTAACTTTTCCCATCTCCAATGAAAGATCATCGGCCTGAGACATTCCCTTTGTTACTCTCCCCATATTCTGCCAGACCTGAATATTTCCATCATTTTCTGTTTTTATGTCTGTTGAATTGTCACGATTTAAAGAGAAAATAAACTTCTATATTAATAGAAAAGGTAATGTTGACAATATGCTGAAAAGAAAAAGATTGGTAGATAAATGGGTGGGAAGAGGAGAGAGTGGGGACAAGAGAGAATTGCATTATTGCTCCACTGCATCTTTTGCAAATGTTCCACATTCCTTCACAATTAATTATTTTCAAATACTTGAAAAAAATACTTGTATCAACTATAAGAAGTTGCACTTTTTTCAAGTCATATTGTGGAAAAGTAACTCAAGGACCATTTTTTCCCGC
Source organism: Carcharodon carcharias (assembly GCF_017639515.1). Lineage (NCBI taxonomy): Eukaryota > Metazoa > Chordata > Chondrichthyes > Lamniformes > Lamnidae > Carcharodon > Carcharodon carcharias. The sequence continues at coordinate 170,419,319 of NC_054474.1, read as the reverse complement.
CTTTTCCAACTGTAGTATTAAGATGCAAAGAGCAAACAATTTCATAATATATTCATCTCTGAGTATTTCTTGCATAAACAGAAATTAGACACCACCTAATAAATGGGGATGAACATGACTGAGATTCTACAAGACATGCTAACTACAGGAAATATTGCATATTTGTTTACAATGTCATTCCATGCAAGGTGACCAAAGGAAATCTAGTCCAAGGGTCTATTGTTTTATTTCTAAAGGGGCCAATTTTTGTCACCATTACGCTTCATAATTGGATGCACATCGGATACAATGGAGTGCAACAATGGATGAAAATCTGTTCCATCGGAGCTACGCCTATTTTGTATATACAGTCAGGTTTTACTTGTTGAAAGCTTCCACCAGAAACAGATGGGAGCTTCACAGCCAAGTGACATAATTTAAACATCCATATTATTTTCCTAATTTTTTTGCCATTATGTAGGTTTACACTTTGGTCAATATTAAGTGGGAGCCCAGGGTGGCTAGCCGCACCTTTCATTAGTTAGGAATCTAAAAGGGCAGCCTTTTTCCTTTTGGTGCTCAACTTTGTGGGTTAAGTGAAAGAGATGTTTGAGAGTATTTGGAGCACCTGTTTTGGAAAGCAACTTATTCCTTGTGACAGTTAGTTTCGCTCTGGGAATCTATTTGTGTTGCCTGGATGGCGAGGAAGATGAACAATGCACTGCATCACATGAGGACTGTTACTGCTTGCCACTATTTGCATGTGTACACAGAGGTGCAACAATGCAGGCAAAGGGTTTGAATCACCAAGAAGGCAGTGGCAGAGTTGTGTTGCATAATGGAACCTGACCTGTCAAGATCACTACAATCCTGTTTTTTTTCACCTCAGGCTCATTCGAGGCTGCCACAGGGGACATAAGCAATATTAGTCAATCGTACAGTTTACTGACATATTAAACAGATGACTGACATGTTCCCTCATAGCCAAAATTTTACCCACCTTGGGAGTGGGTTTGCAGATGGGGTTTTTGGGTGGGGGGGGGGGGGGGTTGCTGGGTGAGGGATGCCACGCCCATCACCTACCCACCTCCACCAACAGCAGAGTAGGTGGCGAGCAGCCTGCTCTTGGGCCAATTGAATGAATAAAGGACCTCACGCTACAGCCACTAGAATTTTGCCAGCAGTTGAGGCCCACGTGGCGAGCCCACCTGACTGGGCTCAGGGAGTGGGGTGGGGGGCCTCCAATTCAGGCACCCCCGTAACCTAGGGCTGCCCCAGCTTGAAGAAACCGCTGACTTCTCAATACTGTCTCTGCATGAAATCCTGGCCCTGCTCTTCCCATATGGCAACCAGTAGTAGCAGCAGAGGGCTTCATTTTGTTTCAAAATGGCAAAAAATTCATGAATTCCACAATGTCACCGAGTACACCCATACAATCCTAGGTGTGCAAAGCAGCAGTGCATTGCTTAATCAAAAGGGATACCACTCCACCAATGCACAACTCAACTGTAACCATCTGCACAAAAAAATGCCAGGAGGCAGATTGGGAGGCTGTCCTGTGGTACAGCCAAACTAAGTATAAATGCTTGTTGCATGTTCCAGAATTTGTGATACAACAAGGGATCAGCAGGGAACACAAAGTGGAGGAACACAAAAAGTGGGGGAACACTGAGGCTCCTGGACAATGAGGAGACTGTTGCAAGGACCTTTGTATCTGCAAGAGCCATTCAGCAGGTGACCCACAGGTGACCCTCTGCACAAACTGTTAGTCTCTAACTCTTCACAACTCAACAGCATCTATATTTCTTTCAGCTCCCACAGAACTCTTAAGCACTCTATTTTTAGCCACCAAATAGTGCAATATCAAGGGCTTGGCATGTGTGAGGGCTGCACTGTGTCTGCAAGATGTTCTTTAAATTGAGGCGACTTCTATGAGCAGGGGACAGCCTGGTCCTGTTCACTTTCTCAAACAAGGGTGTTGCAGAAAGGAACAAATATTATGCAATTATGGAGCAACAAAAAACAATGATGATGCATGTTGTTATCTTACGAGACAGTAATATCATCCATGGGCATTCACTCCTGCCTCGCTACTGCAGCAGTAAGCATCATTTCAACATGCTTACTGATCAATGTGACAATGGATCTAATGACAGCAATGAAATTAGGCATGTATCATTAATCTCTCTATTTGATGAGCAAGGAACAGCAGAGAGTGGAGCCGAAGGTCAGTGTAACAGCAGTTCGAACATTCATGAGGTACAAAGGCTGGCCTTAGCATCTTTTTCACTGGATGTTCTGCTGCCAGCATCCCTGGAGTTTCCACACACTCTCTAGTAAACTCCAAAATTTCTACTTTGCGTTATCAACGCAACAAGCAGGCTATGGACTTAATCACTACAGCTTCCATTTACAGAAAGGCATTAGCTTACTTTCTAATAGCTTCATTAATTTTTAATTCTTGGAAAGCATCCTTCTTTTAAAAGCGGGTCCACAAGTTTCAGATCCCTGCAGTCATTAGATGAGGTTGGACATGACTTGCCAAGAGGTTTTTGCTCCCAATATGTCACCATCACCGATTCTTACTCACTGGTGATTTGTGTATTACTTAGTGTGCCCTTCTTAATCTTTCTGCCATGGATGCTGCTGTCTCGCAGTTTAATGGTTGCAAAATCTGAGGTGCAATATTTCTTATAAATATAGAAAATGCAGGAAAAACTCAGCAAGTCTGGCAGCATCTGGGGGGAGAGTGAAATAGAGTTAATGTTTCAAATCCGCATGACTCTTCTTCAGATCTCTGAAGAAGAGTTGCCTGGACTTGAAACGTTAATTCCGTTTCTCTTTCCCTCAGATGCTGTTAGGCCTGCTGAGTTTTTCCTGCATTTATTTCATAATTCCAGCGTCCGCATTACTTTGCTTTTATCTTAGTGCAATATTTCTTCCTGGTTACAGACCACTAATACAACTTCATGTAGCATAGCCAAGGGAAGAGGAATGAAAGTGTCACAATAACATCTTAGTGCCAACTGATTAGATGTTTGATTTCTGTGAATAGGCGCTATGAAATTATTCTTTATTGTATTCTTTTGGCTAAGTAAGGGAATGAATTAATTGGATACAGAGAAAAAGTGCAAGTTCGGAACAAACCAGAAGGCATCCAATTTCACCATCCTATTTCCACAGCAATCTGCTTTGGTTTTCTGTAGCAGGTTTTCAAAGATAGTAGCAGGTTAGAATCTGGTGGATAGGTGGATAACTGCTGTCTGACATATCACCCTCTCGTTATGTGCAGTCTTCTGCAAAAACAGTAGTAGGGACTGATCGATATTGGTAGGATGTAAAGGTACCCCTGTATCAGAGTGCTGCTCACAGAAGCCCTGAAATGTATCAAACAACACAATATGTAGATAGAACGATCTGCCAAAAACTGTAAAGTGCTACAAAATGCACCCTGGTACATTAATAGCTTCCCATGATTGTTCATTTAAATACTACAAGACTGGTGGGGGGAGCTATGTATGGTACACATTTCTCATACAAACCTTTAATGTACAGTGGGGCAACTACTAAATTAACATAACTTTTACTGCAACGCAGCCAAGTTTGTTACAGACTGCCATTTCCCTTCATTGATGCCTCCTATAAGACACCCTTCTCCACTTTTTTGGCCAGCAGTGATGGAAAGTGTGGTCGAGAGTGCTATCAAGCGGCACTTACTCAGCCATAACATGCGCACTAACGGTCGATTTGGGTTCTGTCAGGGCCACTAAGCTCCTGACCACATCATAGCCTTAGTTCTTAGGACAAAAAAAACTAAACTCAGAGCAGGAGGAGAGAGTAACTGCCCTCGACATCAAGGCAGCATTTGACTGAGGGTGGTGTCAAGGAGCCCTAGCAAAACCGAAGTCAATGTGAATCAGGGGAAACCTTTCCACTAGTTTGAGTCATATCCAGCACAAAGGAAGATGGTTGTGGTTATTGGAGGTCAATCATCTCAGTCCCAGGACATTGCTGCAGGAATTCCTCAGGGTAATGTCCTAGGCCCAGTCATCATCAGCTGTTCCATAATGACCTCCCCTCCATCATAAGATCAGAAGTGGGGATGTTCACAGGTGATTACACAACGTTCAGCATTATTTGCAACTCCTCAGATACTGAAGCAGTCCGTGCCCATATGCAAGACCTAGACAATATTCAAGCTTGGGCTGATAAATGACAAGTAACATTCATGCAATGCAATGCCAGGCAATGACCAACTCCAACAAGAGAGATCTTAATGTTTAATTGACTGCCACTTCTCTTCAAGGAATGCCTACCTTGAAGAAGTTTTGCTCTTCTCTCCATCAGGATTTTCGTATCGCTCTTCTGCCTTGCTCACCTTCATTGCTTTCCATTTCTCTCCTGGTGTTTGACAAGGTGTTTACCAAAACCCGCTTTCACAGCCATATTTCCTTCCTCAGTGACTGTCTCCGTCTCCAACTTACCCCACGTGGATTTCAACTGAAGTTCCATCCCTCATGTTTCGAACCCACCCAGGATTACAGGTATCTCAGGGACATACAACGCTCCTCGGACTGCTGTTCTCGTCGTATTCTGAGATCCACACTCAGTGCCATGCGCCGCCATATGAACACACTCGCTCTCCAGCAGCATCGCCGCACCCTTTTTCAAAGCTGCGCGTGCCCCCAGTTTCATTTTATTCTTCGTCTCATCCAACACCTCAACAAGAAACTTTCTCTCTTTCTTTCAGGTACAAAGGAACGCAAGCTCCAACATCTCATCGACACCAACACCCATCCAGGACCCTTCACCCCTGCCTGTCCCTCTGTCCCCATCCCGTCTTCTAATCCCAGCCCCGGCCGTGTATTCACCATACCCCCTGATCTTCCCCCCTCCAATGCTGAACGTTCAGTGCTCAGCAGAGGACTTAGTTTCATACCCTTATGCCCTCATCTCAATGAATTTCAGGTTCGGCACGATGCTGAACGCTTCTTCCGCCGCCTTAGTCTCCATGCTTACTTCTTTGGGCAGGAGTCCTCTCCCTGTTAAACGGATTGTTTTACCCACCTCCAATATTCTCCCTCCACCTGGACCCCTCCCTCTGGATTCTTACCTTCTCTCGATCTTTTCATTGGGAACTGTCGGCGTGACATTAGTCGTCTTAATTTCTCTGCTCCTCTCACCCACTCTAACCTGTCTCTCTCTGAACTTGCTGCACTCCATTCTCTCAGGTCCAACCCTGACATTATCATCAAACCCGCTGACAAGGGTGGTGCTGTTGTTGTCTGGCGCACTGACCTCTACCTCACAGAGGCTGAGCATCAACTCACAGACACTTCCTCCTACCTCTCCCTGGACCATAACCCCATCACTGAACATCAAGCCATTGTTTCCAGGACTATTACTGACCTCATCTCCTCTGGAGATCTTCCTTCCACATCTTCCAACCTCAGTCTCCCAACCTCGCACGGCCCGCTTCTATCTCCTACCCAAAATCCACAAACAGGACTGTCCTGGCAGACCGATCATGTCAGCCTGTTCCTGCCCCACGGAACTCATTTCTTGCTATCTTGACTCCATTCTCTCTCCCCTTGTCCAGTCCCTTCCCACCTACATCCGTGATTCCTCTGACACCCTACATCATATCAACAATTTCCAGTTCCCTGGCCCCAAATGCCTCCTCTTCACCATGGACATCCAATCCCTCTACACCTCCATCCCCCACGGGATGGTCTGATGGCTCTCCGCTTCTTCCTCGAACAAAGGCCTGAACAATCCCCATCCACCACTACTCTCCTCCGTCCAGCTGAACTTGTTCTCACACTGAACAATTTCTCCTTAAACTCCTCTCACTTCCTCCAAATAAAAGGTGTGGCCATGGGTACCCACATGGGCCCCAGCTATGCCTGTCTCTTTATGGGGTATGTGGAACATTCCTTGTTCCAGTCCACCTCCGGCCCCCTCCTACAACTCTTTCTCCAATACATCGATGATTACTTTGGTGCTGCTTCATGCTCTCATCTGGACCTGGAAAAATTTATTAAGTTTGTTTCCAATTTCCACCCCTCCATCATTTTCACATGGTCCATCTCTGACACTTCCCATTCCTTCCTTGACCTCTCTGTCTCAATTTCTGATGATAGACTGTCCACCAATATCCATTACAAGCCTACTGACTCCCACAGCTACCTCGACTACAGCTCCTCACACCCCGCTTCCTGTAAGGACTCCATCCCATTCTCTCAGTTCCTTCGCCTCCGTTGCATCTGTTCTGATGATGCCACTTTCAAAAACACTTCCTCTGACATGTCCTCCTTCTTCCTTAACCGAGGTTTTCCACCCACGGTGGTTGACAGGGCCCTCAACCGTGTCCAGCCCATCTCCTGCACATCCACCCTTAAACCTTCTTCTCCCTCCCAGAAACATGATAGGGTCCCTCTTGTCTTCACTTATCACCCCATCAGCCTCCACATTCAAAGGATCATCCTCCACCATTTCCGCCAACTCCAGCATGATGCCACCACCAAATACATCTTCCCTTAAACCCCTCTGATGGCATTCCGCAGGGAACATTCCCTCTGGGACACCCTGGTCCACTCCTCTATCACCCCCTACACCTCAACCCCCTCCCACGGCATCTCCCCATGCAACCACAGAAGGTGCAACACTTGCCCCTTTACTTCCCCTCTCCTCACCGTCCAAGGACCCAAACACTCCTTTCAAGTGAAGCAGCATTTCACTTGCACTTCCCTCAACTTATTCTACTGCATTCATTGCTCCCAATGTGGTTTCCTCTACATTGGAGAGACCAAACGCAGATTGGGTGACCGCTTTGCAAAACACCTTCGGTCTGTCCGCAAGCATAACCCAGACCTCCCTGTCGCTTGCCATTTCAACACTCCACCCTGCTCTCATGCCCAATGTCCGTCCTTGGCTTGCTGCATTGTTCCAGTGAAGCTCAACGCAAACTGGAGGAACAGCACCTCATCTTCCGACTAGGCACTTTACAGCCTTCCAGAGTGAATATTGAGTTCAACAATTTTAGATCATGAACTCTCTCCTCCACCCCCACCCCCTTTCCGATTTTCCCCCTCCTTTTTGTTTTTTCCAATAATTTATATATATTTTTCTTTTCCCACCTACTTCCATTATTTTTAAGTGTATTTCCATCCAGTGTTTTATCTCTACCTTTTAGCCTATTTTGATCCCTTCCCCCCCCACCCCCCCACCCCACCCCACTAGGGCTATCTGTACCTTGCTCATCCTGCTTTCTACCCTTAATTAGCACATTCCTTTAGATAATATCACCACCTTCAACACCTCTTTGTGCTTTTGTCTGTGACATCTTTTGGTTATCTCCACCTATCACTGGCCCTTTATCCAGCTCTACTTGTCTCCCCCCCCACCTCCAACTCCCCCTTTAAACCAGCTTATATTTCACCTCTCTTCTATTTTTACTTAGTTCTGTTGAAGGGTCATTTGGACTCGAAACATTAACTGTGCTCCTCTCCACAGATGCTGTCAGACCTGCTGAGTTTTTCCAGGTATTTTTGTTTTTGTCCAACAATAGAGAATCTAAGTATCGCCCCATGACAATTAATGGCACTATCATTAGTGAATCCCACAGTATCAACATCCAGGGGGTTATCATTGACCAGAAGCTAAACTGGACCAGTCATATAAACACTGTGGCTACAAGAGCTGGTCAGAGGCTAGGAATTCTCTGCTAAGTAATTCGTCTCATGACTCCCCAAAACCTGTCCACTATCTACAAGGCACAAGTCAGGAGTGTGATGGAATGGTGTCCACCTGCCTGGATGAGTGCAGCTCCAACAACACTGAAGAAGCTCAACACCATCCAGGACAAAGCAGCCAGCTTAACTGGCACTGCTTCCACTACAATAAACATTGTGCACCACCAACGCACAATGCAGCAGTGTATACCATCTTCAAGATGCACTGCAGCAACTCACCATGGCTCCTTCAACAGCACCTTCCAAAACCGCAACCTCTACCATCTAGAAGGACAAGGGCAACAGATGTATGGGAACACCATCACCTGCAAGTTCCCCCCAAAGCCACACACGATCCTGATTTGGAACTATATTAATGTTCTTTCACGATTGCTGGATCAAAATCCTGGAACTCCCTTTCTAACAACATATGGACCACAGCGGTTCAAGAAGTCAGCAAACCATTACCTTCTTAAAGGCAATTAGGGATGGGCAATAAATGCTGAGCAGCGCCCACATTCCATGAACAAAAATATAAAAAGTAACCAACTGATGGAAATAGCAGCTCCCTCCTCTGGCTTACTTGATTTAATAATATTTCTGCAGTCCTATTTGAAAAACAAGGTATACTCTTCTGCTTCCATGACTGCTTGTTGACATGGTTGATGGCTCCCAATCACACTTTATTTCCAATTGGAATGGACAGCAATGTCTATTTCGGTTACTGCAGGCTTAAAGTCTGTAGCAGGACTTGATCTCGACTCTCAAGCTACCAATTAGAGGTTTAAGTCATGTCTGGAGCTTGCCCATTAAAACATTAATCAAACTGTGCCAAACCCACTCGAATTTTCAGTTTCAACAATATTTGTTGGACACGTTAACCCAACATTACATGAACAGATGGTTAGCACAAGAACATAGCCTATACTGCTGCGTATTTGTAAGGAATAAGACAATGCTGTTCAAAAATCTGTAGCAACAAATCAGAACCAAAAGAAATTACTCACCTGTTTGCATCTGGCCAGAGATTAAACATAAATTCCAAATTCTAAGGAAGTCAAGGCAGATGTTAAATCAGAGGCCACACATTGACAAAGTAGTATAATTCTGTACACAGATTTTGATGACTTAATGGGGGATTTCAGAATATGAAAATACTAGAATAGTATATATATCTTCTAAAGATAATCTGTACTTTTGTGACTTTTTACAATGTGAAGACTGAATCTCCTTTAATGTTACTTTTTTTTTACATGAATGACAAACGGGTGTGACCTGAATAATGAACCAATTTTCAATTTAGCTAGGACAGTAGTAAATCATGCATGGTCTTATTATCTAAGAAGATGTTCCCAAAACAAAATTTAGAGAAATTAAATATTTTTATCAATTGGTTGTCATTGATGACTGACCAGAGCTGTTGTTGCATGGCTGTCACTATATAAAAAAAACTAAGCTTTATTGGACCAAGAAGCTCAAAACAGTGATTGATTCCACTAATTAAATCTGATGACAATTAATTAATATTCTGTTTAAATAATAAAACTGATATCATGAGTAACGATACATAGGAACTACTAAACTACCTAAAGATGTACATTAAATAACTCAAAACAGCTAATTTTCAGATTATTTGTCTTTTTTCTTCTATTACACATCAAGGCTGGATTTTCATCCTTGAGGTAGGAATTGCAAGTCAGGCCATTTCCTGATGTAGCGATCCCACCTGCTGCTTAGCAATTCCTCTCCTACACTATTTGCATGGTGGGGTGGTGGGAACTGGTTGGAGCCAGGGCCACCACCTTCTGAAGCAGGCCCAAGGTGGAAACAGAGGTGAGAAAGTTAGAATACCCATCTCCATTCACTGAGATATTGGTCCAGTTCTGTGAAAAATTAGGCACCCTAACCCACCTTTCATCACCTCCACCCACTCCCTCATGCCCCCTCATTAACCCCTCATATTCTTCTCCATTTCCCCATGCCCTCTCACCCTGTATCCACTATGGACAGAACTCACGAGTCCGATAAAACACTGGGAAGTCATAAGATAATCATGAAACTTTCAAGGTGAACAAACTGCCATTTAAAAACCTTCAAAAAGTTTAATCCTTAGGAGCTCATAAAACTGTCAAACACAGCCATTCAAACTCTGCTTGAAAAACTTTAACCCTCTTAAGTACGCAAAACTGTCAAAATAAACTAACAGCCATTCAAAAAACTTAAATCCTATTAACTGTTCATAAAACTATCAAACAAGGCTCACAGTCCCTTCAACAACTTTATCAACAATCCCTGCTGAGCCGAATCTATTAGTAGGGCTTGGAGCTCAACCAAGCATTCATAATTGGATTCCAAATATAGCTGCATCAACAAAGCCGCTAGAGCTCGATACATTAAAATAGCTATCTACTCCACTACTTCAAAAGGTTGAACAGGTAGCTGAATCAAAGAAAAGATCAAATCACAGGGGGAAATTGACAATTAAATTCTTAGTCCCTATACTCTTGAAGTGTCCTAATGCAGCTGAACACTTTCACAATGCTGGTCAATTTAATGGTCATTTACCTTTTCTAAACAAAGTACTATCATTAATCATTGTCTTAAAAACATATTTAACTTATCATACACCATTACATTAGGATATGTGAAGTTGCCAACACCTTTTGAACTCACCTGTGAAAAGGTTCCTGGCTCCAGACTAGGGTTCCTCCCATTGTTCATGATTCCTCTGAAGTGCAGTGAATCATGTCACCTAACAAAATGGGCCGCAATTCATGGAAACAATGGAGGGATATAAAATGCCCTCCCCCACAATGGAGTAGGCAAGAGTGGGATTGCTACATGGGGGCTCATTACCTGCACCCTTATCCTGTAGCAATAAAACTCCCACAATGACAGCGGGAATCACGGAAATGGATCAGACAGCCATTTTAAAATCCCACCCACCTCCATTCCAACATAAATTAAGATATGATATTCTGGGCCCAACCAATCTTCTGTTGAAATAAATGTCTTAACATTTTTGAAAATGCCTATGCTCTCTCATTTAAAGGTTTATGGAAGGAATTTCATGAATCTTGATTTTAACAAATTAACTTGTTGCTGTAAAACAAAATTCATTTTTCCGCAAAATTAAACAAGAATCCCTTTGGAGTAGAATCAGACATCTATATCATGCACACTTTTTTACATTAAATACATTGCAGAGTTAGGTGCTGCATCAGGTTCATTTCTCATTCCAGAATTGTTGAAAATTGATGTTTGTTCAAAACAAAATCACCAATTTTTTAAGCATTTTGACAATTAAGCATCAATGCATAATAATCTAAATAATCTGTAAGAGTCACATTCATACAATAACCTCATAACTAAAGTAGAAATATTGCAGACCAGGCTGTCAAATAAGTATGTACCACGTGTTATAACACAAATGAGAAAAAGCTGACAATATAGCTTCCAGCTGAGAAGATTTTGGTTTTTTTAAGAAAAAACAAATAATTCCTTTACATGGAAGTGGTCCAGAAATTTAATTGAATAGAACTTGAGTGTGACTTCTGCTTACTTTTCAGGCATGAAGTGCTCTGCCATAATGCATCACCTTTCTTTCACTCACTTCCTTCGAAGTTCAAGGGGAGTTATCGCCATGCTATTTGAGGTGCATTTTACCCACACTACCTAGCAAGATTGAAATTGATTGCTAATCTATAAATATGATAAAATTTCACTTTTGCCAGGGAACACAAACCTAGATTTAGTTTCTCGGGCATTATTGGGACTACTAAAGTTCTAATATGCCAAACAAGAAGTGTGCATATTATTGCCATAACTGCACTGCCTGCCATATTGGTTAACAGAAAATATCTGACCTTTGCCCACAACAGAAACAGGATTTTACAGAGTCACAGGATCTTTACAACGCAGAAGGAGGCCATTCAGCCCATTGAGTCTGCACTATCTGAAAGAGCATTTTACTTAGTCCCAACTCACCTGCCTTATCCCCATAATCTTACACATTCATTCTTTTCAGATAGCAATCCAATTCTCTTTTGCATACCTTGATTAAACCTGCCTCCACCACCCTCTCAGGAAGTTTGTTCCAAACTCCACCACCATCTGGGTGAAAGAATTTTTCCTCATATCACTTTTACTGCTTTTACCAATTATTTTGAATCTGTGCCTTCTAGTTCTTGATAATTCCTTGAGTGGGAACGGTTTCTCACTGTTTACCTTGTCCATACCTCTCAGGTTCTTGAATATCTCTATCAAGTCTCCTCTCAGCCTTCTTTTCTTCAAGGAAAACAGACCCAGCCTCTCCAACCTACTCTCATAGTTACAGTTCTTCATCCCTGGAATCATTCTTGTGAACCTCCTCTGTACTCTCTCCAATTCCTTCACATCCTTCCACAAGTATGGCACCCAGAACTGGACACAGTACTCCAGATGAGGCCTAACTAATGTTTTATACAAGTTCAACATGACCTCCTTACTCTTGTATTTAATGACTCTATTAATAAAGCCTAAGATACTATATGCTTTATTAACTGCTCTCTCAACATGCCCTGCCATCTTCAATGACTTATGTACATATACACCAAGGTCACTCTGTTCCTGCATCTCCTTCAGAGTTTCACCCTTTATTTTATACCATCTCTCCATATTCTTCCTGCCACAATGAATCCCTCACACTTCATCTGCTACTTACTTGCCTGCCCAATCCACCAACATGTCTATGTCCTTTTGAAGTTCAAGACTATCCTCATCACAGTTGACAATATTTCTAATCTTCGTATCATCTGCAAATTATGACATCATGTCCTGAATACCACAGTCTAGGTCATTGATATATATCAGGAAAAGCAAGGGTCCCAACACTGACCCCTGGGGAACTCCACTGCAAACCTTCCTCCAATCTGAGAAATATCCATTAACTACTACTCTTTGTTTCCTGTCCCTCAGCCAATTTCTTATCCAAGTGACTACTCTCTCCTTTATTCCATGAGCTAGAATTTTGATCACAAGTCTGTTGTGTGGCACTGTATCAAATGCCTTTTGAAAATCCATACACCCACATCAACAGCATTGCCCTTATCAACATTCTCTGTTACCTATTCAAAAAACTCCAGCAAGCTAATTAAACATGATTTTCCCTTAATGAACCCATGCTGGCTTTCATTAATTGTCTTGCACTTGTTTTGATTTTGTCCCGAACTATAGTTTCCAGAAGTTTCCTTTTCGCTAAAGTCAAACTGACTGGTCTGTAGTTGCCAGCTTTATCCTTGCACCTCTTTTGAACAAGGGCGTAACATTCACAATTCTCCAGTCTTCTGGCACCACCCATGTCTAAGGAAGACTGGAAGATTATCACTAGTGCCTCTACAGTTCCCACTCTCATCTCCCTCAGTACCCTTGGATGCACCTCATCCAGTCTTGATACCTTATCAATTTTAAGTAAAGATAGCCTTTCTAAAGCCTCCTCCTTTTTAATTGTAAATTCTTCTAGTGTACCGGTTACCTCCTTTCTCACCTCAGCCTGGGTAGCACCTTCTTCCTTTGTAAAGACTGATGCAAAGTACTCATTTAATACCTCCGTTATTTCCTCTGCCCCCACAAGCGAGTCCCCTGTTTTTATCCCTCATCAGTCCAACTCTTTCTTTTACCACCCTTTTATTATTTATACACTGATAGAAAACCTTGGGATTCCCTTTTATATTAGCTGCGAGTCTCATTTCATGCTTTCTCCTTGCTTTTCTTATTAGTCTTTTTCACTTCTCCTCTGGTCCTTCTATATTCAGCCTGATTCTTCATTGTATTTTGACCTGACATCTGTCGTACGCGCACTTCTTCCTTTTCATCTTCACCTCTATCTCTCGTCATCCAGGGTGCTCTGGATTTATTTGTCCTGCCTTTCCCTTTCAAAGGAATATACCTTCTAACACCGCCTGCAAAACTTGTTCTTTGAAGGCAGCCCATTGTTCAGTCACTGTCTTTTCTGCCAACATTTCATTCCAACTCACATGACTCAGATCCATTCTCATCCCATGAAATTGACTTTCCCCCAATTAATTATCTCTACTCTGGATTGTTCCTTGTCCTTTTCCATGGCCAACCTAAACCTTATGATACAATAGTCACTGTCCCCTAAATGCTCTCCCACTGACGTTTGATCCACTTGGGCCAACTCATTCTGCAGAATCAGGTCGAAAGTGCCTTCCCTCTTGTTAGACTGGAAACATACTGCTGCAGATAATTATCTTGAATACATTCCAGGAACTCTCACCCCTCTTATACCTGTGCACTATTCTTATCTGACTTTATATTAGGATAATTGAAGTTCCCCATTATAATTACTCTATAATTCTTGCACCTCTCTGTAATTTCTTTCTCTACATCCCTTCCAATAGTTGGCGGTCTATATACTACAACAATGTTATTGCACCTTTTTCATTCCTTACCTCTAGCCAGAAAGATTCTGTCCTTGACCCCCAGAACATTCTCTCTCTCTCTCTCTCTCTCTCTCCAGTACTGCAATGCCATCTTTAATCAATACTGCCACTCGCCCCCGCTTTTTCTCCTTTCCTGTCTCTCCTAATCACCTTGTAACCAGAGGCAGAATTTTCCGGTCAGCGTGCGAGGGTGGGCCCGACACACTGACGCATAAAATGACGCGTGATGATGTCAGGTATGCGTCCTAACATCATCGGACTTAGTAGCGATGTTTTGTTTGGAGGGCACGCGCCCACCAATACGTAAACGGCCTAGTAAGGCCATTAAGGATCTAATTAAAGTTATTCTAAATGCTGCCCATCCAGCCTTAAGGTTGATGATCCTCCCCCTCCTAACTCCCCAATCCCTGGCACCATATTCCCTGCAGCCCTTACCCAACTCGCCCCAGATTCTCATACTGCCTATCCCCCAATTTTTGGGTGCCCAATCCCCAACCTGGCATTGCCCAACCTTCCAATTCCCAACCTGATTCATATCCCATCGTACTATCTGAGGTTCCTCAGGCCACACCATTCAAGCACAGGAAAAGTACACAGCACTTCCCACACACAAACAGAATTTTTGGGTCATGGATTAGCATCAAATTAACTCTCTCTTAACTAATGAAAAATAAAAAGGAAAGGATTCTGGGGGTTGTAGTAAAGCTGAGACTATTCCTCAAAGGATCAAATTGGCTGCAACAAAATGACAAATAAGCAAAGAAAACAAAAAGAAATGAGCAGTAAAAGACAGAGAAGGGTTGATAAACTACTCAACAAGAACTCTGGAGAGAGGTCAAGGACAGACTTAAAACCAAAACAGCAAGAAATACTTTGAACATGCACAAAGCAAACTGCACCAAGAAGACATTAGAGAGGAGAAATGAAGCACTAGGAAAAAGTAAAAATATTGAATATGCAAAAGATACTGGGGGCAAGATTTGATTAATCCTGCAAATGGGTCTAGGGATCGTGATGCAGGATTAACCTGCCCATGTTCCTTCCGATCCAGGAAGTGTGAAAACTTCAGGCTACTTGCTCAATTAAGTGATTTCTGCATGCAGCCCAGCAGTGGACATGCTGTTGCATGGCTGCACAACTTGACAAGTTTGTTCAGGATAGGACCACTTAAAACTAGCCTGCATTGCTTAATGCCAGTCTGCACTTCTTAAAGGCATATTCTGGTGCAGCAGTTTGCTCATGCCTAATATCTTTCTCACATCCTACTTTCCCCTCATCCCACAATCTTCTCTGATTTACAAGTCTCTGACATGGCCAAAAGGATGGTGAGAGGTGCTGTAACAGAGGGATGCGAAGATGTGTGACTGTTGTTGAATGGGGAATTGGGGTGGTGTTTACTGGTACTGCAGCCAGATTGAAGGGGATGTGTTGGTTGCCTCCTTCCATCCTTCTTCTCCTGAGCGGCTCCATATACTTGGTGACGAGATTGTGCAAGGTGCAGCAAGCTGCAATGAATCGTGACACACACTCTGTAGAGTCCAGCAGTGTTTCTTCAGGGTGGTCCGGGCACTGCAAGCATTACTTAAACGCCCCAATGTTCTTCTCGATTGTAGCTGCAGCGATCTTGTTATATGCATGCTGCCCAGGTGTGCTTGGGTTGAATACATGAATCATGAGCCAGGTGGTCAATGGATAGTCCCTGTTTCCCAGCAGCCAGCAGCCACCATCCAGTTTGATGTGGTGACTCCAATAATAAGGGAACAGCAGACTGGCTCAGAATAAAGGAATCATGACTGCTGCCATGGCACCAGGCATTCACCTGCATGACGTGCTGAGCTTGGAGACACAAAAATACACAGTGAGTGGAATGCTTTGCAGTTGTGCTACATCCCTGAATTTACATGCAGTGTTCTGGAAAGCTGTGTAGTCGGTGGCATCCCTGGACCATGGGGAAGCCCTCTATCATGGCAAAGCCATGTGCACACCCTGTCTGCTTTTCTGCAGAAAGAGAGGAGGCAATTTATTACCCTTTCTTCCCACACAATGCATCAGCTACCTCTCTTATAGAACAGTGGACAGTGAACTGAACTGCAAGATGTTGGAGATGACCCCTGCTCCAACCTGGAAGGAGCCTGACACAAAGTAGCTCATGACCAGAGTCATCTTCACAGTCACTGGCATTGACCTCCTTGCCTTGCTTTTAAGCTGCACATCTACCTACAGCATGTGGCTGATTTCAAGGAGCAACTCTTTAGCGAATTCCTGGTTGAGGTTGAAGAAAGAGAATTCTTCCATAAGGACCTGGGGTGGATATGATCTCCTTCTAAAAGCCCTCCTGCCTCTGATCAGCTTGTCCTCCTTCATCTTGCCTCATTCTCCCCATCATGCTGCAAGCAAATGGGGGTGGAAACTACAGCACCCATGACCAGGTGCAAGAGGTCTGAGCAGAGCCGTTGAAGTGAAATCTACTTGTTAAAGCAGCCCTCTATAGACATCACAACTTTAAGTAGCATACAAACCACAAAATACTTTTACTAACTTAGCAACAGCCAGTAAAAGTCAATCAGCAACTAACCTGAAAGCAGCTTTAAATAGTGCAGGTGGGGGTTCTTCCTGTTGCTGACCATACGCATGAGGTCAAGAGGGGGCATCAGTAGAAGCAGTGAGGTTGAAAATGGTATTGCTACAGTTACATCAACATAATGATTGATGTCATCATCTGCCTGCTCTGCATACCTCTGGCACACAATCCCAACTAATGATCTCTCCAAAATGGCATCCAGTAGTGCCCACACCAGAAGTGTGGGCGCCATTCTACATCTGAACCTGCATAGGTAGAACCCTGCATAGGGTGCTATAAATCCAAATTTTGTGGCAATTGAAGCTAAAAAGACTACAAAGGGGAAAAAAGCTAAAATAAAAAAGAGTAATTTTAAAGTAAAAAATGAAGATTTAAAAAACAATGATGAGATTAGGAAGATTGCAGGGTACAGCATAAAGGGCTAAGCTTGATTTCAAGCTGTGGTCCTCCTTTATCATACTATCATTTGAAAACATGAGCTATTTATTTTGATGGCAACCAGTAAAGTGTCTCACTTGGTGCTCCAGCAAAACAGGCAGTAATGGAGAAGTTTCCAAAATAATTGCCGGTTCATAAGTCAAAAGTTCAAACTGAAAAACGGCTATACTAAGTAAATGGAATAAGAGGAACAATTTAGACTCTGGAATTCAGTTGTCTCAAAAAAAAAATGTTTGTACCATTTTTAAAATGTGCTACAATTTTGTAACAAGAAAAGAATAGAATTACTTTTTTCTGAGATGCATATATTTCATACATTTGTGTAATAACATGAGGAGGCATTTCAGTTAGAATGAGGTAAATGGACAAGTCTAGTGAGTGGAATGCTGGTAACCTTCCAGCTTTGGAAGCCTTATAGTTCTGCAGTTCCACACAAACGCATTTAAAATGCGCTACCTTCAGCCACAGGACCTTGTGTTGCCCTTGTTTTTATAAGACATCTGACAACAAGCCATCCATGAATCATTATGAAATATAAGAGCAATTCACTCAAAAAGGCTTAAGGGCTTGAAGGAAAGAACCTGCAAATCTTTTACTGACCAAGGCACATTTATTTCAAACCTTGCAGAGTTTAAGAGATGCAAGTTTTACATATGTTGCTGGAATGTTGCTTTTGAATATGAAAGAAGAAATTAATAATATATTTTTCAACTAAAGCTAATAGTGGAACAAGGTCAGCAACCTTCATTTGTTTAAGTGTAATGTAAATAGAATTTGTTTCTCACCCCCCTGTCAACCTCCCCAACCCCACCCAACTATATTCAAGTTCTGAATTACCTGGAAAAACTCAGCAGGTCTGGCAGCATCGGCGGAGAAGAAAAGAGTTGACGTTTCGAGTCCTCATGACTCGAAACGTCAACTCTTTTCTTCTCCGCCGATGCTGCCAGACCTGCTGAGTTTTTCCAGGTAATTCTGTTTTTGTTTTGGATTTCCAGCATCCGCAGTTTTTTTGTTTTTATATTCAAGTTCTGCCTTGGGCAAATATATCATAATCTAACTTAGTCATCGGACCGGGAATGTCTCAATACAATTGCTGATCTGTGATAAGTTAGTTGATCTCAATAGGGTAGACACTAGAATTGCAGAGTTCACAGCTCTGAGTGTTATCCAGTGACCGTTCTGGAAAGGGCACCTGCATCCAGATCAAGCAAACAGAACCAGAATATGTTGCCCTGGGTCAATTAACCTGCTAAAACTCACTGTCTAGTCTCATACCTGAAATGTAGGCAGTTGAGCAAGACACTGCTACCATTACCTGTAAAACCAAACACCAAGCATGGCCTACTTCTCTAGCGGAGTAAATGAGAGAGGAAGAAAATGGGAAAAAGATACACTCTGTCCTTTCAACTTTTAAGGCCTGGGCTTGAATGCAGTCTAGACTCATGGAATAAAACTCTCTGCTGGCCATAAGAACCCCAAAGTGGGTAATCTGAACCTGTGAACATGCAAAAGCCAAATACAGTGGATGTTGGAAATCTCCTTAGGACTTGCCTCCATCATGGTTTACAGGGCCTCAACTATAGAATCAGAGTTACAACTCATCAAGCCCACGGTGGCTCACTGCAAAAGCAGTTTGGCTAGTCCCACTCCCCTGGTGACCTGCAATTCCTTTCCTTTCAGGTGCTTATCCAATTCCCTTTTAAAAGCCACAATTGAACCTGCCTCCACTAGATTCTCATGCAGTGCATTCCAAATCCAAACCATTCAATATGTTTTTCTTTGTGTCGCTTTTGGTGTCCTCTGGTTCTCGACTCGTCTGCTACTGGGAATAGTTTTGCCCCATTTACTCATGATTTTGAACACCCTTATCAAGTCTCCTCTCAACTTTCTCTAAAGTAAACAAAACCAGCTTCTCCAATCTATCCACTTAATTGAAGTCTTCCATCCCTGGAACCATTCTCATAAATCATTTCTGCACTCTCAAAAGTCTTAACATCTTTCCTAAAGTGCAGTGTCCATAATTGAACACAATACTCCAGTTAAGGCCAAATCAGTGTTTAATAAAGTTCATTGTAACTTCCTTGCTGTTCTATATGCCTCTTTATAAAGCCCAGGATTGTGTATGCCTTTTTAATCACTTTTTCAATCTATCCTGCCACCTTCAGCGATTTGTGCATTTAAATCCCAGGTTTCTCTGTTCCTGCACTCACTTTAGGATTGTACCTTTTATTTCCTCATTCTTCATTATTACTACCAAAATGTATCATTTTGCATTTCTCTGCTTTAAATTTCAGCTATGTGTCTGCCCATTCCACCAGCACATGTCCTCTTGAAATCTATCAATATCCTTCTCACAGTTCATCATACTTCCAAGTTTTGTGTCAGCTACTCTGCATACCTATGTTTGTTATTAATATATCTCAAGAAAAACAGTAGTCATAGTGCTGACCTCAGTATATCTTCCAGTTCATTCCACTTCTGCACTTCTACTCTCACCCCTTACCCTCTCTCCCCAGAGCCATGATAGGGTTCTCCTGGTCTTCACCTGTGTTAGCCATCGGTCAGTTGGTAGCCTACCTATCAGCCAGAGGTTGTGGTTTCAAGTCCCACTCCAAGACTTGAGCACAAAGAACTAGGCTGACACTCCAATGCAGTAGTGTGGAAGTGCTGCACTGTTGGAGGTGCCGTCTTTCAGATAAGACGTTAAACCGAGGTTCCACTTCCTCTCTGAGGTGGATGTGAAAGAACCCATGGCACTGTTTCGAAGAAGAGCAGGGGAGTTATTTTGGTGCCCGGTCCAATATTTATCCCTCAATCAACATCACAGATTATTGGTCATTATCACATTGTTGTTTGCAGGAATTCATGGGCTGAAGTTGGCTGCTACGTTTCCAACATTACAACATCGACAACATTTCAGAAGTACTTTTAAAAATTTATTCTTTCATGGAATGTGGCCATCACTGGTTAGGCCATCATTTATTTCCCATCCCTAACTTCCCTTGAGAAGATGGTGCTGAGCCGCTTCCTGAACCGTTGCAGTCCATGTGTAATAGGTACAACCACAGTGCTGTTAGGATGCGAGTTCCAGGATTTTAACCCAGCGACAATGAAGGAATGACAAAATAGTTCTAAATCAGGATGGTGTGTTGCTTGGAGGGGTACTTGCAGGCGGTGGTGTTCCCATGCATCTGCTGTGCTTGTCCTTCAAGATGGTGAAGGTCATGGGTTTGGCAACTGCTGTCGAAGGAGCCTTGGTAGCAAGTTGCTGCAGTAAATCTTATACATGGTACTTGCTGCTGCCACTGTGCATTGATGGTGGAGGGAGTGAATGTTTAAGATGGTGCATGGGGTGCTAATAAAGTGGACAACTTTGTGCTGGATGGTGTTGAACTTCTTGAGTGTTGTTAGAGCTGCACTCATCCAGGCAAGTGGAGAATTTTCCATCACACTCTTGCCTTGTAGATAGTGAACAGGCTTTGGGGAGTCAGGTGGTGAGCTACTTGCCACATAATTCCCAGCCTCTGACCTGCTCTTGTAGCCACAGTATTCATATGGCTGGTCCAGTTCAGTTTCTGGTCAATGGTAACCCCCAGGATGTTGATAGTGGGGGACTCAGTGCTGGTAATGCCATTGAATGTCAAGGGGAAGTGGTTAGATTAACTCTTGGTGGAGATGTTCATTGCCTGCACGAATATTACTTGCCACTTTATCAGGCAAAGCCTGGATGTTGTCCAGGTCTTGCTACAAATGGACATGAACTGCATCAATATCTGAGGAATCTTGAATGATGCTGAATGTTGTACAATCATCAGCGAATATCCCCACTTCTAACCTTATGATGGAGGAGAGGTCATTGATGAAGTTGAAGATGCCACTACCTTGAGAAACTCCTGCAGCAATGTCCTCCAATAGCCACAACCATCTTTCTCTGTGCTAGGTATGACTCCAACAAGCGGAGAGTTTTCCCCGATTCCCACTGACTCCAGTTTTGCTAGGGTTCCTTGATGCCACACTCGGTCAAATGTCAAGGGCAATCATGCTCACCTCACCTCTTGAGCTCAGTTCTTTTGTCCATTTTTGGACCAAGGTTGTAATGAGGTCAGGAGATGAGTGGCCCTGGCAGAACCCAAAGGGAGTGCCAGTGTGCATGTTATTGCTGAGTAAGTACCACTTGATAGCACTGTCGACAACAACTTTCATAATTTTGTTGATGAACGAGAGTAGACTGATGGGGTGGTAGCTGGCTGAGTTGGATTTGTCTTGCTTTTGGTGGACAGGGCTTAGGTGGACAAGTCTGCACAATACCAGTGTTGTAGCTGTACTGGAAAAGCATGGCTAGGGGCACTAATTCTGGAGCACCAGTCTTCAGCACTAATGTGGGAATGTTATCAGGGTCCATAGCCTTTGCAGTATCCAGTGCCTTCAGCCATTTCTTGATATCACATGGAGTGAATCAAACTGGCTGAAGACTGGTACCTAAGATGCTGGGGTCTTCAGGGGGAGGCCGAGATGGATCATCCACCTGGCACTTCCCCAGATGATGATTGCAAATGCTTCAGCATTGTCTTTTGTACTGATATGCTGGGCTTCCCCCATCATTGATGATGGAGATATTTGTGGAGCCTCCTTCTCCAGTAGGTTGTTTAATTATCCATTACCATTCATAACTGGATGTGGCAAGACTATAGAGCTTAGATCCGATTTATTGGTTCTGGGATTGCTTAGCTCCGTCTATCACATGCTGTTTATGATGCAACAATCCTGTGTTGTAGCTTCACTGGGTTGCCACACAATTTTTAGGTTTGCCTGGTGCTGCTGCTGCTGGAATGCCCTTCTGCACTCTTCATTGAACCAATGTTGATTCTCCAGCTTGATGGTAATGGTAAAGTGGAGGATTTGCCAGGCTATGAGTTTACAAATTGTAGTTGAACACAATTCTGCTGCTTCTGATGGCCCACAAAGTTTCATGGATGCCTAGCTTTGCATTCCTAGACGTGTTTGAAATATATCCCATTTAGCATGGTGGTAATACCGCACAGCATGGTGGAAGGTATCCACAGGGCTTCATTTCCACAAAGTGGTCACTCCTACTGATGCCGCCATGAAGAAATGCATTTGTGATTGGTGAGGATGACATCATAAAGAGATTTTCCTCTTGTTGGTTCCCTCTACATCTGCCACCAACCCAGGCTAGTAGCTATATCCTTTAGGACTCTGCCAGCTCAGTAGTGGTGCTACTGAGCCATTCTTGGTGATGGACTTAGAAGTCCCCTACACGGAGTCCATTGTGTGCCCTTGCCACCCTCAGTGCTTCTTTCAATATGGAGGAGTACTGATTCATCAGCTGGGGGGGGTCGCGATGGTAGGCTTCATGGGGTCTGGAGTCAATGTTGAGGGCAACTCCCTCCCAATGTGATGCCATCTGTCCTGCCGGTGGGAATGTATACGGGGATGCTGATGGTGGTGTCTGGGACATTGTCTGTAAGGTATGATTCCTCGAGTATGACTATATCATGCTGTCGCTTGACTAGTCTATGGGACAGCTCTCCCAATTTTGACAGAATCCCACCAATGTTGGCAAGGAGGACTTTGCAACATCAACAGTGTGCTGATGCTATTTCCAGTGCCTAGGTCGATGCCAGTGGTCCGTCTGGTTTCATTCCTTATTGATGTTTCTGTAGCAGTTTCATACAACTGAATGGCTTGCTAGGCTATTTCAGACAGTGTTTAAAAGTCAACCACCTTGCTGTTGGTCTGGAGTCACATGTAGGCCAGACCAGGTAAGGACAGCAGGTTTCCTTCCCTGAAGGACACTAGTGAACCAGAGAGGTGTTTGTGATAATCGACAATAGTTTCATGATCACCAATAGTGAGACTAGCTTTTAATTCTGAATTTTATTAATTGAATTTGAATTCCATCAGCTGCTGTGGTGGGATTTGAACCCATGGGCCCAGAGTATCAGCATGCACTTCTAGGTTGCTAGCTCAGTGACATTATCACTACACCACCACCTCTCCCAGCTTCATGGGCAGCAAAGCGCTTTGGGACGTCTGATGGTCGTGGAAAGTGCTAAATAAATGCATGTCTTTCTTCCTTTCACCTTCCACTCACCAGCCTCCCTCAATGGATCATTCTCCACCACCTCCAGAATGATACCACCAAACACATCTTCTCCTTTTCCCATACAGCATAGTGAAGGGTTTATTCCGTGTGAAATTCTGGTCCACTCCTCAATCCTCTCCATTTCCCCACGCAAACAGAGGATTTGCAGTATCTGCCCTTCTACCTCCTCCATTCTCACTGCCCAAGCCCCCAAACATTCCTTTCCAGGGGAAACAGCTGTATTATGTAGTACCTATGAGAGTTCTATCCTGATACTACAAAGCTATTCAATTTTCCCTCAATTTGATAAGCATAAGTTTATTCAAAACATAAATTTAAAGATTCTGTGTCAACATGAGAAGTAGCAAGAGATTTTATTCCATTTAATTTTAATGGAAAAATGTGTTTTGAAAAGACGAAATCATCTTTTTTACTGGCACAGATACACAGTTACATCACTAAATTCAATTTAGTAAAAGTATATTTTTGGAATAATAAAATTGCAATGAAGTCAGAGCAGCAGAGGTTTATGTTTATTTTGCACCCAGACTTGAAATGACTGGGGTGAATTCATTTAGTATTTGCTTGTACTTGCCTTTCACCCTTGAGAATGACAAAAGAGCGTTATGCACAAAGTACCTTGCTTTACCAAAAATTTGAGACTGGACACATTTTTTCAAAAGTGAATAGTAGATGACTGTATTAATCAAGGTGAGCATGGTTTAGCCACATTAATCTAGGAAGAAAGATTAAACAACATTTGCCTCTTCAACACTTTTTAGAGCTAACATTACATTATATTCGTACAATACTTTGCTGAAACAATGACTGCTATTTGCTCAATTGAACTGTAGAGTTGTTTTTAACACTGTTTTATTATATATTGTTTCATTTCCATGATTGTAAAAAATACCTGAACAGGACCAATACTTTTGTTTCTACCTCCTGGCATTCCATCCTCCCTGATTGCTGCAAAAAAAATAAAAACATATCAGCTTAACAACAATACCATTAGTGCATTTACAAGACTGATTTTCATTTTCATTTGAGTGCAAGTTTTGTGCTCTTGTCACACACCAATTAGAAAAAAGGCAGATGATGTACCCCAAGTTTCTGCCAATGTTACTCTGGGCTAACCATTAATAGTCAAGTAACAATTACGTTAAGGCATTCTTGTGTTGAATCTCTTTCAAATCTTGTGGGAAAGCAGCTGACATTGAATCGCCTCCTCCCCCTTTAATACTGATGGAACTATGAATCGGATCACAGTAACCTGTGCCGTTCTTTTCAATGTGCCTAGTTACGAAATAGGAGACCATGCGGCCCCTCGAGCCTGCTCTGCTATTCAATAAGATCATGGCTGATCTGTTTGTGTTTCGAATTCTACATTCTACCCCAAATAACCTTTGATTCCCTTGCCTAACAAGAATCTATCTGCCTCTGCCTTAAAAATATTCAATGACCTCTTCTTCCCCCGCCTTCTGAGGCAGGGAGTTCCAAAGTCACACAACCCTGAGAGAAAAAAATTCTCCATCTCTGTCCTAAAAAGCCGACCCCTAATTTTAAAACAGTGCCCCCTAGTTCTGGACTCACCCACCCTTTCCATGTCCACCTTGTCAAGAACATTCAGGATCTTATATACTTCAATCAAGTCATCCCTCACTCTTCTAAACTCAAGTGGAAACAAGCCCAGCCTGTCCAACCTATCCTTATAAGACAACCCACTCATTCCAGATATTATTCTAGTAAACCTCATTAGGGCTGCCTCCAATGCACTTACATCCTTCCTTAAATAAGGAGACCAAAACTGCACACAGTATTCAAGATGTGGTTTCACCAATGCCCTGTATAACTGAAGCATAACATCCTTACTAACTTTTTATGGCTCATGCACTAAAACACCTAGATCCCTCTGCACCTCAGTTTTAAAATTCCTAATTTTTAATAAAAGGAAATTATGGTGTTTTAAAAAATGGTTACTAAAATATTTCCCCCACAGATAAATTATTGCAACTAAATATCCCGAAAAATATTGATTTTGAAGAATATATGTAATAGGGGTTACTGAGAATCCACAAAACTTCAGACAAATAGACTTTGTGCAGGTTTTAACTGTGCATTTAATATAAAAATAAATTCCTTCAATATCTTAAGAACATGAATTTCCTTTCCAATTAAGTAGCTCAATATAATATCTCATAAAATAAGGTTAGAATTTCCTTCATCCCATATTCCTAAAAATCTGCACTCCACTAATGTAAAAATGTTATATTCTATGACACCAAACTTTGGGTCATGCTGTGTTTCAACCCTGGCAAAACCTTTCAAATTATTTTAATCAAAATCTTGGTCCAATAACAAATACATTTGTAAATGGTCAACGAGTCCCAAAACTGAATGCCCAGTAACCAAAAGGTGCAACAATGCCAAACCATTTCCCAAATAACCAGTTAAGCTAGGTTACCATTTGTTATCTTAAAGCTGTGAACCAGTTTTCCAAGGTATTACAAGGTTGTCTGCCACTCAGTATCAGTTTGATGAAGTATTTAAAAATCAAGGGAAAAATCAGGTGGACTTTTCAATATTTTAACTAATATTTATGAAAAGCATTTCTGAGATATTATTTAGTTTTAAGATTGGAACATAGAAGGAAATTCCCTGGGGTCCTTTACTACAATTTTAGATGCCAACAGCACATTGTATTACTATGAAATACTGGGCATGAAGGCGTGCTTTGTATCACATTGCACGTGACAATGCAATCCAAGTGACTGGTGCATTAAACGCTGGCGCATCTTAAGTGTGTCAAGCTTATTAAGGGCCCAAACTCTGGTTAGACATAAAAACACATAATATGATCAAAATGCCCCACTGACACCCCAAAGACAAAAATTGGACTCCATCATACCCATTTTCAGAGCACAAAATAGGTCTAAAAATTATCAATGTTGTGATGCTAAGCTCAAACAGCACCAGATGTATGTCCAATGCCATACCAGTTTGGTTGATATTGAGGTGTTCCTTGAAGCTGCCCGAAATAGGTGCCAAGGATCTTTCATTTGCAAGTGATGGGCCAAATGCCAATTTCATAATTCTGCACCATAATTTGGCAGTCATTCCAGGTTTTTCTGCTAGAGGCCACCAACAAAATGGTGTTTTTTTTTTCTCTTTATCTTAATTTGGAGCAAGGAAAAGCAGGAATTTTCCTCCTGGCTCCACAGCAATGCTGTGGGCTACTGCCAGCCTGCACATGTCCCTTTTGTTCAGCTCCTCACTCCTACCCCACCCCACAATTAGACCTGAGGGCTACTGCTAGGTTAAATCGGTATGAGATAATAAGCTGCCTCTTGACATTGGATTGGCCTCCACAGCACAGCGCAATTATGAAAATGAGGCCCATGGTTCAATTTGCATAAGGGTTAGCCCTCCAGCTTCTGTAACATGCATCAAACACTTTGGGTGGAATCATCCCAGATTTGCAATATTGTGGTAGTGAGCAGATAAAATGACAGCCACAATGGTGGCTTTTCACACCGTATCATCTCAAACCTGCTGCGTTAATTATGCATTCCTGGGAAACACACTGTTTCCGTGGCAGGCGGGCTCTCATTCAACACCACGCCATTACCTTGCTGCTTCATCATGCCGGGCGCCATACTTAAAGTCCAGCCTATTGCACAGTGCTTCCAGCCCACGACTGCTGCAAGACGACATAATGGCCCCGAAAGGCAAAAAGACTGCACCCCCTCAGGTTCAATTACACTTCCCTCCAGCGCCTTTAGGGCACAGAGAAGGCTCGCCATGATGTCCTCTACCCCTCTCTGACTGCAGGATTGGCAGCAACCTCACTAACCCAGCTTGGGAGGTGGTGGCAGCAGTGGTCAGCGCCAACGATCTGCAAAAGAGGACAGCCACCCAGTGCTGATAAAGGATGAATAGCTTCATCCGTTCTGCCAAGGTAATTCACTCGTCTTATCACTTTCAACTCTCACACTCACAAACCCATCACACATCCACAGGTATCTCACACCTCAAGGGACAACACCACCAACTCTCACACACACCCTCACATCTCCATCAGGCTCATATAACCTATCGAGCTCACGTCCTCAACCTGTCCATGGCTCCACTCGCCACACAAATATTCCACACAGTGCCATGTGCGGGTGGGGGTGGGGGGGGAGTTGGTGGGTGGAGTTGCCCACATTAGGCCCCTCAGACACTTTGAGGGGTGTGCCATCACACTGATTGGTTAGGATGTGGACCGTGCCTGGAGTGATGGTGAGGTTGGTGGCGAACACCCTCGCAAGATCCTGCACCAAATCATCCCTCTCTCAACGAAAACGTGAGTGCCCTCTCTCCTGCTTTTGACTCTGCTGCCATACACTACTAATCTCTATTTTGGTTCACAGGGAGCTCTGCCAAGCGACTGACACCCTCAGCTCCATCCATGTCCTCACCACCAGCCAAGAGGAAACCTCCTCCATTGATGAGCTGGAAATAAGCAGCCTGGAAGACCTGGCACAGTGCTTACCCCCTGCACCAGCACAGAGACACACGCCTCGGTGGAACTTAGATCTAGAGCAGGCTCGGGTTCACAATCTGTTGGTCATTGCATGGACATATGTCCGCAGTAGCAGGATGGAGGTTTATGCGGGCTCCCCGGCACGTGGAGGACTGCTGGGGATCAGGCATCTGTGAGGCCCCAGTCAGATATCAAGCCTCTAGATTTGGCCATCCAACTCATCCTGGAGAGTCAGCAGAGGGCGGGGGGGCGGAGGGGGTGGTGGGGAACGAGACACATCTCACAGAGCTGGTCGACACCCTCGGCAGAGTGGCATGCAGGCTGGAGGGGTGTGTCCGCCTGCTCTCTGATGAAGCTTTACTCCCTCGCCTCTTCACACTCCTTCGTCCTCCCCAGACTCCCTCCCCCCCTGCACTCCTTCCTTTACACCTACCTCCCCAGTTGCCATCTTATCCCCCATTACCCCCTCGTCTCCCCGTACTCCCCACCGTCCCAACCTCACCCCCGACACCTTCATTCCCCCCCTCCCAACCTCACCCCCAACACCTTCATTCCCCCCCTCCCAACCTCACCCGACACCTTCATTCCCCGCTCCCAACCTCAAACCCTCCACACCTTCATTCCCCCACTCCCAACCTGACCCCCAACACTTTCAATCCCCCCATTCCCAACCTCACACCACGACATCTTCATTCCCCCGACACCATCATTTCTCCCCCTTCCAACCTCACCCCGACACCTTCATTCTCCTACACCCAACCTCACCTTCCCCCAGACACCTTCATTCCCCACTCCCCGCCTCAGCCCCCGACATTTTCATTCCCCCCAACACCTTCATTCCTCCCACAACCTCACCCCCTGACAACTTCATTCCCCCTCCCAACCTCAAACCCAACACTTTCATTCCCTTCTCCCGACCTCATTCCCCTGACACCTTCATTCTTCCCCTCCCAACCTCATCCCCCAACACCTATCTGACCCCGACACCTCTTCCTCTCACAGTTGATCCTAGACCTTCCTCTCCCACCCTTAGATCATCATCGGTTGTGAGCATCAACGGTGTCTTTACATCTTCTGTGAGCTGCTTTGCAGCAGGGCCATGTCCATAAGAACCCACCCAGCATGCCATGGATGCTCCTCAAGGATCCTGTTGCTGTTGGGCACCAGCATCTTCTGCTCTCAGATGCTCACGATGTGAGCAAGGCCCTGGCAGTAAATCCTGACTTATGCACGTCACAATTGTCAAGACATGTTTTGCACCGACACGTTTTCCTGCCGACATGGGTGGACGATCCAGCAGGGGGCGATGAATCTGGCGGGCCTGCTTTATAATGATATGCTGATGTATTACAATGAGGTTCCCGATGTCTGATGGCAGGGAATGTGGCCCACCATTGGTGGGCAGAGCGGACGATTGCAAACTGATTTCATGACGTCATGAAATCGATTTCTGGCCTTCTCCATATTGTCCACTCACGCCACTGAACATGCCTGACGCCACTGGGCAAGGAAAATCCCGGCCATCATTAATCTGATGCTCAAGATCAAGCCACAACCTCTCATTGCCTAATGCAAGAGTTACCATGATGAATGTGCTCTCTTAAACAGAATTTATCTTTTTTCTATTTGTAATGAGTGGCTGCACTCCATCTAGTGTCACTATTTCCCCAGGAGCAGTCTGCTACCTAAATAGGAACTATGGATATTGATCATTATTTGCAAGTTTTGGGGGAAGAAGAAAGTGGAGTTGAGGAAGCACGCATGATGGATGAATTTTCACCTTAAGTGATCAAGCAGAAAATAATCTTAACTGCTACTTGAATACATGCCAAAGTAATCATACATGTTTGCAGGAAAGCCTGCATGAAGAAGCTACTAATCTCTAAGGAGAACAAGTCAGAACTTTTTTTATTATCCTGAGGCCAAACCAATAAACCACTTTAAGGATAGAGAAGGTTGTCAGTGTCCAAAAAGATGATTGCAACTTGGAATTTACGCTGCTCGGTCTCCCAAGCAACAGTAAGAGATTTATGGCAAAGCTCCCTCAACCTGCTGTGCATGCTTGCATAACGCTGATCACAGATACCTTCTTGTTCAATCCACATTATTCATCAATTTCCCCATGGAAAACAGGTGGCAACTCAAAGAATCCCACACTTTTATAAACTAGTTGAATTCGCCAAGATATTGTGGATAGTACATGTTGCTATATGGGTCCTTAGCCATAGAACCATTTGCCTTTATTAATTCTTTCATAGAATGTTCATATCACTGGCTAGGCCAGAATTTGTTGACTCTCCCTGAGTGCCCTTGAGAAAGTGATGATGAACCACCTTCTGGAACTGCTGCGGTCCATGTGTTGCAGGTACACCCACAGTGCTGTTAGGAAGGAAGTTCCAGGATTTTGTTCCAGTGGCAGTAAAAGAACAGCGATTTAGTTCCAAGTCAAGACGGTGTGTGGCTTGAAGAGGATGTTGGGAGCAGGTGATGTGCTCCCATGCATCTACTGCCCTTGATTTCAAGATGGTAGAGGTTGTGGGTTTGGAAGGTGCTGTGGAAGAAGTCCTTGCTAGTTGATGTAGTGCATCTTATTTATGGTACACACTGCCGCCACTGTATGTTGGTATTGGAGGGGGCTTCAAAAACAGAAAGGAAA